>NC_141208.1:10877500-11005000 GCF_054491065.1 Syngnathus leptorhynchus | reverse complement strand
TCATCCGTAGCCGACATGGGAACCAGCGCGGAGCGGATTGGTGTTGCGCTGGCATATACCTAAGGGGTCCCCCCCATACTCGTTCTGATGGTGTTTTGGAAAACGGGGGAAAGTGGATGAGTACTGAGTACTAGTGGGACCAAATCAGGGGGACCAGGGGGAGAGGCTGATTTTGCGTCATTTGAGGCCAGCTGCAGAACCGGCGAGGGGTAGACGCACAAGCCCGGCAGAGCCGTGGGCACTTAGAAAATTTTCGCCAAGTTGGCGTTGACCTCCAGGGGGAGAGGCTGGTTTTGCGTCATTTGAGGCCGGCTGCAGAACCGGCGCGGATCGGACGCACAAGCCCGGCAGAGCCGTGGGCACTTAGAAAATTTTCGCCAAGTTGGTGTGGACTTCCAGGCGAAGACCGTTATTTTTGGTCATTTGGGACGGTTGCCCACAGGCCGGCTGTCCAGGCGTTGGACAGACGCCGTAGCCACGCAGAGCCGGTGGCACTTAGAAACTTTTCGCCAAGTTGGCTGTGACCTCCAGGCGGAGACAGTTAGTTTTCGTCATTCGAGGCCGGCTGCAGAACTGGCGCGGGTCGGACGCACAAGCCCTGCTGAGCCGTGGGCACTTAGAAAATTTTCGCCAAGTTGGCTGTGAGCTCCAGGCGGAGACCGACATTTTTCGTCATCCGGGTTCGACCCGGGAACCGGCGTTGGGCAGACGCCGTAGCCACGCAGAGCCGGTGGCACTTAGAAACTTTTCGCCAAGTTGGCTGTGAACTCCAGGCGGACACCGTTCGTTTTCGTCATTCGAGGCCGGCTGCAGAACCGGCGCGGGTCGGACGCACAAACCCGGCAGAGCCGTGGGCACTTAGAAAATATTCGCCAAGTTGGTGGGGACTTCCAAGCGAAGACCGACATTTTTCATCATCCAGGTTCGACCCGGGAATCGGCGTTGGACGGACGCCGTAGCCACGCAGAGCCGGCGGCACTTAGAAACTTTTCGCCAAGTTGGCTGTGAGCTCCAGGCGGAGACCGTTCATTTTCGTCATTCGAGGCCGGCTGCAGAACCGGTGCGGGTCGGACGCACAAGCCTGGCAGAGCCGTGGGCACTTAGAAAATATTCGCCAAGTTGGTGGGGACTTCCAGGCGAAGACCGACATTTTTCATCATCCGGGTTCGACCCGGGAACCGGCGTTGGACGGACGCCGGAGCCACGCAGACCCGGTGGCACTTAGAAACTTTTCGCCAAGTTGGCTGTGAGCTCCAGGCGGAGACCGACATTTTTCGTCATTCAAGGCCGGCTGCAGAACTGGCGCGGGTCGGAAACACAAGCCCGGCAGAGCCGTGGGCACTTAAAATATATTCGCCAAATTGGCTGTGAGCTCCAGGCGGAGACCGACATTTTTCGTCATCCGGGTTCGACCTGGGAACCAGCGTTGGGCAGACGCCATAGCCACGCAGAGCCGGTGGCACTTAGAAAATATTCACCAATTTGGTGGGGACTTCCAGGCGAAGACCGACATTTTTCGTCATCCGGGTTGGTGGCACTTAGAAAATATTCGCCAAGTTGGCTGTGAGCTCCAGGTGTTGACCGACATTTTTCGTCATCCGGGTTCGACCCGGGAACCGGCGTTGGACGGATGCCGTAGCCACGCAGAGCCGGTGGCACTTAGAAAATTTTCGCCAAGTTGGCTGTGAGCTCCAGGCGGAGACCGACATTTTTCGTCATCCGGGTTCGACCCGGGAACCGGCGTTGGGCAGACGCTGTAGCCACGCAGAGCCGGTGGCACTTAGAAAATATTCGCCAAGTTGACTGTGAGCTCCAGGCGGAGACCGACATTTTTCGTCATCCGGGTTCGACCCGGGAACCGGCGTTGGGCGGACGCCATAGCCACACAGAGACGGTGGCACTTAGAAATAATTCGCCAAGTTGGCTGTGAGCTCCAGGCGGAGATTGACAGTTTTCGTCATCCGGGTTCGACCCGGGAACTGGCATTGGGCGGACGTCATAGCCACGCAGAGCCGGTGGCACTTAGAAAATATTGAAACTTTTCGCCAAGTTGGCTGTGAGCTCCAGGCCTGTGTTTAAGAAGGCGGCCGTCCTCCACTTGGTCTGTGTTTAGGGCGAAACTTGGTCTGTGTTTAAGGAGCCGGCCCTCACCCTCCTTCCTTGGATGGACAAAGTTCGCAGTTGACACTTGGTCATTTTTCGGCCTGTGTTTAAGGAGGCGGCCGTCCTCCACTTGGTCTGTGTTTAGAGCGAAACTTGGTCTGTGTTTAAGGAGCCGGCCCTCACGCTCCTTCCTTTGATGGACAAAGTTCGCAGTTGACACTCTGTCATTTTTCGGCCCGTGTTTAAGGAGGCGGCCGTTACGCTCCATCCTTGGATGGACAAAGTTCGCAGTTGACACTTGGTCATTTTTCGGCCTGTGTTTAAGGAGGCGGCCGTCCTCCACTTCCTTGCATGCACCACATTCGCAAACTATACTTTCGTTTCTTCGCAGAGGTCTTCGCGCACCGGGAACGCGCGCTCGCGCGGCGGCCGCGCCGCCTGAGTGCGACCCGCAGTGGGAAGGAACCGTCCGCCCGACGTCCGCAAGCCGAGGTTGATGGGGGCCCTACCAAGACGGGTCATGAGTGCCAGTCGGTCAGTTAAGTGAGGGGGTACTCGGAGGCCTGCTGGGAGCAGACGGGCGACCGGGGATGGGGGGCGTACGCGGGCGGGCGCCGGGAGAAGACGGCCCGTCCGGGGCGAAACTCGGCCTGTGTTTAAGGAGCCGGCCCTCACGCTCCTTCCTTGGATGGACAACATTCGCAGTTGACACTTGGTCATTTTTCGGCCCGTGTTTAAGGAGGCGGCCGTCACGCTCCATCCTTGGATGTACAACATTTGCAGTTGACACTTGGTCATTTTTCGGCCTGTGTTTAAGGAGGCGGCCGTCACGCTCCATCCTTGGATGCACCCCATTCGCAGTTGACACTTGGTCATTTTTCGGCCCGTGTTTAAGGAGGCGGTTGTCACGCTCCATCCTTGGATGTATAACATTCGCAGTTGACACTTTGTCATTTTTCGGCCTGTGTTTAAGGAGGCGGCCGTCCTCCACGGAGCTTTCCTTGGATGCGGAGCGTTCGCTCTCGGCCTGTGTTTAAGGAGGCGGCCGTCCTCCACGGAGCTTTCCTTGGATGCGGAGCGTTCGCTCTCGGCCTGTGTTTAAGGAAGCGGCCATCCTCCACGGAGCTTTCCTTGGATGCGGAGCATTCGCTCTCGGCCTGTGTTTAAGGAGGCGGATGTCCTCCACCGAGCTTTCCTTGGATGTGGAGCATTCGCTCTCGGCCTGTGTTTAAGGAGGCGGACGTCCTCCACTTCCTTGGAGGCACCACATTCGCAGGTGACACTTTGTCATTTTTTCGCAGAGGTGGCACTCTGTCATTTTTTCGAGATGTGGCACTTAGTCATTTTTTCGAGATGTGGCACTTAGTAATTTTTTCAAAAGGTGACAGTGGTTTTTTCGAGAGGTGACAGTCATTTTTTCGAGAGGTGGCACTTAGTCACTTTTTCACCAAAGTGACACTTTGCCAATTTTTCGAAGTGCCCACCTCCAGCGCGTGCCACGGCGCTTTCCAGGTCGCTATCAAACCTTCGGGCTGTCGAGGACGGGGTTTTCACCGCCGTAGAGGAGACCAGCCTCATCTCCTCCATACTCGTTCTGGTGGTGTTTTGGAAAACGGGGGGAAAGTCGATGAGTACACTGACTAGTGGGACCATTTTATTGTACTCTGGCGCACCTGAAGACCAAAAAAGGTACTGCACCCCATGCCCTGGTATCTCGAGTAGAACTTAGAAAAATTGGGAGAGAGGCTGATTTTGCGCTATTTGAGGCCGACCGCCGAACCGGCGTTGGGCGGACGCCATAGCCACGCAGAGCCGGTGGCACTTAGAAAATATTCGCCGAGTTGGCGGGGACCTCCAGGCGGAGACCGTTATTTTTCGTCATTCGAGGCCGGCTGCAGAACCGGCGCTGGTCGGACGCCGAAGCTCGGCAGGGCCGGTGGCACTTAGAGGCCTATTCTGAATTACACCTAACACAACTTTAGATCTATTGAATGAAAAAATAAATGAAGTCGTTTAAATAATGATTTTGGTTAAATACTAGGTATATACAGAAATCCTACAGCACAAAATGGGCAGAGTTTACTTATGTGAAAAGGAGTGGGAAGAGCATTTATTGAATTTATTTAATCTATTTTAATTCCCAGGAAAATTTGGATTTGCTCTAAATCCTGATTTAACCAAAGGATGGTGCCACATTTTCACATACGTCTTAATAGAACGTATTAAACACTTAGTTAAGTTGATAGAAGTTGTTAATAAGAGCGAGTGGAGTAACATGAGACCTTGTTTGAAAAGGAGTGGGAAGAAGACCTATTTAATTTATTTAATGGGAAAAAGTAAGACTTATTTAGCTTATTTAATCTATTTTTATTCCCAGGCAAAATTGGATGTGCTGCAATTCAAAATTTCACCACATGATGGTGCCAAATCTTGACTATAGTTCTGATAGGACGTACTAAACGCTTAGTTAAATTGATAGAAGTTGGTCATATGAGCAGTGGAGTAACGAGATCTATTCTGAATTACACATAGCGCACACAATTTTGGATCTTTTGAATGAGACCTGAGGACGTATTAAACGCTTAGTTAAATTGATAGAAGTTGATAAGAGCGAGTAGAGTAACACGAGATATGTTCTGAATTACACATAGGTACACACAACTTTGGATCTTTTGAATGGATGAATATTTGATAATGATAATTTAAATTATGACGTATAAATACTAGGTATAAACAGAAAACCTACTACACAAAATAGGCAGAGTTTACTTGTTTGAAAAGGAGTGGGAAAAATACTTATTTAATTTATTTTGACATGAGACTTGTTGTGAATTACACAACACAACTTTGGATCGTTTGAATAAATAAATGAATGAGTAAAGTCATTTAAATTTTAATTTTGTATAAATACTAGGTATAGACGCAAAAACTACTACACAAAATGGGCAGGCTTTACTTGTTTGAAAAAGAATGGGAAGACAACCTACTTAATTTATTTAATGGGAACAAGTAAGACTTATTTAATTTATTTCATCTATTTTTGTTCTCAGGCAAATTTGGATTTGCTACCATTCCATATTAATGAGAAGGACACTAGGAGTTAATTGCAAGTTGCAATACTGTTGGTGGATCAAACACGGCTGTCTGCAGCCAGTGGAAGTTTTAATAGGAGGTGTTTAACATAAATAGAGGAAGAAAGGGGTACTCACTGGAGAAGTCTTCGCCAACGTCCAACCATTGTGGCTCCTGGTGAATGATGCGAGCCTCCAACTGATTTGTATTTTTATTCTTCTTACAGTGGAAAACACCACCAACAAACACCGTGGAATGTAAAGGAATAAACTGGAAGATTGGCATTTAGCCTGACCCAACATTCACAGATACAACTACGTTTCAGCTAGGGTTAGCTACACAGCTACACATTGCTATTGCTATGTGAACGCTAGCTAAATCGACAACTATAGTCAAACTACACAAAAGTAAATCTCTTTAAACACAATGAGTCGTATTTACCGTGTACGCTCTAGACGTTCCAGTTATAAGCAGAAAATAAAGATATGTCGGGCATTAGTGGCAGGCAGCAGACGCCGAATTCGACGTAACCCCCCCCACGGATTTGAATCTTGGCGGAAGTTCCGCCTAGTGACGTAATTTCCGCGGCACGTGACTAGGGACGTAATATTATCTAAAAGGGTAAATTAGAGTTAAATAAAGTTCTTTTTTAAACAACGCAATCATTTACAGCCGTTGACCAGGAAAAATTGTCAAAATTCGGGCATTTGTGGCTGGCAGCAGACGCCGAATTCGATGTCACGCGATGACGTCACCCAGCCCCACCTTTTTCTCCAAATGGACCCAAAATGGTTACCGTTCGTTTGTGCTTTGTTTGTGCTGGTTTGTGCAGCAAAAATTTTCGTTTGTGCTGCTTGTTTTTTTTTTAGTTATTACACATTTAATTTATAGCGATGATGTCACCGTATGTCGTCGCGAATGTCAATCTCTTTGAATGCTCCCGATGCAAGACGAATACAAGGTAAATATGTTCTTAGCCTTTTTTTTTTCTTTTTAGCTTACAGAAAACTTTCACTGCGGGAAATTGCTTTTAGTGCTTTTAGTGTTATCGTGCTCATTGATTAATTTCCTTGTTATCAATAAGCCTATATGATAATTTATTTCAATTACATCTGACGTGAAAAAGGTTCACCGCAACCTAAATTACCTGGTGAGTCTATGTCTGTTCCAAAACATTAATTAATGCAACAATTAATACATGTATGTGAAGTTGATGACAGCGAGAAAAATAAACTTGAAAATGTGAAAAAATAACTTTATTTTTCAAAGGGAACCTTATCAACACTTTTTTTTTTCAACAAATCAAACAATGCATCACTGCACTGTATAGAACACAGCATGTGGGAAGATCTTAGTATTTACTGATGCTGCTTTCACTCCACTTCCCAGGTCATTATAGATCTCCCAGGCATATGCAGTCCTCCTGCAGTATGCCACATAATGCCCAAGAGAATCCTGGGTCGGTCCTGGTTCAAAGCCAATGACTGCTCTCAAAGTAAAAGTCTTTTCTTTTAGCTCCAGACTGGAGGGAAATTCAAGTAAGGTAACTTCCTTGCAACTGCTACCAAGGTCAGTGTCAAACCACACAGACTCTCCCAGTTTGTAGCTGTGAGTAACATTACCTGAACACACAACCTTGCCTGTACTGTTGTCCTGTGTTTTGAATGAAGACGGACACTGGGAAGGATTTTCAATTGGCCTGAGGCAGAGAGAGTCCGAAAGGCTGAGTTCCTTTTCAGCAGCAGTCTGAAGATGAGCCATGCCCCAGGTCTGCAGGACAGCAATGTTTACACAAACAAGTGAAACTTGCCTTATTACTTGTTGGCCTAATTTGCAGTACTGTGAGGAGCATTGTCTTATCAAATAAACACTTGGGATATTCCTCATTGCGCTCTCAATTACAGTGGAGACGTGGCATTGTGCATCAATTTGGAGAGCACCAGAGGTCTGGAGGACAGGTTTGAATATTTCTCCCAGCAGTTCTGCCCTCAGTGAGTATACCTGTGGGTTCACACCCTGTGTTGTGATGGTTTTCACCAGGTGGAGGAATTGGTTCCCACGTTCATAGTTCAGAACAGTCTTTTCAAATATAGAACTTTCACAGAAAGAACAACATAAGCATTGCCAGACAGCATCAAATGCACAAGTATTGAGGACAGACACTTTTGATGTGCGAAGTTTAACAGGCTGTTGATGGTTCCCGTTTTTCAACAATGGTACGTTGACTTTTTTCCAGCCCACTTGTGTATCAATATGCAGCCATTCAGGACAAGGAGAGAGATATGAAGTTGTCTTTCTTTTTTTCGGTGGGACCGCTAAACCTCTCCAGTTTTCAACTGCATTGTCATCCATTGGAAGACTGTGAGTAGATGCATCTGGCTCCCCTCCAGTATGAGATTTTTTTTCCCCTTTTGTTTACTACTTCAGTTTGAGAAGTAGTGCAGACATTGTCAGGCTCTTTGACAGTCGTGGCATCACACGCATCTTTTTCACTTTTTTGTTTTGCACAGCAAATCCGCATGTTTCCCTCAATGAAGGAAAGATGACGAGCAACAAACCGGTCCACACGAATGGGTAGGCTTTCATGCTTGAAAAGGCCTTTTTTTATGTTTTTGAACTCTGCTTCAACAGCCGCGGAACTTGCAGTGATGCTGGTGCTTTTAAAGAGAGGGACCATTATTGCTGTCCAGAGTGGCAAGTAACTTCCAAGTCTTGTTATGTGGGGAATGATCTCAGGGAGGAAGTGGATGTTGTCCCGATCCCCATCAGCCATGGCAAGTGACCTGCTCTCCTCACATATTTCTGTCACCCACTGTCGGACATAAGTCTGGATGTGCTGATTTAATGCATCACCTGGTTCTTGTCCCTCAACGTCCTCATTCTCGACAAATTCTTCTGCAATTTGCGCTCTCAAGTATTTCTTGGACTTTTCTGATGGGATAGGGGCTCCAGAATTGTCATTACCCTCTGTCTCACTCAATGCCACAATGGTGATAGTACGAAGAAGTTCTTTTGCATGTTGCAAACATTGTGACTTAAGAAGCTGTGCTATTGACCTGACAAAGAAATCCTTAACACGAGGTATTTTGTTTTTCAGGCAGTCCCATCGGCAGATCATCTTAATACAGTGTGCTACATCTACCCTGACAAAACATGGGGCTAGATGTCCAGGTTGATTCCCACATGAAATGTTAAAGCACTCATTGATGTAGCTCTTCAGGTCAGGATGAGGGGTAAAAGCTTTGACGAGAGCTCCAAGAATCGCCAGAGAAAAGTCACTCACTGCTTCTTTAGGAACAGATGCACCTGCATGGATCCATTCCTTCAGCCACTGTGTGATAGCATTAACATCATGCTTCTCTGACAGCATCTGCACAACTGGGACACTGGAACTGGTATGCCCTGTCATAACACCCTGATACAGGAAGATATGGCCAGACGTGCCATTCGGTCTCATCAGTTTTTTAACTATTGAGCCAGTTGCATCAA
This sequence comes from Syngnathus leptorhynchus, assembly GCF_054491065.1. Taxonomy (NCBI): domain Eukaryota; kingdom Metazoa; phylum Chordata; class Actinopteri; order Syngnathiformes; family Syngnathidae; genus Syngnathus; species Syngnathus leptorhynchus. Next base: position 10,996,336 of record NC_141208.1, on the reverse strand, counting down.
CACATAATATTGGGTGAGATTTCTTTAAGCTCTTGTACACATGCATTTGTGTTTGACTCCAATAGTGACAGAAAAACTTGTCAAGTCCAAGGTCTTTGATGCTGTCACTGTGAGGTGAACTGTATTTCAATATCTGCAATGAGAAAATTGGATTTTTGTCACCTAATGCCAAATCATTTTTCTCTTGCTTTGCCTTGCGCAGGGTGGCCAAATTTGGCAGGTGGCTTGGCTCAGAGTCTCCGAAGTCCATCAGTTTATTTGCCTGTGATGCTCGCCATACATGTGGTTCCATCCTGCCCTCACAAAATTCCTTGGCTACCTGCTCACGCAACTGTCCAGATAGAAACCGCTTTGAGCTACCAGTGTGAAGGGAGTCATCACGGTTCTTAATGAAACAGTTCAATATTATTGGGCTGTTAATTTCTGGCTCTCCGCCACAATTAATGTTGAGAAGGCCATGACACTCCTTGCAGTATCCTCTGATTTCAATATAATTATTTGAGACCGATGGATAGACCTTGGCTCTTTTAAAAACAAATGTGCAAGGAATTTTGACTGTTTTCCAGATGTGTTCATTTATGATGTGTGTTAGAGATGTTCCGACTCTAACTTACTGTGCAAGAACAACACAGGAGACAGTATGCCCTTTGAACACTTGCACGTGGAGAATTTCTTCTGCAAGTGGAGAAATTGTTCGTTGCTGTTGACACAGCACTGTCCGAACAAAGTCTGCCGCTGCACCCATGCAAGAGAGTATTTATTGAGAAAAGAAGGGTGGGGGTGACAATTTACATGTGTGGTGGCCAAGGTGGGGGTTGAAACACCTGGCCTCTGATCACATCATAGCGGGGGATGTTTTACGGTGTTGAGTAGACAAAACAACTTTGATTGCGTCTTCTACAATTGGTCAATCAGTGCAAAGGCTTAGCACTTTGTTCTACTCCTTTGTTAAGACAGGACAAGCTTAGGTCAATCACCACTGATTACATTCCAACATAATATGATCACCCTAATCTAGGTCAATCACCACTGATTACATTCCAACATAATACGATCAACCTAATTTATTCAACCCTAACATATCCCTCCTGTTTATCATATGATGTTGTCAAGAAAAACAATTTAAAAAACAAAACAAAAAAAAACAAAACAACAAAAACACAGAAACAGCGTATCATTGCAATCTACGTAGATCAATTTTAGTGTGTGAGTGAAAAACCTGCGGCAAGATGTTATAATGCAGGAAAAGTCTCACACGGTCCCTCTGCCTTAGGCGACCAGAATGTTACCAATAACAACAGTCAAGACAAAAATTGCTCGTGATTGTTCAGCCGTCGGGGGCCTGGCACGCCCACTGTTGGAGGGTGAGCACAATTCTCACCCCCTCTGCAGCACTGCTTCGTCGGGGGAGAACCTGGAAGTGTCTGCCGTGTGGTTGTCGTCTTCAGTGGCCAGGGTAGACTACCTGGCCACCAAGGGGGAAGAGGATTATTCTGCCTCTATTTGAATTGGGGGCGGGGACGCTGGTGATGGTGGATCTGCTTTCTTGCTGGAACCGTCGTGTTGCAGTCATCAAGTCCAGAACCATCCCCAGACAGGATCATGAGAGTCAAAGGTCACAACGGTCCTGCGTCGACGTGCAGAAGAGTTGGACGTGCAGAAGAGTTGCGTGCTGTCGTCAGCTGATGATGTTGTATCCTGTAGGTGTGGTCTGTTACCCACACTGGTGCAGACACTTGTCCAGTTGGCGGGCAGCATCGGACAACCACTTGAAATGGCTCTCTCATCCTGACACTTAGCAGTGACATCCAAAGCTCCCATCCAGTGTCCTCCTGGAGAGCAGTCGTCGTTGATGCATTTGTGGGTCTTGTTTCCTTGGATGTAACATGTATAGTTCACTTCAGCCGGTCTCTCTGTGTAGGCCACTTGCGGCAACGTTCGTCCTTTAACAGTTGCATTGAGATTTGTCCAGAAAAGCTGATCACAGGTTTAGCCAATTTTATCAGTTGAACAAATATGCTCACACGTGCACAGCTCTCGGTGCGAGGGGAGGGGACCTGGCAACAATGATTTGTCGCAAGCTGGTCAGTTCTTGCGGTCGATCATGAAGCTGGTCCCACCCACGCACGCGAGGACAGCACTCTCTAATTTTTCTATTTATCTTTTAGAAACAAGTTGTATTACTTTACCACTTGATTTGCAAATTTTAACTTCAGTGTGCAGACATAATTTCACCCCTTGTCATTTGCCGGGCATACAATCAGCATTTTCATAATTTTATCGTATGTACAGGAGTTCTAATAACCTAAAAAAAAGAAAATGTTTTTAAACCAAAAGTAGGAGCATGAGAGGTCAAAGAGGAGGAAGCCCGTTTTACTGAAAATCTGGCTTTTCCTTTGCCCCTCACTCCACTCTTTGATTGGTCTTGTTTTGCATGGTCTTGTTTTGCATGACGACACTCTCTGCAAAGTGTCCTCGTTTTCCACATTTTGAACAGTTGTCAGAATTTGATTGGTCTCGTTTTGCATAACGACACACTCTTGCAAGGTGTCCTCGTTTCCCACAGTTCCAACAGTTGTCAGAATTTGATTGGTCTCGTTTTGCATAACGACACACTCTTGCAAGGTGTCCTCGTTTCCCACAGTTCCAACACTTGTCAGAATCTGGTGGGGGTTTTGAACCATATGGGGGCCTGCGACCTTGCTGACATTGACCTCTTCCTCTGCCCCATTGGGAACTTTGGAAGAAGACTGTTGCATCTTCATCTACATGATTATCATCATCATCTAGATGAAATACATCGGACCTTTTGCCTTTCTTGATCACTTTGTCAGCGTCTCTGGCCCACTGCATGGTTGTTGTAACACAAGCAGTGTGTGTTTCCACCAAGTGTTTCCGCACCCTGTTGTCTAATTCAGGTGGGGAACCATTGGGGAGCGCATATTTTAGCTGTTGCTGATAAGCACTCTCAGCTGCATCATTGGATGGGATGCCATTATGCACCCTAAAATCTTTTTCAAATGTTAATGGGATAGACTTCTCATCACCTTCAAGGGCTAGAGATTTATAGTTTTTATTTCCCATTTTTTTTTTTTTTTTTTTTTTTTCGGATACTCAATGCAGGATTAAACTGACCGTTCAACAACAATTGCCTCTTGGTCAAATTATCCTACCAGTCACACTCTCAACCACACAACTTTCATGCAAACAGCTCGGAAAAACAGGCAAAAAAAAGAATCTACGCCCTTCTTCAATTAAGAAAAAGAAGCTCTGTCTTTTTTTTTTTTTAAACCTGTTCCTTCCACTGGGACTCTAACCCAAGCTGTTCTTTGGCTCGGAAAAACGTACAAAGAAAAATCTACGCTCTTCTTTGAATCACAAAAAAGAAGCTCTGTGTTCCTTAGCACGTTCCTTCCACTGGGACTCTAACCCAAACCGTAAACTTCATAGCTCGGACAAACCAAAAGCCGTATATCTTGTGCACCATTAATTTTTTACGCGTATCTCATAGCTCGGACAAACCAAAGCCGTATATCTTGTGCACCTTTACGCGTTTACACTTAGGGCTTTAACTTACTTGTCCCCTGGTTCGTTGCACGTTCGGATTCCGTCAATCCACTGCTGTTCGACGAAGGCAGACCTTAGATGCTGGCCCAGCGAAGAATTTACTTGCCAGGTCTTTTCTTTACCAGGTCCTCCCAATGGACGCTGGCTTGTCGACAATGCAGCACGTCGTCCTCCGTCGATCAGCAGCGGGTATGTTGGATCCGGGTCACGGCACCAAAATGTTAGAGATGTTCCGACTCTAACTTACTGTGCAAGAACAACACAGGAGACAGTATGCCCTTTGAACACTTGCACGTGGAGAATTTCTTCTGCAAGTGGAGAAATTGTTCGTTGCTGTTGACACAGCACTGTCCGAACAAAGTCTGCCGCTGCACCCATGCAAGAGAGTATTTATTGAGAAAAGAAGGGTGGGGGTGACAATTTACATGTGTGGTGGCCAAGGTGGGGGTTGAAACACCTGGCCTCTGATCACATCATAGCGGGGGATGTTTTACGATGTTGAGTAGACAAAACAACTTTGATTGCGTCTTCTACAATTGGTCAATCAGTGCAAAGGCTTAGCACTTTGTTCTACTCCTTTGTTAAGACAGGACAAGCTTAGGTCAATCACCACTGATTACATTCCAACATAATATGATCACCCTAATCTAGGTCAATCACCACTGATTACATTCCAACATAATACGATCAACCTAATTTATTCAACCCTAACAATGTGGGTCCAGGTGCCAGGCTTGAAAATGGTATAGTTTCTTTTTTGGGTTCGACGGTTCTTATCTTTGTATTCAGCCTTTTTCGGAATAAATTCCATCCACTTGTCAAAAGGAATATGAAGCTGAAATGGCAGTTCAGGACCTGATTCCCGAGCTTGCTTCACTGCTAGTTTCAGGATCAGGTTCATCATGACTGAATCCCAGAGCTGACCAGATATTGTGTCGGTTTGTTTTTACAAAGGTGTACAGAGCCTTTGCAGACATCTTCTTTTCCAACTGGTCACTCAGATCTGTCCACACAGTAGCGCTTGGAGTCGCTATGTTGGCATTTTCAAATATGGCCTCTTTTGATGAGCAGAGAACTGTAACAATTAAATCATTGTCTACTGCTGGTTGTTTTGGCATCTAGTTGAAGGACAAATAAATATAATCAGGATTCATTGCTTGAATAATTAAAATTACACATGCGCGTTAATTATAATTGCTATGCATGGATGGAAAAATGATATAAAGGGAAATTAATTTTGACATCAAAATGTATCAAGCATGCTTTCTTTAGAAATTTAGTTTTCTTGGTCTGTGCAAATTACACGCGTCTAATAAGATAATGTTAGCTAATTAGCCATTCAGACTACCTGCGGTGCTTTTAATTCTATATTGTATGAACTCGGTTTTTCTTTACACATTTTACTTACATTGGTTGATGGTCGATCGTCACTTCCCAGAAAAAAACACTTTCTGTCACTCACTGTTATTAAATCTTCGCTTGAAAAAGTTGTACGTCTTTGTTTTTCGCCACCCTGTTGCGATATGTCTTACCGGCCTGCAGAGGTCACTTTGCATGGTAATTAATTGGATAATACATGTGTAAGAATTGAGGAGTTATCAGGATGTCAAGTGAAAAATTGTTAGAATAAAATACATGACAGGGGGTTAACGAAGATGCATAATTTTAATAATGAAAATTTGCAATGGCACAAACAAATGGTTAATCAACGATCTATGGAGCAAAGATTTGACATCTCTCGAAAATAAATAAATATTAAATAAATGGCAAATTGAATTATTCACTGAGCGCAAACAAACAACTGTAACAATCTGGGTCCAATCGTCTTGCATCAGGAGCAGTCCAGGAGATTGACATTGTTGACATTCGCGACGAAATACGGTGACGTCATCGCTATAAATTAAATGTGTAATAACAAAAAAAAAAACAAGCAGCACAAACGAAAATGTTTGCTGCACAAACCAGGGTCCATTTGGAGAAAATGGGGGGGCTGGGTGACGTCATCGCTATAAAATAAATGTCTAATATCTACGAAACCGGAGCAGCACAAACGAAACTTTTTGCTGCACAAACCAGCACAAACGAGGTGGCTGGCTGGTTCCTCCATACCTCCATACTTCCATAGCTCCAGCCACGGAGGTGGCTGGCCGGTACTTCCATACCTCCATACTTCCAGCCACGGATGTGGCTGGCCGGTACTTCCATACTTCCAGCCACGGAGCTTTCGAAAATTGCACTAAGTGCGAAAGCCCATTCATTTACAACGGCGTGTCCGCAAGGCAGCGACATTTCCCCGTTACCGGTGGCTGCGCGGCGGGAGATTGACAGAGCGCATCCGAGCGGCTGGAACTCTTTTCCGGCTTGGTTGAGCGGCTGGCCTCGGCACTTTGGGTGGATCTTCCAGCCACAGTGGTGGCACTTCCAGACTTCCATGGCTCCAGCAACGGAGGTGGCACTTCCATAGCTCCGGCCACGGAGGTGGCACTTCCATACTTCCATAGCTCCAGCCACGGAGGTGGCACTTCCATACCACCAGTCACGGAGGTGGCTGCACATCCAGACTTCCATAGCTCCAGCCACGGAGGTGGCACTTCCACACTTCCATAGCTCCAGCCACGGAGGTGGCTCTTCCATACTTCCATAGCTCCAGCCACGGAGGTGGCACTTCCACACTTCCAGCCACGGAGGTGGCTCTTCCACACTTCCAGCCACGGAGGTGGCTCTTCCATAGCTCCAGCCACGGAGGTGGCTGGCTGGTACCTCCACACTTCCATAGCTCCAGCCACGGAGGTGGCTGGATCTTCCATACTTCCATAGCTCCATAGCTCCAGCCACGGAGGTGGCTGGCTGGTACCTCCATACTTCCATAGCTCCAGCCACGGAGGTGGCTGGATCTTCCATAGCTCCATAGCTCCGGCCACGGAGGTGGCTGGCTGGTACCTCCATACCTCCATAGCTCCAGCCACGGAGGTGGCTGGATCTTCCATACTTCCATAGCTCCAGCCACGGAGCTGGCTGGCTGGTACCTCCATACCTCCATACTTCCATAGCTCCAGCCACGGAGGTGGCTGGATCTTCCATACTTCCATAGCTCCATAGCTCCAGCCACGGAGGTGGCTGGCTGGTATCTCCATACCTCCATAGCTCCAGCCACGGAGGTGGCTGGCCGGTATTTCCATACTTCCATACTTGCAGCCACGGCGCTGGCGAAAATTGCACTAAGTGCGAAAGCCCATTCATTTACAACGGCGTGTCTGCAAGGCGGCGACATTTCCCCGTTACCGCTGGCTGCGTCGGCGGAAGATGATCCGAGCGCATGCGAGCGCCTGGAACTCTGCGCCAGCGTGGTCGAGCGGCTGGCCTCGGTAGTTGAGGTACCAGGGGTGGCCTGGGGACCTCCAGGCAGGGCTTGTGAGAGAATGAAGCCGAGCGGCTGGAACTCTGGGCCGGCGTGGTTGAGCAGCATGCCTGCAGAGGTGGCACTTCCACACTTCCAGCCACGGAGGTGGCTGGCACTTCCATACTTCCAGCCACGGAGGTGGCACTTCCATACTTCCATAGCTCCAGCCACGGAGGTGGCTGCACTTCCATACTTCCAGCCACGGAGGTGGCACTTCCATACTTCCATAGCTCCAGCCACGGAGGTGGCTGGTACTTCCATAGCTCCAGCCACGGAGGTGGCACTTCCAGCCACGGAGGTGGCACTTCCAGCCACGGAGGTGGCACTTCCAGCCACGGAGGTGGCACTTCCAGCCACGGAGGTGGCACTTCCAGCCACGGAGGTGGCACTTCCAGCCACGGAGGTGGCACTTCCACACTTCCAGCCATGGAGGTGGCTGGCACTTGCACACTTCCAGCCACGGAGCATGCTGGCACTTCCACACTTCCAGCCACGGAGCATGCTGGCACTTCCACACTTCCAGCTATGGAGGTGGCTGGAACTTGCACACTTCCAGCCACGGAGCATGCTGGCACTTCCACACTTCCAGCCACGGAGGTGGCTCTTTCTTCCTCTCATCCATCCATCCATCCTTGCTTGGCACTCGTTGTGGAAGCCTAAGTCGGCGTGATCTTGCCCAAAAAGTCCCTCCTCACCTCCAGCTGGAAGTGGAAAAAAATCCTCCACCTGCTTGGCCGAGGTTCTGGAAGACAACGGCTCGCAGAATGTTGACAAAGTTTCATTGGAAGGAAAAGAAAAGAGGCGTCCGAGTGCACATTTCACCTACCGCCGATTGTCCGCTAGAGGGAAGCGGTGCCGGTGTTCTGGGTGCAAAAAGGCCCCCCGAGTGGTAGAAAAAAATCTGACTGTCTTTTAGGTGGAAATTAATGCCAAGGTTTGAAATGCGCTTGCAGGGGTGGACCAGGGCCCGGTAAAAGTGCTTGGCCAAGGTTCTGGAAGCCTGGTTCGGCGTGATCTTGCCCAAAAAGCCGCTCCTCAGCTCCGGCTGGAAGTCCAATAAATCATCCATGGCCCGGTAAAAGTGCTTGGCCGAGGTTCTGGAAGCCCGGTTCGGCGTGATCTTGGCCAAAAAGCCGCTCCTCAGCTCCAGCTGGAAGTTCGAAAAATTATCCATGGCCCGGTAAAAATGCTTAGCCGAGGTTCTGGAAGCCCAGTTCGGCGTGATCTTGCCCAAAAACCCGCTCCTCAGCTCCAGCTGGAAGTCCAATAAATCATCCATGGCCCGGTAAAAGTGCTTGGCCGAGGTTCTGGAAGCCCGGTTCGGCGTGATCTTGCCCAAAAAGCCGCTCCTCAGCTCCAGCTGGAAGTCCAATAAATCATCCATGGCCCGGTAAAAATACTTAGCCGTGGTTCTGGAAGCCCGGTTCGGCGTGATCTTGCCCAAAAGGCCGCTCCTCAGCTCCAGCTGGAAGTCCAAAAAAAGAACCAGGGCCCGGTAAAAGTGCTTAGCCGAGGTTCTGGAAGCCCGGTTCGGCGTGATCTTGCCCAAAAAGCCGCTCCTCAGCTCCAGCTGGAAGTCCAATAAATCATCCATGGCCCGGTAAAAGTGCTTGGCCGAGGTTCTGGAAGCCCGGTTCGGCGTGATCTTGCCCAAAAAGCCGCTCCTCAGCTCCAGCTGGAAGTCCAATAAATCATCCATGGCCCGGTAAAAGTGCTTGGCCGAGGTTCTGGAAGCCTGGTTTGGCGTGATCTTGCCCAGAAAGCCGATCCTCAGCTCCAGCTGGAAGTCCAATAAATCATCCATGGCCCGGTAAAAGTGCTTGGCCGAGGTTCTGAAAGCCCGGTTCGGCGTGATCTTGCCCAAAAAGCCGCTCCTCAGCTCCAGCTGGAAGTCCAATAAATCATCCATGGCCCGGTAAAAATGCTTGGCCGAGGTTCTGGAAGCCTAAGTCGGCTTGATATTGCCGAAATTCGGCCTCTATACTTCCAGCTGGAAGTCCAAAAATTCATCCATGGCCCGGTAAAAATGCTTAGCCGAGGTCCTGGAAGCCTAAGTCAGCTTGATATTGCCGAAAATCGGCCTCTCTACTTCCATGGGTGATGCGTTTAGGTACCAGGGTGATGCATTTAGGTACCAGGGAGATGCGTTCAGGTACCCGGGGAGCGTTTAGGTACCAGGGGAAAGCGTTTAGGTACCAGGCTGTTGCGTTTAGGTACTAGGGTGATGCGTTTAGGTACCAGGGGAAAGCGTTTAGGTACCAGGGTGATGCGTTTAGGTACCAGGGTGATGCGTTTAGGTACCGGGGCAGCTGCGTTTACGTACCAGCAGAGCATAAATTTTAGGTACCAGGCGCTGGGTACCCGGGCTAAGCTGCAGTACTCTTTTTGGTCTTCAGGTGCGCCAGAGTACATTGATTTGGTCCCACTAGTCAGTGTACTCATCGACTTTCCCCCCATTTTCCAAAACACCATCAAAACGAGTATGGGGGGGACCCCTTAGGGTAATGCCAGCGCAACACCAATCCGCTCCGCGCTGATTCCCATGTCGGCTACGGATGAATAAAACCAGCCTGTCCCCCCTGGAGCTCACGAGACACAGAATTTTTTCTAAGTGCCACCGGCTCTTCCGAGCTAAAGTGTCCGCTCCGCGCTGGTTCCCCCGTCGGCCTCGAATGACGAAAAATGCCGGTCTCCGCCCGGAGGTCATGACAAACGAATATTTTCTAAGTGCCACCGGCTCTGCGTGGCTACGGCGTCCGACCAGCGCCGGTTCTCGGGTCGGCCCCGAATGACGAAAAATGCCGGTCTCCGCCTGGAAGTCCCCACCAACTTGGCGAATAATTTCTAAGTGCCACCGGCTCTGCGTGGCTACGGCGTCCGTCCAACGCCGTTCCCGGGCCGAACCCGGATGACGAAAAATGTCGGTCTTTGTCTGGAAGTCCCCACCAACTTGGCGAATATTTTCTAAGTGCCACCGGCTCTGCGTGGCTAAGGCGTCCGACCAGCGCCGGTTCCCGGGTCAAACCCGGATGACGAAAAATGCCGGTCTCCGCCTGGAAGTCCCCTCCAACTTGGCGAATATTTTCAAAGTGCCTACGGCTCTGCCGGGCTTGTGCGTCCGACCCGCGCCGGTTCTGCAGCCGGCCTCAAATGACGCAAAATCAGCCTCTCCCCCTGGAGGTCAACGCCAACTTGGCGAATATTTTCTAAGTGCCCACGGCTCTGCAGAGCTCTGGCGTCCGCCCAGCGCCAAGACATCTTGTAGGAGCTATTGTGGGCCAAGTCAGATGATTGATTGAAAATTTATAGATCCCAGGGGGTGGGGAAATTCAGGCCCCTGCAGTATTCATACCACAGAGCGGGTATATAAAAGACACTCAGATGACATGAGCGCAACTCAATAGGCTCCTATAAGACTGCCACACAACGACGCCACAAAGAAAGCCAGTAAGTGTGAAAGTTAAAAGCCATCAAAACAAAGCAACAAGACAAAGGAAGAACGTAACAGCAGCCGACCAGCCCCCCTCAATACCAAAGAACACCCCGAAACTCACAAAATAGCCTCCACGGGGTCCATAAACAGGTGTAAGGGCAGTCAAGTTCAACGGCGCCCAATGGACCGTGGCCGTGAATCGGTAAAACATCACAAAACAGGCAAACGTGAGCAGCGTCCTGGGCACCCAGTCGAGGCACGTGCAGATGGTCACCATGGGGCTGGCACGGCTAAGGTCGTTGGTTCCGACGAGCACGAGGGAGCGGACCTCCCATAGGGGTCGCGGCTGCGAGGCCAAGGCGAGGGACCCAGTCACCACCGGCCTGATGAGCAGGATGGCCGTCGGAGAGTCACGCCGGTTGCGACCGATGTGCACAGCCGGGGGGAAAAAATATCCAAAACGATCTGCACATGTCGAGGTGCGGCCGATGGACAAATAGGAAGAAAGAAAAAGGAGAAAAGTAGGAAATAAAGTGGAAAAGAGAGAACACTGCTGGGAGGCTGCCACTCACAGCGGCGCCATACCAAAAAAAAAAAAGAAAAACAAAAGCCACTTCCAGGCCTTGCATATTTGGAAACCGCTCGTGGGGTCCGACAAATAGTGGATTTTGAAGTTTCTCTTCAGAGAGAATCTTTGGCCACAAAGTGAGCAGGAGAAAGGTTTTTCACCTGTGTACGTTCTTACATTTGATTTTAAGTTTACCTTCTGAGAGAATATTTGGCCACAAACTAAACAGGAAAAAGGTTTCTAACCTGTGTGTGTTCTTATATGTGTTTTGAACTATCCATTCTCTGATAATCTTTGACCACAAACTGAGCAGGAAAAAGGTTTTTCTCATCAGTGTGGGTTCTTGTGTGTGTTTTTAATGTTCCCTTCTCTGAGAATTTTTGGCCACAAACTGAATAAGAAAAAGGGTTCTCACCTGTGTGTGTTCTTGCATGTGTTTTTAAGTTTACCTTCTGAGAGAATCTTTGGCCACAAACAGAGCAGGAAAAAGGGTTCTCACCAGTGTGGGTTCTTGTGTGTCTTTATAAGCTTCCTTTCCCTGAGAATCTTTGGCCACAAGCTGAGTAGGAAGAATATTTTTCACCTGTGTGTGTTCTTGCATGTGTTTTTAAATTTATCTTCTGAGAGAATCTTTGGCAACAAACTGAGCAGGAAAACGGTTACTCACCTGTCCCATCTGAGAGAATCTTTGGCCACAAACTAAGCAGGAAATAGGTTTCTCACGGATGTGGGTATTTGTGTGTGTTTTTAAGTCACCCTTCTGAGAGAATCTTGGGCCAGGAACTGGGCAGGAAAAAGGTTTCTCACCTGTGTGTGTTCTTGTGATTATTTTTAGGTGACTGTTCCGAGAGAAGCTTTGGCCACAAACTGAGCAGGAAAAATATTTTTCACTTCTGTGTGTTCGTGCATGTATTTTTAAGTTTATCTTCTGAGAAAATCTTTGGCCACAAAGTGATCAGGAAAAAGATATCTCACCGATGTGGGTTCTTGTGTGTGTTTTTAAGTCACCCTTCTGAAAGAATGTTTGGCCACAAACTGAGCAGGAAAAAGGTTTTTCACCAGTGTGGGTTCTTGTGTATGTTTTTAAGTCACCCTTCTGAAAGAATTTTTGGCCACAAACTGAGCAGGAAAAAGGTTTTTCACCAGTGTGGGTTCTTGTGTGTGTTTTTACCTTTGGAAAAAAAATTCCCTCGTGTGTATTCTTAGGTGTAGTTTCAAACTCCTCTTATGAACAAACATTTTCCAACACTGAGAACATTTCCAGTGTTTGCTTTCAGAGTGGTATAAAATATCAGCTTCTGACTCATCATCTGTAGTGTCAGAGGCATGTGACAACATGTCATCACAATCTGATGTTGGAGCTAAGAGGTTGTCTGCTTTCAATCCTCCACGGTGGGCTCCATTATCTTCTGTTGTCATGTGTTGACGAGAGATGCTTCTTGCAGGCCCTTTGCTCACCTCGTGTTGACCCTCATCTATAATTTTAAATGAGAGACAAGTTGAGGACATACTGTAGATATCCTTTTTCCTTCTCTTTCCCCTCCTCTTTTATCAAAGTTGCTCTGGCTCCGCCTCCTCTTTTTTGATGAAGGGACCTTCATCCATCCATTTTCTGAACCGCTTAGTCCCCACGGGGGTCGCGGGCGTGCTGGAGCCGATCCAAGTTGTCAACGGACAGTAGGCGGGGGACACCCTGAAGTGGTTGCCAACCAATCGCAGGTTACACAAAGACGAACAACCATTCGCACTCGCACTCTCACCTAGGGACAATTTGGAGTGCTCAATCGGCCTATCAAGCATGTTTTTGGGATGTGGGAGGAAACCGGAGTGCCCGGAGAAAACCCACGCGGGCTCGGGGAGAACATGCAAACTCCACACAGGGAGGGCCGGAGGTGGAATCGAATCCGCACCCTCCTAACTGTGAGGCGGACGTGCTTCCCACTGCGTCACCGAGCCGCCACACCTGGTCCTGTTGCTCATTTATCATGGCTATTCCTGGCTGTTGTCACATTCAAACTTGTACATAAAGGAGAATCAAAATCAGGACTCGATCCTGCTTTCCAAGACCAGCGCTTCAACCAGCTATGAGGTTCGAGCACGCTAACTGGTTCTCAAACTTGGCCAAGCTATCTAGCTTGCTCGCAGGATAGTAACATGGGAGTTAAACGTGGCTGTTGATTTGTGACATCCAGAAGACTGAGATTCGCAATATTGTACTTGAATAGTTTATAGTTCATTACGTTATTGTGCATTTTATGGGTGGTGCGATTTATACTCCAGAGCGACTAATAGTCCGAAAATGACGGTACTGTGCAAGCTGGATTTATAATAGTTAAGGGTGTAATTACACCTATCTTGACCATGGTACTGGTGACCAGCAGTTGTGTATTGAGTTGTTATTGTCTTTGAAGAAGTCAAAGGAAAATTTTGTGAATGAGGCCCACTTTGGCTGCAGGACCTTGCATTTATGGTTGAATAATCTGAACAGAATTTTTAAGAGACGCCAAAAAATTGGAACACAGTATTATGACAGCATACGTGCATTCAAGATCAAACTCACGTTAGTGGAGACCCTGCTCATTTTCCCTGTCTCAGAGATATGTGCGCAGAAAGCGTAATCCTGATGTGAAACCGTACAAAGACAAGATTTCGAGGTTGCTGAGGGAGTTTGAGAAACAATTTCAGGTCTTTAGCGGACTTGAGACAGAATTCGCAGTTTTTTGCTCACCATTCACAGTCAGAGCTTCTGATGTGCTTGTTGACATGCAACTTGAAATCATTGATTTGTAGTGTGATGTAGAATTAAAGGATAAATTTGCCTCTGTGGGCTTGGACACATTTTATAAGTATCTCCTACCATGCTATCCTAAATTGACAGCACTGGCTGCAAAAATGTTGTCCGTGTCTGGGACGACCTACCTTTGTGAGCAAATTTTCTCACTAATGAACAGTAAATGAACAAAGCTACGCTCAAAGCTCACACATAAGCACTTAAATGAGATTCTGAAATTGGCTACTACCCAGGATATGATACCTGATTTGTTGTGCAGGCTATAAAATGCCAAGGTTCAGGGAGAAGTACTGAGTAAGACTGAATTTTATGGAATGCTGCTTTGAATGTTGCACTCTAAAATAAACAAATGTGAATATTTTCACTGGTAATTGCTGTGAAAGTTAGAAACAGATTTACAAGAGAAGAGTATTGTTAAGTGAAATATTGTCTTATGCATGGCACATATGTTATCTATGTGTGTGTTTTTTTTTTACATGTTATGCATTAACAGAGAAGGGGCCATATGTACTTAATCAAATGTCTGTTTAAAACAGCTGCCACTTGAAATTTCAAGTGTGTGGAAAATGGATTTTAAATTCGTTGATTTCTAAATTTAGATGTGTTTAACGTCCAGGGCAGTGTTTTTAGGTTCCACAAAACTGTTGACTAAATGTTTTAAAACATTGTACAATCACTGTAATCAGTTTTTTTTTTAAATGTACAATGCACTTAAATATCCATCCATCCATCCATCCATCCATCCATCCATCAGTACCGCTTATCCTCACAATGGTCACGGAGGCATGCTGGAGCATATCCCAGCTGTCATCGGGCAGTTGGCGGTGGACACCCTGACCCGGTTGCCAGCCGATCGCACGGCACACAGAGACAAACAACCATCCCCACTCACACTCACACTCTTAACTGTGAGGCGGACGTGCTATCCAATGCGCCACCGAGCTGCCTCCAACTTCCATTCCTTCCATATTTATCCCTCTGTAAACGCGGCCGCCACTTTGGCTTCACTGCATGTTTTGTAGAGACCGTTCTCATTCGAAAAAGAGAAAATGTCACCCAGTTTCATCGTTTCCTCTTGTACTTGCACACGCTCCGACAGCCATTCAATCTAAAAAGAACTGCCGCATCTCTTATTTATTTGCGACCAGTGCGCAATTTCGCAGCTGCGCAGCTTAGAGGGAACACTGCACATGACCCTTTGGTACAATGTAAAGTTGTAGCACCACAATTTTTGCTTTCCGGATAGCTGGCTCTTGTGGATGATCACCAGGCTTTCTGCGAGTTGTTTCTTTCTTGTTACATTATAAATAAGGCGATGTAGGACAGCACTAACCTGGTTGTTGGTGGGGAAACCAGCTATGTATCCTCCGATTCCAAAGTTTTAATATAATTGTCAAGAAAATTCCATACAGTGGCCCAGCAATTAAGTATTGTGGCCGAGCGGTCTAAGGTGCTGGATCTAAAGCTCCAGTCTCTCCTGAGGTGTCGGTTCGAAATACCACCACAGCCCCTTCTGCATCAATTCAGGTCTGGTCTCCTTGCCCAACTCCTATCAGTGCAGCTGCAAAGTATCAAGACCCTTCAAAGGTCATATTGTTTCACCTCTGTTGTGTACAGGCTTCATTACATTATGAATAAAGCTCAGTCGGGAAGCACTAACCTGGATGCTGGTGGAGAAACCAACTTATCCGCCTTCACGTTATAATAGAATTGTCAACAAAATTCAATGTCGAAACTGCAGGTGGTAGGTGGCAGAAAACGAAGAAGAAGAAAATAATAAGAAAAAGTTAGGCTCCCGCTGTCGTCGCCTTTCGTGACTGCGCTGGATTTGGTCTCCAGTCTCTCCTGAGGTGTGAGTTCAAATCCCACCACTGCCACTTCTGCATCAGTTTCACTCTATACTTATGGCCCGACTCTTTTCGGCGCATCCGTTGGTTACATATGATGACCCTGGAAAGTTCTTTGCGATTTATCAATCTTTGCCTTTCATGTTCATCGGGACTACCTTTTTAAGAGGTACCTACACTGTGTATTTGGATAGAGACTGCTGAAAGGAGACACATATATGCCTCGTGAACAATTAAGTCGGCAGACAAGTTTGCCGATTTATTAGTGCCCAGAAGAGCAGCACTCTGTTCCGTACTGTAACCGTCGGTGAGAATGGGTTGACAGGGATGCCTGTAAGCGAGTCCGTCACTCGTATATTCCATCGCTTCTCGGCGTTTTGGCTAAGATCAATTGTAGTATATGTTCTTAGCTGGCTGGGGAGGCGATCACCTCTACTGATTTGTAAGTTCTCAGCCACTGACGTGACAGTGAACTTGACTCACTTTGTGGAGGAAATTGTAACATAGCATTGTGTTACAAATAACCTTATACTTTTGTTACAGAATCTACTATGGTAAGTTACTTTAATTGACTTTGTGTTATTTTGTAGTTGTTTGGAATTATTTATGTGTTTCTTTCCTTAAATCTAAATCTCTTTAAGTGGTGCTTCCGCTATGGTAGCTCCCCATGCTGCCATGCGGAGGCACCATAGTGTACGCTTTACTTTTAAGGAAATGAATGGTGAGTCGCTGGTAATGTCAATGTCTGGGAAGATATTGCACGGTTAAAGGCCAGGCTATGACGGTGAGTAGTGATGGGTCCTGCAACACTGATGCGTCGGCGCATGTGTCGAGCTCATAGAGCGAAGCCCCGTGTCGGTGCACGTATCGCTTCAAAAAGGTCACGTGACCGAACGAGCAGCAGTAGAGTCTGTCAAGGAAGCGTGCCAAAGCTCTGTTAAAAATATCTGATCTTTTGCGGTTCATCCTCGAAGTTATCAAGAATTCTGGAGCAGCCCCAAGTCAGATACTGGGACAATCAAAAGACACTGCACACCAGCCTCATCTATGCCGTGTGAGTGGGTGTTTTCAAAGGCGGGAGAAATTGTGTCCAAGAAGCACAACAGGCTCAATTTCAAAACATTTGAAAAACTTATTGTTTTAAATAAAAATTTGTAAAAAACAAATCCTACTGCACAAGCATCCTCTTTCACGACACGTTCACTTCGATTTTCATGTTATGATACATGTTGTTGGAATATTTTTCTAATTTAACATGAACTCGAGTTACTAATCTGACTCCAATTTGTGACCTTACCCAACTGCCACTCATCCAACAATATGCGCGCTCGTTCTGCAATAGAAAGGTATCAGGAAGCCGGCATTTTCACACACGAGTGGATTTATTCCTAACACACAAATCTAATACATCACCTGGGTCTCGGGTCCCTCTCAATACACCTCTGTACGCCTCTGTTGCCACCAGCAGACGTACTCTACATCCGAGTTGCCCAGCCATTAATTATACTACACAATATGCAAATGGCACATCAACAAAGGCATTCTGTCATTATTCTATTGGCTATGTGTCAACTGCAGTTAACTTTAGCTTGCTCTCATTGGTCTTTCTTCTCCTGCCGAATAACTTGCTCGCTCCTCCTGGTTGTAGATTTCCATATAGGGTCACCAGTTGATATCCACCAGCTGTGACCCTGTGGGTCTTGTCATCCATGCTGCTCCTGGGTTATCTTTTTGTTCTGGAACGCAGACGTCCTCGCACCAACCACATATTTTGTTTTGTTCCCACTGTCACACACTCAGCAGTTTCATACTCTCATGCACAAGATGTCTAATGAACTATTTCAAGATCAAATTCTTATATTCCTTCAATGTTCACATTATTGATTGACTGTAACTAAAAAAATAAAGTATATTTTAAATTTAAATGAATATGTGAAAGAATACAATATAAAATATAATTACTTAAATTAATTAATGTATATACTACGTCGTCAAATCAGTGTCAGTCGAGTCTGCCAACTAGGTTGCCTGTAGTATATTTAAGGTCTATCAGGTGTCAACAGTGAGCAACACAGTATTGACACAGTGTCAATACAGTTTGGTAATGTGTCCAAACGATACACGAGGCCTCATGGACCCATCACTAACGGTGAGAGATGAAGATGGCATCAGGAATTGTTCCTGAAAAATCTCCCATCAATGATAGTTTTGGGAGAAAACCGAGGCTACATCTATTATCAGGGCCAACCCAAGTTCTGCCGCAAGTGTGGACGGCATGGGCACTTTGCAGAAGCGTGTGAGTAAATAATATGCCGGAAATGTAGAGTAATTGGTCACACTTTTGAAGAGTGCACCAATGGCAGAAAGTGCATTCTCTGTAAATAACCTGATCATCTCTACAGAAAGTGCCCAAAGTCTTTTGCCAACTGAAGGCTGGGAGAGAGTTGACACAGGTGAAAGAAAATAAAGCTAACAAACATTTTGGAAATTCAAATTTCCCGCCAAGGCCTGTCTGTGATTGGTGGAGAGGAAACGGATGAGGAGGTAACAGGTGAGGAGGAAACATGTGATGAGGGAACAGGTGATGAGAGAACAGGTGACGAGAGAACAGGTAACGGGGGAACAGATGAGGAGAAGGAAGGGGAGGGGCATGTGTCACCCCCACCAACAGGGCATGCAGAGGAAATTGATAGAGTAAAAGAAATGCCTACAAGTAGTGGAGAGGAAACAAGTGAGGAAAAGGAAGGGGCATGTGGGAAGCAGACAAACGAAAAGTGACATGTCACAAGAAATAGCCACAGATGAGTTGAGTGCAGACACCCAGATTCCTTGTGCGCAAAAAGCTAAACGACTCGCATCTGAACAGTCCTTCCTCTGAATCGCCGTCAATATCAGAAAAGAGAGGAAAGCCTGGGAGCCCAGATAGTGAGCTGGAAAAGTGCACAGAGTATTCACTTCCTACTTGTTAGGGATTATAAACTATCTTAATCGTATGATTATGTTGGGATGTAGACTAGAATGATGAACTTTGTTTGAACCTTTTACCTTTCCTTGACCCTGAAAAGTTTAACCATTCATTTGTTGAACCTTTCCTAATGCTGTGGAAACATCCTTGTTTACATAGTCATCTAAAATGCTCCACTAGGTTTTATTTCCACGACCTCGTAAAACAATAAACTGGGACCCTCTGCATTGATTAACCATTTGCTGAGGTGACCACCAACTGGGACCCTCTGCACTGATTAACCATTTGCTGAGGTGACCACCAAACATGTCAAATGTCACCCCCACCCTACTTGTTCTCAATAAATATGCTCTTGTAAGAGACTAACGGCAGAGTCTGTTCGAACATTGCTGTACCTACAGTTTAGTAAAGTTCCATGACACATCGTCACAAAACATTCAGTAAATAACAGGACATTCAGGTGATAACATAACTGACCTTATCCTTCCCTCCCATTCCCTTCCTAGTTCCTGATTTTGGTCAGTATAAAGCCTTCTGATCTGGAGTGTGACGTTGTTTCATCTGCTGAAGTGCCTTGTGCACTGACCGCCATTAAACAACCTAAAATCTGTTGCAAAAACATTACTCCACATTTTTGTTTTCCTTGCTCAACGACGCACATCTTGGACAAAACGCAATAGGCCGTTTTAGCTAAACTATTCACAGTCTCGGCTCGGCAAACTGAGGTTCAATTCTATTGAGTCTATTTCTTTGCGTGAGAAAATTACTTTTACAGTTTTGTAGAGCAAATCAAAAGGATCATAAGACTTGTTTCCAACCTGTTTCACACGAGGGACCTTTAGCGTGCGAGGCAAATGTGATAACCACTACACCATGGAAACTGCACCGACACACATAGCCTTTTGAAAAGCCCGGCAAAAGTTCAACAAAAGTGCGAAACCTGGTCTTCACCCAGTCTCAAATCAAGTACCCTTTAGCAAAACGACTCACAGCCTGGGCTCGACAAATCGGGCTTCAATTTGCCAACACGGAGTTTATTTCTTTGTATGAAAAAATTGCTTTTGCGGGCACAGTTTTGAAAAGCAAATCAAAAAGTTCATAAGTCCCTGCTTTATTCCTCACTCACTTTTGTTGAACTTTTGCCGGGCTTCCCAAAATAATTTGGACATCACAGCAGTCATCATGTTCTTCTAAGATGCGAAAGACTCCTAGTTTGAAACTGGGTGGAAACAACTTTCTCTAAATTTATTAGTCAGTGTTGTCTGCTTTACAAAGTGTGCCAGGGACACCCCTTATGATCGTTGAAACCTTTTCATGCCCATGTCGCTAATTTTGAGATGTTTTTATTCTTCATCTTGTCATTCAATGATATTGTCATTCTTCGCAATCGTTTCGCCATAGTTAGTTTATTTTTTACGATTCATTATAACTTCAATGTAGATTTGGAGAATCATGTCCACATTATATAGCTGCATTGGGTATTGTTTGTTTGTGTGTGTGTGTGTGTGTGTGTGTGTGTGTGCGCGTGTGTGTGTGTGTGTGTGTGTGTGTGTGTGTGTGTGTGTGTGTGTGTGTGTGTGCGCGTGTGTGTGTGTGTGTGTGTGTGTGTGTGTGTGTGTGTGTGTGTGTGTGTGAGAGTGTGTGTGAGTGTGTCTGTGTCTATATGTCTATGTGTGTGTGTTTACACAGTTCTGTGTGTTGTATTCAGAGTAGTTGTGTTTATATAAAATAATGAGAAGATTTGCACACATATGTACATTAAAACGTATATGAGATTGTCTAACCTAACAAAATATGTACACATTGCTGTTGCTCTCTCTTCAACTGCCATCATCCAGTCTATCCTCTGCACCTCCATCACTGTCTGGTTTGGCTCGACCACCAAACAAGACAAGCACAGACTGTAACGGACAATCAGGTCTGTGGAAAAGATAATGGGGACCAGCCTCACCAGGACCAGGAATTGTGCAAGTATCATCTCTGCAGACCCTTCTCACCCAGGTCACAGTCTGTTCAAACTTCTCCCCTCCGGACGGCGTTATAGAGAGCTGTACGCAAAAACCAGCAGACAAAGGCACAGCTTCTTCCCCAGGCTGTAGCTCTGATGAACTCACACCACTCATAGAGTCTCAGAGACATCACTGTGCAATAACATCCTGCTCTCGCCACTTAAATGTTGTTAGTTACCTGAATGTTGTCAGTCACTTAAATGTCGTACAGAGGCTGAGATCAACTGGAGTCATATTCCTCGTTTGGCATGCACAAACCTGGCAAATATAGCTGATTTAGATTTTATGCAGGGGTTTTGGTGTTGGCAGGATTGGGCAGGTGTTGGTTCTGGATGCTGTTTTGGTGGGGAATACTGTAATGGAATGGTCTGACAATATCCTGGCACTGTCTGTGGCTGAGAAAACTGGACAATATGACCTGGAAGGGTAAGTGTTCCTTTTTTTATGTCAGATCATCATCAGCAGCTGCTGCAGCCTCGTGTCTCAAGGACATCCAGCCCTAAGGTTACAGTCATCCAGCTCTGCAACCAGTGACAGTCATTTCAGTACGGAGGTCGAGACGGCCGTGCTGTTCTCCGTATCCTTAGGTGTTAGTAGACTCACACATATTTTGACCTAAATGTTAGCGGTTTGGGTAGGTCGGTGGCGCACTGGTTAGCATGTCTGCATCACAGTTAGGGGGAGTTCGATTCCACCTCTGACCCTCCCTGTGTGGAGTTTGGTTTGTTCTCCCCGTGCCTGTGTGGGTTTTCTCCAGGCACTCTGGTTTCCTCCCGCATTCCAAAAACCATGCTTGGTAGGCCGATTGAGCACTCCAAATTGCCCCTAGGTGTGTGCAAGTGCAGGTGGTTGTTCGTCTCTGTCTGCCCTGCGATCGGCTGGCTACCGGTTCAGGGTGTCTGTTAGGGTTGAATAGATTAGGTTGATCATATTATGTTGGAATGTAATCAGTAATAATTAACCTAAGCTTGTCCTGTCTTAACAAAGTAGTAGAACAAAGTGCTAAGATCCTTTGCACTGATTGACCAACTGTAGAAGACGCAATCAAAGTTGTTCTGTTTACTCAACATTGTAAAACAACCCCTGCTATGATGTGATCAGAGGCCAGGGGTTTCACCCCCACCTTGGCCACTCTCACCCCCACCCTTCTTCTCTCAATAAATACTGTCTTGCATGAATGCAACGGCAGACTTTGTTCGGACATTGCTGTATCTACAGTAACGAACAAATTTTCAACTTGCAAGTGTTCAAAGGGCATACTGTCTCCCGTGTGGTTCTTGCAAAATAAGTTAGAGTCGGAACATCTCTAAAATTTTGGTGCCGTGACCCGGATCCAACATACCCACTGCTGATCGACGGAGGACGACGTGCTGCATTGTCGACAAGCCAGCGTCCATTAGGAGGACCTGGTAAAGAAAAGTCCTGGCAAGAAAATTCTTCGCTGGGCCAGCATCTTAGGTCTGCCTTCGTCGGACAACAGTGGATTGACGGGATCCGACAGTGCAACGAACCAGGGGACAAGTAAGTTAAAGCCCTAAAATTGTGTGATTGTGTTGTTGTTGTGAAACGCGTAAAAAGTTAAAGGTGCACAAGGTTGTGAAAGGTGCACAAGATATACGGCTTTGGTTTGTCCGAGCTATGAGGTTTACGGTTTGGTTTGTCCGAGCTATGAGGTTTACGGTTTGGTTTGTCCAAGCTAAGAAACAGCTGGGGTTCTAGACCCAGTGGATGGAACGGGTTAAAAAAGACAGAGATTCTTTTTCTTAATTGAAGAAGGGCGTAGGTTCTTTTTTTGTCCGTTTTTTTCCTAGCTGTTTGGAAGGGTTTTTGCACCCATCCGAGATAGGCCTAAAAGTAAAAAAGCGCTAAGTTGTGTGGTTGAGTGTGCCTGACCCACACACGCTTCTAAACACTTTTTAAGGCAGCAGCAATTGCGACACATGGGCCTTGCCATGTGTCGACAGGAGGGATGAGGTCCATCATACATCAACAATTCTTTACCTTTTGGTTTAGATGCTTACTTAAAAAAAAATTTTGTAAAGCATGTCCTGTTTGTCTAAAACATAATCCACAAGGAAACATGAGACCTAAGAGAGGCTCATTTCCAAAACCATCTTACCCATTCCAAATCATGCACATGGATTTTATTGGACTCACAGAAAAGAACCTGTGATTGAACTCTTTTGGATTAATGTCAACGCAACTGTTAAAGGACTAACATTGCCGCAAGTGGCCTACACAGAGAGACCAGCTGGAGTGAACTACACATGTTACATCCAAGGAAACGAGACCCACAAATGCATCAACGACGACTGCTCTCCAGGAGGAAACTGGATGGGAGCTTTGGATGTCACTGCTAAGTGTCAGGATGAGAGAGCCATTTCAAGTGGTTGTCCGATGCTGCCCGCCAACTGGACAGGAGTGTGTGCACCAGTGTGGGTGACAGACCACACCTACAGGATACAACATCATCAGCTGACGACAGCACACAACTCTTCTGGACGTCGACGCAGGGCTGTTGTGACCTTTGACTCTCATGATCCTGTCTGGGGATGGTTCTGGACTTGATGACTGCAACACGACGGTTCCAGCAAGGAAGCAGATCCACCATCGACAGCGTCCCCGCCCCCAATTCAAATAGAGGCAGAATAATCCTCTTCCCCCTTGGTGGCCAGGTAGTCTACCCTGGCCACTGAAGACTGAAGACGACAACCGCGCGGCAGACACTTCCACGTTCTCCCCCGACGAAGCAGTGCTGCAGAGGGGGTGAGAATTGTGCTCACCCTCCAACAGTGGGCGTGCCAAGCCCCCGACGGCTGAACAATCACGAGCAGTTTTTGTCTTGACTGTTGTTATTGATAACATTATGGTCGCCTAAGGCAGAGGGACCGTGTGAGACTTTTCCTGCATTATAACATCTTGCCGCAGGTTTTTCACTCACACACTAAAATTGATCTACGTAGATTGCGATGATGCTGTTTAGCCGTACATGTCTTACAGAAACTTAATGATTTGGCCATCGAAAATGCTTCATTAGTGATGGGTACAATGATATGCTGTTTCTGTGTTTTTTTGGTTTTTTTAATTGTTTTTCTTGACAACATCATATGATAAACAGGAGGGATATGTTAGGGTTGAATAGATTAGGTTGATCATATTATGTTGGAATCTAATCAGTAATAATTCACCTAAGCTTGTCCTGTCTTAACAAAGTAGTAGAACAAAGTGCTAAGATCTTTTGCAATGATTGACCAACTGTAGAAGACACAATCAAAGTTGTTCTGTTTACTCAACATCGTAAAACAACCCCTGCTATGATGTGATCAGAGGCCAGGGGTTTCACCCCCACCTTGGCCACTCTCACCCCCACCCTTCTTCTCTCAATAAATACTGTCTTGCATGAAGCACCCCGTCTTACAGCCAGTGTCAAATATTGAACAGAGTCCGTTAATGATCCTAGGAAACGTCCTGACATGGTCTGCGCTGCTTCTCACTCTCTGACGCCATCTTTAGAGAACTGATGGCTGAGTCTACTGTGCAATGCACAAGGAGGTTGTGGAAGTACACAATAAACTATCAATGGGGAATTTCACAAAGCACATTGTCCCTCCCCTAAGCCTATTGAAAGAGGCCTCAGCTTTCCAGAGGCCGAACAGAAGGCCTTTGAACTGCTACACGCTGGTGATGGGTGCTTACTTTGGCTTGACAACTGAGGCTGGTGTAGGAGGAGGATGGTGTAGATACGAGGGAAAGGCGGTTGGCATACAGGGGTTTAAATCCACAATTTATGCAGGGGATTTTATGTTGGTAGGATTGGGCAGGTGTTGGTGCTAGATTCTGTTTCGGTGGGCAATACTGAAATTGAGTGGTCTGACAATAACCTGGCTTCGTCGGTGGATGAGAAAACTGGACAATATGATCTGGAAGGGTAAGTGCTCCTTTATTTGTGTCAGAGCAGCAACAAAAGCCAAGTGTCTGTTAGGATACGGATTTTTAGCTATTGATCTGACTCCAAATTGCGATCAACACTTAATACAAGTTTCTCTGTCCCAATCCACGCACTGGCGCACCTAACAATTTTGCGAGTTCGTTCTGTCAAAGAGAAGACCAGTAGATCAATCAGACCAAATTTACCAATTGTTTATTCCTAACAAAGTGCACTAATACAGGCCTGGGTCCCGGGTGCCTCACACTAAAACTCGTGCGTTTTTGTGACCACCACATTCTTCCGGGTTGCCCAGTTTTAAAGAAACACAATATGAATATTAAAGCATGCAAAATATTGTGTGATGATTGGTCGATGGCCATCTCCTCCCCGTCGAGGTGTCATCACTGTGGTCAGGGGGTTGGGTTTTTTCCTCTCGAAGCCCAACCACCTGACGTGCTGTTGTTCTTTGTTCTCGTTCCTCACCGACCTTGAGGTGTTATCGTCCGGTACTCCCTTCGTCCCGTACCATCCCGTACTCCCTGTCTCGGCCTGTTTTACAACACTTTGCAGAAAACAAGTTCATGCAGTGTGCCTGCACATTCCTCACCCCTCACCAATCCACACAAGCACTCCAATACTAGATATTATATTAATATGATTATATGTTTAACACAACCTTAAAAAATATGTTTGCAAACTGCTGAAAGCACATTTCCCTTTATGTCTCAAGAAGACCTGGGGCTGGGTCTTCTTCTGCAATGAAAAAATGCAGCAAAAATCATCTTTGCATAATCTCAAGGTCACCAGTGAGTCACTCAATATATGTGCTCACTCAGCAGGGACAGTCATTACTGAGGTCAAGACGGTCGTGCCGTTTCCTTTTTCCTTAGGTGTTAGCAGACTCAGACATTTTCTTTACCTAAATGTCAGTGGTTTGAAGGAAGCCTTTGTTAATCACAATCCATTTTAGGGCGTTCGATCATTTCTGGTGGTACCCATTTGAATTTAAATCTGTCATTTTACTTTAGGAAGGAAACATTTCTTAAAAATCCATACTTGTGATGTGCGAGGAACAACAATCTGGAGCATTCTTCAAAAGGACAGACCAACAGCCGACAAAAATGCACAGTTCCAGACTACAGTTGATAATGCTCAAAAGTCGTATTGTGTCGCGGGATGCTGATGCTTGTATCGAGTATTCCAGGAAGTGTTCAGTGCAGCTTGCATCGAGGCATGTATCATTATGGAATGGAGACCTCATCGATGAAAGAGGAGGCTTCGTCTGCTCGACGGGTGCCGTGATTGGCTGACACACAGACGAGGCTTAGTCTGCTTGACGGGTGCCGTGATTGGCTGACATATAAAAGCGGCAACGCGTCCCCTGTCTTCCCCGCGCAATTTGAGTTTCTGTGCGACAATACGAGATTTTTTGCTGACGAACCGTTTTCATGGAGCCTAAGAGAAAAAAGAAACATTCCCCAGTAGGATGACATCGTTGACATGATCTCGTTTCCCCAAATAAGGTGTTCTTTTGTATGGTGCCCCATTTCATCGACGTTTGCATTTATGTCTTGCATTCTTTTCCAAGGTGTCCCTGATGGTCCAGTGGTTAGGATGCGGAGCTTCCACAGCCCCGCCTCCTGTTTTCGATTCCCTGTCACGTCAGGCTAT
The DNA here is from genome assembly GCF_054491065.1 of Syngnathus leptorhynchus. Lineage (NCBI taxonomy): Eukaryota > Metazoa > Chordata > Actinopteri > Syngnathiformes > Syngnathidae > Syngnathus > Syngnathus leptorhynchus. The sequence continues at coordinate 10,970,157 of NC_141208.1, read as the reverse complement.
TTATTGTTTTTGAATAAAAACCAATAACTGTTAGGGTTTATAAACTATCTTGATCGTATGATTATGTTGGGATGTAGACTAGAATGATGAACTTTGTTTGAACCTTTTACCTTTCCTTGACTCTGAAAAGTTTAACCATTCAGTTGTTGACACTTTCCAAATGGTGTGTTGTTTAGTTAGTCATCTGGAAGGCTCCACTAGGTTTTATTTCCACGACCTCGTAAAACAATAAACTGGGACCCTCTGAAGTGGTTAACCATTTGCTGAGGTGACCACCACACATGTCAAATGTCACCCCCACCTTGGCCACTCTCACCCCCACCCTTCTTCTCTCAATAAATACTCTCTTGCATGACTCCAACGGCAGACTTTGTTCGGACATTGCTGTATCTAGAGTAACGAACAAACTCTCCACTTGCAAGTGTTCAAAGGGCATACTGTCTCCCGTGTGGTTCTTGCAAAATAAGTTAGAGTCAGAACATCCCTAACATTTTGGTGCCGTGACCCGGATTCCAACATACCCACTGCTGATCGACGGAGGACGACGTACTGCATTGTTGACAAGCCAGCGTCCATTAGGAAGACCTGGTAAAGAAAAGACCTGGCAAGAAAATTCTTCGCTGGGCCAGCATCTTAGGTCTGCCTTCGTCTGACAACAGTGGATTGACGGGATCCGGCAGTGCAACGAACCAGGGGACAAGTAAGTTAAAGCCCTAAAATTGTGTAAACGCGTAAAAAGTTAAAGGTGCACAAGATATACGGCTTTGGTTTGTCCGAGCTATGAGGTTTACGGTTTGGTTTGTCCGAGCTAAGAAACAGCTGGGGTTCTAGACCCAGTGGATGGAACGGGTTTAAAAAAAAGACAGAGCTTCTTTTTCTTAATTGGAGAAGGGCGTAGGTTCTTTTTTTGTCCGTTTTTTCCTAGCTGTTTGGAAGGGTTTTTGCACCCATCCGAGATAGGCCTAAAAGTTAAAAAGCGCTAAATTGTGTGGTTGAGTGTGTGACTGGTAGGATAATTTGACTAAGAGGCAATTTTGTTGAAGGGTCAATTTAATCCTACATTAAGGATCCTCAAAAAAGAAAAACAAAAAATTGAAAAAAAAAATGGAAAAATCTAAAAATACCAAGTTAAGATAGGAAATAAAAACGGTAAATCTCTAGCTCTTGAAGGTGATGAGAGAGAATTGCAATGTGCTATAGTGTGGTTGAAAACTTCACAAGAGCTAAGAGAACAAATTCAAAAGACCAAAAATGGAAAGATAAAAAGTGATGAGGTCACAAGTGTTTGTCAGACCAGAACACAATAAGGCCCCAGTGCGCAGACGCAAGGCCGCCATATGGTTCAAAACCCCCACCAGATTCTGACAACTGTTGGAACTGTGGGAGACGAGGACACTTTGCAAGAGAGTGTCGTTATGCAAAACGAGACCAATCAAAGGGTGGAGGAAGGGGCAGAGGAAAAGCCAAATTTGCATGACGGGCTTCCTCTCCTTTGACCTCTCATGGTCCTACTTTTGGTTTAAAACATTTTTTTTAGGTTATGACGAGGGATCAAATTATGTGTGCACACTGAAGTTAAAATTTGCAAATCAAGTGGTAAAGTAATACAACTTGTTTCTAAAAGATAAATAGAAAAATTAGAATGTGCTGTCCTCGCGTGCGTGGGTGGGACCAGCTTCATGATCGACCGCAAGAAATGGCCAGCTTGTGACGAATCATTGATGCCAGGTCCCCTCCCCTCGCACCGAGAGCTGTGCATGTGTGTGCATATTTGTTAAACTGATAAAATTGGCTAAACCTGTGTACGAAAGAAATTTGTTAGACTGTGGTCTATCCAATTTGCACCGCAAAAAAGAAAAAAATTTGAAGAATGAAAATAAAAAATAAAAAAGAGAGGAAAAGAAAGAAATCTGTTTGTAGACAGAAAACTGGTTTACACTAGTGCTCATTTGTGTCTCACCCTGATGACAAATTCGACAGGCAGAGAAAACATGTTTTCTGGAATTGGATGAAGCAAAATTGTGGATTGCACACATTACAAAACAAAATTTGAAAAAAAAAATCTGATTAATTCGCAAGCTGTTTTTTTTGTGTGTTGAGTTTTGTTTTTTTTGGTTAATGTCAACGCAACTGTTAAAGGACGAACGTTGCCGCAAGTGGCCTACACAGAGAGACCAGCTGGAGTGAACTATACATGTTACATCCACGGAAACGAGACCCACAAATGCATCAACGACGACTGCTCTCCAGGAGGACACTGGATGGGAGCTTTGGATGTCACTGCTAAGTGTCAGGATGAGAGAGCCATTTCAAGTGGTTGTCCGATGCTGCCCGCCAACTGGACAAGAGTGTGTGCACCAGTGTGGGTGACAGACCACACCTACAGGATACAACATCATCAGCTGACGACAGCACGCAACTCTTCTGGACGTCGACGCAGGGCTGTTGTGACCTTTGACTCTCATGATCCTGTCTGGGGATGGTTCTGGACTTGATGACTGCAACACGACGGTTCCAGCAAGGAAGCAGATCCACCATCGACAGCGTCCCCGCCCCCAATTCAAATAGAGGCAGAATAATCCTCTTCCCCCTTGGTGGCCAGGTAGTCTACCCTGGCCACTGAAGACTGAAGACGACAACCGCGCGGCAGACACTTCCAGGTTCTCCCCCGACGAAGCAGTGCTGCAGAGGGGTGAGAATTGTGCTCACCCTCCAACAGTGGGCGTGCCAAGCCCCCGACGGCTGAACAATCACGAGCAGTTTTTGTCTTGACTGTTGTTATTGATAACATTATGGTCGCCTAAGGCAGAGGGACCGTGTGAGACTTTTCCTGCATTATAACATCTTGCCGCAGGTTTTTTACTCACACACTAAAATTGATCTACGTAGATTGCGATGATGCTGTTTAGCCGTACATGTCTTACAGAAACTTAATGATTTGGCCATCGAAAATGCTTCGCAAGTGAGGGGTACAATGATATGCTGTTTCTGTGGGGTTTTTTTTAATTGTTTTTCTTGACAACATCATATGATAAACAGGAGGGATATGTTAGGGTTGAATAGATTAGGTTGATCATATTATGTTGGAATGTAATCAGTAATAATTAACCTAAGCTTGTCCTGTCTTAACAAAGTAGTAGAACAAAGTGCTAAGATCCTTTGCACTGATTGACCAACTGTAGAAGACGCAATCAAAGTTGTTCTGTCTACTCAACATCGTAAAACAACCCCTGCTATGATGTGATCAGAGGCCAGGGGTTTCACCCCCACCTTGGCCACCACACATGTAAATTGTCACCCCCACCTTGGCCACTCTCACCCCCACCCTTCTTCTCTCAATAAATAGCCTCTTGCATGACTCCAACGGCAGACTTTGTTCGGACATTGCTGTATCTACAGTAACGAACAAATTCTCCACTTGCAAGTGTTCAAAGGGCATACTGTCTCCCGTGTGGTTCTTGCAAAATAAGTTAGAGTCGGAACATTCCTAACAGTTCCCATTTAATAAATTAAGTAGGTCGTCTTCCCATTCCTTTTCAAACAAGTAAAGCCTGCCCATTTTGTGTAGTAGTTTTTGCGTCTATACCTAGTATTTATACAAAATCAATATTTAAATGACTTTACTCATTCATTTATTTATTCAAAAGATCCAAAGTTGTGTTGTGTAATTCACAACAAGTCTCATGTCAAAATAAATTAAATAAGTATTTTTCCCACTCCTTTTCAAACAAGTAAACTCTGCCTATTTTGTGTAGTAGATTTTCTGTTTATAACTAGTATTTATACGTCATAATTTAAATTATCATTATCAAATATTCATCCATTCAAAAGATCCAAAGTTGTGTGTACCTATGTGTAATTCAGAACATATCTCATGTTACTCTACTCGCTCTTATCAACTTCTATCAATTTAACTAAGCGTTTAATATGTCCTCAGGTCTCATTCAAAAGATCCAAAGTTGTGTGCGCTATGTGTAATTCAGAATAGATCTCGTTACTCCACTCGCTCATATGACCAACTTCTATCAATTTAACTAAGCGTTTAGTACGTCCTATCAGATCTATAGTCAAGATTTGGCACCATCATGTGGTGAAATTTTGAATTGCAGCACATCCAATTTTGCCTGGGAATAAAAATAGATTAAATAAGCTAAATAAGTCTTACTTTTTCCCATTAAATAAATTAAATAGGTCTTCTTCCCACTCCTTTTCAAACAAGGTCTCATGTTACTCCACTCGCTCTTATTAACAACTTCTATCAATTTAACTAAATGTTTAATACGTTCTATTAAGACGTATGTGAAAATTTGGCACCATTCTTTGGTTAAATCAGGATTTAGAGCAAATTCAAATTTTCCTTGGAATTAAAATAGATTAAATAAATTCAATAAATCCTCTTCCCACTCCTTTTCACATAAGTAAACTCTGCCCATTTTGTGCTGTAGGATTTCTGTATATACCTAGTATTTAACCAAAATCATTATTTAAACGACTTCATTCATTTATTCATTCAATAGATCTAAAGTTGTGTTAGGTGTAATTCAGAATAGGTCTCTAAGTGCCACCGGCCCTGCCGAGCTTCGGCGTCCGACCAGCGCCGGTTCCGCAGCCGGCCTCGAATGATGAAAAATAACGGTCTCCGCCTGGAGATCAACGCCAACTTGGCGAAAATTTTCTAAGTGCCACCGGCCCTGCAAAGCTCTGGCGTCCGCCCAGCGCCGGTTCTGGAGACGGCCTTGAATGACGAAAAATAACGGTCTCCGCCTGGAGGTCCCCGCCAACTCGGCCAATATTTTCTAAGTGCCACCGGCCCTGCAAAGCTCTGGCGTCCGCCCAGCGCCGGTTCTGCAGACGGCCTCGAATGACGAAAAATAACGGTCTCCGCCTGGAGGTCCCCGCCAACTCGGCCAATATTTTCTAAGTGCCACTGGCTCTGCGTTGCTATGGCGTCCGCCCAACGCCGGTTCCCGGGTCGAACCCTTCACCTTCTTCACCTTCATCTTCTTCCGCTTATCCGGGGTCGGGTCGCGGGGGCAGCAACTTTAGGAGGGACTCCCAGACCTCCCTCTCCCCAGCCACTTCCTCCAGCTCATCCCGGGGGATCCCAAGGCGTTCCCAGGCCAGCCGAGAGACGTAGTCTCTCTAGCGCGTCCTGGGTCGACCCCGGGGTCTCCTACCGGTGGGACATGCCCGGAACACTTCCCCAGGGAGGCGTCCAGGAGGCATCCTGATGAGATGCCCGAGCCACCTCATCTGGCTCCTCTCAACGTGGAGGAGCAGCGGCTCTACTCCGAGTCTCTCCCGGATGACCGAGCTTCTCACCCTATCTCTAAGGGAGAGCCCGGACACCCTGCGGAGGAAACTCATTTCAGCCGCTTGTATCCTGGATCTCGTTCTTTCGGTCACGACCCATAGCTCGTGACCATAGGTGAGGGCAGGAGCGTAGATCGACCGGTAAATCGAGAGCTTTGCCTTTTGGCTCAGCTCTCTCTTCACCACGACGGACCGGTACAGAGTCCGCATTACTGCCGACGCTGCACCGATCCGCCTGTCGATCTCGCGCCCCATCCTGCCCTCACTCGTGAACAAGACCCCAAGATACTTGAACTCCTCCACTTGGGGCAGGATCTCATCCCCGATCCGGAGAGGGCATTCCACCCTTTTCCGACCGAGGACCATGGACTCGGATTTGGAGGTGCTGACCCTCATCCCGACCGCTTCACACTCGGCTGCGAACTGCTCCAGTGAGAGCTGGAGATCACGGACTGAAGAAGCCAACAGCACCACGTCATCTGCAAAAAGCAGAGACGCGATGCTGAGGTCCCCAAACCGGACCCCCTCAACGCCTCGGCTGCGCCTAGAAATTCTGTCCATAAAAATTATGAACAGAATCGGTGACAAAGGGCAGCCTTGGCGGAGTCCAACCCTCACTGGGAACGAATCCGACTTACTGCCGGAAATGCGGACCAAACTCTGGCATCGGTGATACAGGGACCGAACCGCCCTTATCAGTTGGCTCGGCACCCCGTACTCCCGAAGCACCTCCCAGAGAACCTCCCGAGGGACACGGTCGAACGCCTTCTCCAAGTCCACAAAACACATGTGGACTGGTTGGGCGAACTCCCATGCACCCTCGAGGATCCTGCCGAGGGTGTAGAGCTGGTCCACTGTTCCACGGCCAGGACGAAAGCCACACTGCTCCTCCTGAATCCGAGGTTCGACCTCCCGACGGATCCTCCTCTCCAGCACCCCTGAATAGACCTTACCAGGGAGGCTGAGGAGTGTGATTCCCCTGTAATTGGAACACACCCTCCGGTCCCCCTTCTTAAAGAGGGGAACCACCACCCCAGTCTGCCAATCCAGAGGCACCGTCCCTGATGTCCACGCAATGCTGTAGAGGCGTGTCGGCCATGACAGCCCCACAACATCCAGAGCCTTTAAGAACTCCGGGCAGATCTCATCCACCCCCGGGGCCTTGCCACCGAGGAGTTTTTTGACTACCTCAGTGACTTCGACCTCCGAGATTGGAGAGTCCGCCTCAGAGTCCCCAGGCCCTGCTTCCACAATGGAAGGCGTGTCGGTGGAATTGAGGAGGTCTTCGAAGTATTCCCCCCACCGACTCACGACATCCCGAGTCGAGGTCAGCAGCACACCATCTCCACTGTAAACAGTGTTGACCGTGCACTGCTTCCCCCTCCTGAGACGCCGGATGGTGGACCAGAATTTCCTCGAAGCGGAAGTCATTCTCCATGGCCTCGCCAAACTCCTCCCACGCCCGAGTTTTTGCCTCAGCAACCGCCGAAGCCGCGTTCCGCTTGGCCATCCGGTACCTGTCAGCTGCCTCCGGAGTCCCGCAGGCCAAAAAGGCCCTATAGGACTCCTTCTTCAGCTTGACGGCATCCCTTACCGCCGGTGTCCACCACCGGGTTCGAGGATTGCCGCCACGACAGGCACCAACAACCTTACGGCCACAGCTCCGGTCGGCTGCCTCAACAATGGAGGCGCGGAACAAGGTCCACTCGGACTCAATGTCCCCCGCCTCCCCCGGGACGTGGGAAAAGCTCTGCCGGAGGTGGGAGTTGAAGCTCTTCCTGACAGGGGATTCTGACAGACGTTCCCAGCAGACCCTCACAGAGCGTTTGGGCCTGCCAGGTCGAACCGGCATCTTCCCCCACCATCGGAGCCAACCCACCACCAGGTGGTGATCAGTTGACAGCTCCGCCCCTCTCTTCACCCGAGTGTCCAAAACATGCGGCCGCAAATCCGATGACACGACTACAAGGTCGATCAACGAACTGCGGCCTAGGGTGTCCTGGTGCCAAGTGCACACATGGACACCCTTATGCTTGAACATGGTGTTCATTATAGAAAATCCGTGTCGAGCACAGAATTCCAATAATAGAACACCGCTCGGGTTCAGATCGGGGGGGCCGTTCCTCCCAATCACGCCCTTCCAGGTCTCACTGTCATTGCCCACGTGAGCATTGAAGTCACCCAGTAGAACGATGGAGTCCCCAGAAGGAGCGTTCTCCAGCACTTCCTCCAGGGACTCTAAGAAGGGTGGGTACTCTGAGCTGCCGTTCGGTGCATAGACACAGACAACAGTCAGGACCCGTCCCCCCACCCGAAGGCGGAGGGAGGCTACCCTCTCGCTCACCGGGGTGAACCCCAATGTGAAGGCGCCCAGCCGGGGGGCAATAAGTATGCCAACACCTGCTCGACGCCTCTCACCGTGGGCAACTCTAGAGTGGAAGAGAGTCCACCCCTCTCGAGAGGACTTGTACCAGAGCCCAAACTATGTGTGGAGGCAAGTCCGACTATATCTAGTCGGAACCTTTCTGCCTCACACACCAGCTCAGGCTCCTTTCCAGCCAGAGAGGTGACATTCCATGTCCCTAGAGCCAGTTTCTGCAGCCGGGGATCGGACCGCCAAGGTCCCCGCCTTTGGCCGCCGCCCAGCTCACTATGCACCCGACCCCTTTGGCCCCTCCTATAGGTGGTGAGCCCATTGGAAGGGGGACCCACGTTTTCTTTTCGGGCTATGCCCGATCGGACCCCATGAGCGAAGGCCCGGCCACCAGGCGCTCGCCTTCGAGCCCCACCTCCAGGCCTGGCTCCAGAGAGGGGCCCCGGTGACCCGCGTCCGGGCGAGGGAAAACGACGTCCATTTATTGTAATCATCATCAGGGGTCTTCTGAGCCGTGCTTTGTCTGGCCCCTCACCTAGGACCCTTCTGCCATGGGTGACCCTACCAGGGGCATGAAGCCCCAGACAACATGGCTCCAATATTTTCTAAGTGCCACCGGCTCTGCGTTGCTATGGCGTCCGCCCAACGCCGGTTCCCGGGTCGAACCCGGATGACGAAAACTGTCGGTCTCCGCCCGGAGCTCCCAGCCAACTCGGCGAATATTTTCTAAGTGCCACCGGCTCTGCGTGGCTCTGGCGTCCGCCCAACGCCGGTTCACGGGTCGAACCCGGATGACGAAAAATGTCGGTCTCCGCCCGGAGCTCCCCGCCAACTCGGCGAATATTTTCTAAGTGCCAACGGCCCTGCCGAGCTCCGGCGTCCGACCAGCGCCGGTTCCGCAGCCGGCCACGAATGACGAAAAATAACGGTCTCCGCCTGGAGATCAACGCCAACTTGGGGAATATTTTCTAAGTGCCACGGCCCTGCCGAGCTTCGTCGTCCGACCGGCGCCGGTTCTGCAGCCGGCCTCGAATGACGAAAAATAACGGTCTCCGCCTGGAGGTCCCCGCCAACTCGGCAAATATTTTCTAAGTTCCATCGGCCCTGCCGAGCTTCGGCGTCCGACCAGCGCCGGTTCCGCAGCCGGCCTCGAATGACGAAAAATAACGGTCTCCGCCTGGAGATCAACGCCAACTTGGCGAATATTTTCTAAGTGCCACCGGCCCTGCAAAGCTCTGGCGTCCGCCCAGCGCCGGTTCTGCAGCCGGCCTCGAATGACGGAAAATAACGGTCTCCGCCTGGAGGTCCCCGCCAACTCGGCGAATATTTTCTAAGTGCCACCAGTCACAGGGGTGCAGTACCAACTTTGGTCTTTAGGTGCGCCAGAGTACAATGTGTTGGTCATGTTTTCCCATTACAAATAATGGAAAATATTTTGAATCCGTTCCAAGCAAAAAAAATAAAATAAATAAACGTCATTTTTGCATTTGCGCATTCTTGTTCGAACGCGCAACTGTAACGCGTCGCCGACCGCGCAACTGCACCGCGCTGGTCGCATTATTGTGACAGAGCGGCCGCTGAAATTTATAAAATATTTATAAAGACCTGGTGTACTTTCCAAAATTTAAGTGGACCTCAGTGCGCAGGAAGTTTAATTTTGTCCGATCGCGCAACTGCAGCGCACCGCCGAACGCGCAACCCTAGCGCGTCCCCGACTGCGCAACTGCACCGCGCTGGTCGCATTATTGTGACAGAGCGGTCGCTAAAATTTAACATTTCATTAAAAGTTTTTTTTATTTTATTTTAAAAGACATTTAAAAAGACTAAAAAATCTAAAATACCTTGTTTTGGAACTCTTAAATTTTTTATTTTATTTTTATTTTTGGAACGTTGACAATTAAACTGTATAAATGCCAATTAGTTCGAAATCATTTATGGAATCTTGGGAGTGTTAAATACATATACAGTATAAAAGATAAAAATTAATTGAGGATTGGGTTAAAAAGACATGGAAAACTATTACTGCATGAATGTACAATAAACAACAGAACGGATGAGACTAATTGGACCGATGTATTTAGTGGTGTATGGTGAATAAAGTGGGATAAAATACAAGAGAAAATCGGAAAGTTAGAAAATTGAAATAAAGAAAAAAGAAGGGCGGGGAAAAGAGAGCATAAAAGGAGACGAGTACAAAACGGGCTCATTGTGCATTTGCCTTTCGAACGGTGAACTCTCTGCTCACATAAAAACTAGCCAGCTCTTTGATTAAAGAATATAAATATAATTTTGTGGGGGAGGAGAGTTTTCATTTCTTTTGTTTTGATAGTACCTGATGAAGACCGATTAAGGTCGAAACGTCGTATTTGTTTCAGTTCTTTTTTATAACATAGAATTTTGTTTTGTTGGTTTGGGCACAGTTAATGTGTTTGAGTTGTTGGGGTTTTGTTAATAATACTTACAGTTTATCAAAACATTAAAAAAAATTAAAAAAAAATATAAAAAAAAATAAAAAAATAAAAAAATATATATAAACTGAAAAGCGACAATGTCAGAGTGGACGGTGGTTAGTCGTGGTCGGAGGGTGCAACGTCAGCCGCCCAATTTTTTGAGCAGAGGGGATGGGGGATCCTGGGACCGGGAGGTCCGTGCACCTCCTCGCTCCTTTTGGAGTGGGTCTCAGTACCCAAAACCTAACCCTAACCCTTTTGGGTTTATATATTTGTAAATCTGACGCTTAAGGAGTCATGAACCTCACCACACGTCACTGCTCTGTGGTTCAGTAGAAAGTGAAACTCGTATATTTTCAGGAGTGAAAAAAAAATGTCATCCCAATTTCAGTAAATGAGAATATAGAATCATCAAAAGGATTTAAATATATATAAATTAAGTTGGAATTTACTACTTTTAAAAAAGGAATCTACATCTTAAATCTAATACGCAAGTTTCACTTTTTGAAATGAACTACTGAAAGACAATGTTTGTAAACTATATTAATTTGAAATTTGTTCTACATTTAATTTGTTCAAGGATTGGTGCTACCATTACCCTGTTTTAATTTGCTTTGAATGTCTGCTTGTTTTTTGTTTTTTTTAATATACAATATGCCAAACTACAAAAGAGGTAGGCTGAAAAGTAACAGTCAACATGTTTCCAGTCATCAGAATACACCAACATATACTTTTGATAGGCTAGTGCATAGGTGTCAAACTCAAGGCCCGCCAAGACAAATTGTGCATCAAATTCGCGTGTCATCACTAGAATTGCAAATTGTCTTCACTTTTAATATCTTTTTCTTTTAAATATTTGACCAGTTTTTACTCATCTGATTTGAAAACAAGTTATTTGTCAGTTTGTTTTGTAGCTTTCACTGTGTATAATATGAGGTGTTCATACATTTATTTGGGTTGACAGTCATAATGCCCCCCCCCCCGCTCCCCCGAAAGAAGCTAAGACTGCAATGCGGCCCGTGGAAAAAAACGAGTTTGACACCCCTGGTCTAGTGAGTCAATTTACTACATGACAATGCAACAATCTATTACAATGGCCACTAAATTTAGATTTAAATAACATACAATTGCATACATAGTTCAGTGTTAACAGCACAGTCTAATCATCCATTGTTAGTGCATTAAACAAAGTTTACTAGGTTTGTGAAAATTGCAATTGCATACTATATCAAGTGAGAAGATTGCAATTTATTAACTGTGATTACTAGGGTTTTCAAAAAATCCCACAGGCATGAAGGTGTCCTAAACAGTGTGCAGTGTACAGGTGAAGTTACACTTTACAAGTTAGAAGTTACTGTACTGCTAATCGCCTATTCATCTATTGTGATCAGTCGGCACTTGTGTTGTGGCAGAAAGTACCATGGCATACCTACAAAAGATACCTTTGCAGGAAATTGCACTACATTTGTAATGCAAATAAAAACAAAGTGTTTTTACACAGATAATGAGACACTCTAATGTGTTTAAAATGCAAACTGCAATTGACACAGTCACTGGCTGACAGTAAATAATGTACTCATGTACTGGCTAATACATGTACTGTTTGTCTCTCAAAGCTGGTAGTTAATGTTTATAGAAGCATTTAGGCAGTATATATGAAACTTTCCACTGAATGTAATAATATTGGAGAAATTTAAATGGCAGTAAATATGCGTCAACGTCTTGCCACAAGGACGCAGGTGAGAGTATGTCAACAGACAGCGAGCTAATAAAGAACCACAAGTTCAAGAAGAATGTGGTGATGACACGCAGGGACTGAGTGAACAATGGGGTTACTTAGAGGAGGTAGAGAGGAAAATACACGACTGTTTAAATAAGGCCTTTTAGAAGAAGGATAGTGTTTCAGTGCAAGATCTCCAGGAGGAGACGTTTGAAATCTCCGCCGCACTCGGCATCCAGGGCATCTTTTAAGGTGACGTCATACTTTTCCAGGTACATGTCCTTCACCGTCTCCAGGTCAATCTGATGGAAAAATGTGCCATCAACACACAGAATAATAAAAAATAATAATAAAAATAACGTGATGTCATACTCCATGATGTCCAGAGGCATCGAGCATTACTTTGCTTTAAGTGATGGAGCAGATCCGCAACATCTTTGTACCTGATCAGATGTAACGCAACCGTGGTTGCACACAAACACACACGCACCTCAGAGCGGCCCACGATCAAGCGGATGAGTGTGTCCTCATCGGTGCCGAGTCCCTTCATAGCAGCATTAAGGCGTCGCGCAAAGTACAGTTGAGGGTTCTTGGCGCACCGAACTATTCAATACACATCTTGAATTAGAAGACTACTTGAGACGTTTTCAAAATATCGTGTTTGCAGTTGTTCGTCAAGTCTTTAAAATGACCCAATTCCGCATCTTTATTACCTAGAGTGACATAACAGTCCTTTAGGGTTCCTGTGGCCTCAGAGTCAATCGTGTCCAAAATGTCTGTCCCTGACAGCTTAAAGACAAAAATGTGAGTCTTTACTGACTCGCATTACAGGCAGATTCTGCTCCAGAATGAGTGGGTGCAGTACTTACTGCTTCATAAGCTTTAAAGGTGGCCTGGAGCTGCATGTAGTTTCTGTGTGTGAGGATGTAGCTGAAGGTGGACTCATCTGTCCCAAACATGCCTTCTCCTGCCTGGTGGTTACGATCAAATAAATGACAGCAGGAAATCATTCCCTTCAATGTGGAGCTCATTAAAACACATTTGTCTGACAGCACTTTTCGGGATTATTTGACGCATTGGGAGTTAGATGAGAAACAATCAGGCCTTAAGATCCCAAATATGCTGTTGGTGGACATCTTCTACATATAGAAGATATAGATATATCTTGTACTAAAAACTGTATATACTGATTAAAAAATGAATACACTGAAGCCACTGTAACATTACACATGGTGTGACCATTTAATTGAGTGATTCTTTCTTGTACCACTAGAGGAAGCTGTTGCACCATATCCCCACCTCACATAATTTAAAACCTCCAAAACTGCCCAGCAGAACAGATGATGTCACAAATAATTGTCCCGTCTGTCATTTCAAAATGTCAACACGAGCAGAAAAGACCTGTTTTGTGCAATCTTTTCAAAATGTACCTCAAATAAAGATGCGCCGTCTTGTTCGGCGAAGCCCTCATCCACCTCGAAGCCCTCGTCTCTGCTCGCCTGTAGACAGATTTAATGATGAAGATAAAGAGATTTAGTGAGAAGTGGAAAAGCCCAAGCGATGGCTTAAAACAAATAGACACATCATGTGGGATCATAAATAATCAACTACAAGGCATTTTTCAAGGACAGTATTGGATGGCACATTTCTGTGGACATGAGTCATACTGTGCTTGTCATTTTTCACGAGGGGAAGGAAACGGGTGGGTGTGAAAGGGATGAAGTTGGTATGCAGGCAAAACAATGATGTGATGCGTCGCTGAATATCTCAGTAGGTGAAGAAAAGCATGCAAAGCTATTTTGTGGAGGTTATCGCAAGGGGAGATGCAATTCGAATTTGTCCTCCATTTTATTGACTCGTTTTGAAGCATGACTATTTCATGATTTGGTCAAGTTGAATCAAAGGCGTTTACCTGCAGGAGTGAGATAAGGAGGTTCTTCACATCTCCGCTGGTATCATCGTCAACGTCAGCCTCCAGGTCACGTTCAAGCACTGCAAAGTTACAGTTCCTCGTTTTAGTCTTCTAATAAGCACATAAGGTAAGATGGTGTACAGATTTTCCCCCCCACACAGACATCCTCCAATTGTGATCTGTAACTTTTAGCTAGATTTTTAATCGGAATACTTACTAGTCAATGTTCGTGGGGAGGGGGGAGGGGGGGGGGGAGAGAAAACTTTTCTACAGGCTCCAACATCATGCCTCAAAATAAAATTGACGTTAATGGATGAATATTTATACAGTTCATTCAAAAAGGAGAACTTACCCTGGGCATAGGCCTCTTTGTAACTGTTGATGTCCTGATAATGAAAAAAAGAAAGAAAATTGAAACCTTTTTATTTAGAAATATGAAAACTGCCAAGAATCCAAGTTGAGAGTCAACTTTTTTAAATTTGACTATTCTTGTTGGGATTTTAGTGAGAATAATGTAACAAATTCAATTTATTGTCTTGAATTAGGATTATGCTATGATTTCTGTATTCCGTGGCTCTTTTTAACAGCATACACTTTACATCAACTGTATTCACAACTATAATAGTTGCTTGCAAATAAAAAAAATTAAATTCAAGAAACACAATTTTGCCAACATTTAAACAACATTTAGCCAAGAGAGTTTTAGCATGTCCAAATATGGAAAAAAATTTGATCTCGAATATGTTAAAATTAAGACTTAATACTTTGGATTGCTTCTTCAAAATGCTAAACCACTTTGGTGTGCTGCCAAAGTGATTTTAGCATATGTTGACAGACCTCATTAGTAGCTGTGCACAGGATCTCCACAAGCACGGATTCATCTGTGCCTGCCCCCTTCATGGCCTTGCTCAGCTCCTTGGCAAAGAAGACATTTGGCGGGTCCAACATAGCCACAATGGCGTTCTCAAAGCTGCCAGTCAATTCCTTTTTCAGGACCTCTTCTAACTCCTGAAGGAAGAGGCACACTGTAACACAATGTACTGATGATATGAAACAAAAGGCCAGATGAGGAGGTACTCACATCATCGTACTTTTCAAAGTAAGCTTGCTTGATTTCCAGACGTTGGACTGCCGAGCGATTGGCCAGGATTTGAATAATGGCCTCTTCATCCGTACCTTAAGGACCACATTTCAGAATGAGAAACATCCGTATGCACGCAAACAACTATTCACTCAATGGTAGTCTCCAACAAACGACAGATAAAAACTTTTGGGTATTTTCAGATTTTTCCGAGAATTGTTTTGAACATTCTGACTCATCCCTTATGAGAGAATTTAATAAATCTTTGTCAGATTTTTTGAAGGATTTTCTTTGAGTTTGTAAAAAATTATTGTATCTTTGCCTTAACCCTTGAGACATTCCAAAGGAAAAAAAATCCTCGCTCCGCCACTGCAAAGCGTTTAAAAGCATGCCAAATGCAGATGCGGCATTGTCCACTGTGACCGATCAGGGAAAAGTGTTAAAAATAAATGACATACTCACCTACACCTTTACACGCTTGTCGAATGGCCTTTATGTCAGCTGTAACATCAAAATCCTCAAATGGGACGATTGTGGGCTAGAAAGCAGAAATGTAGACGGGACCAGTGAAAATGTCCCATTTGCACGCCATTATGATGACTAAACAAATAACACTGCGTTCCCAACTTCCTAGTTTTCAAACTGCCTCTTATGAGAATTTATAATATGATCTGAAACCAGAGGAGGTCTGGTCCTTGGGCGTGACATCCAGGCCGCTTGCAGACTGGCGCAGCTTGAGTGTTGCTGAGTCATTGCCAGGAGCATCCACACAACTACTCACCTCATGCAATGCAGCATATTTATTAGCCCTTCTCAAAAGTTATTTATCCTTATAGTGGGCAACTCTTTGCAAGAGATGTCCATATTTTGTCATTTTAAGAGAATATCTTAACACTTGCTCCAGTCATGCTTTGTTCCATGCGTTGTTCCACTGTAGCTAGTGATATAGTAAAAAAAAAAAAAACGCTCCAAACGCTGATGAAACCGTGGTGCGCAATTTGTCCCTTACTCAAAATAACTAGTTAAACAGGTTAAAAGTTTACAATACGGTACTGAGGGAAAAGTGCGTTAAACTCCTCAAAAGCCCTCCTGAAAAGCCCACAACGTTTTGTACATTGAGGTGCACATTCATCTTGAAAAGATGCGTATCAAAGTACCAAAAACCTGAAAAGCACGACGGCCTCATTCTATAAGAACGATCAGAACTCGCCGTGAAACGTAAACGTCTAGGTTTGCAATTCCTTACCTGGACGTTGCCCATGATGCTACGTAATCAAGTGCGTGTTGTTATAAAAACACAACAACAAAGAGTGTGATTTTGTTGTGTGTTTGGATAGCGAGTGTGGAGTTCGTGGAAGAGATAATGAAGAGGAGTGCCAGGTGCTGCAGAGAGGATCTGCCCTGTCCGGTTCTGCAGGACCGACGTCACCACTTTAAGGTGGGGAGGGTGGCGGTAGGAGAGAGCACACTTTTTGTAGGTTGAACGTACAATGCAAAAAAAAAAAAAAGTAGAATATCATGGCTATATGATCAACGGATACATAATAATGTACTTCTCAGGCTCGTTACGTCATTATTGTATTTATTGTTAAAGCTTCATAAACAGATGCTGTATTGAATTTGTCCACAAGATAGCAGTGTTGCACAGCACCCGCTTATAATGTTACGAAGGGGTGGAAGAAAGCAACCTCCAAATTAATTTCGCTAAAATTGCTTTTGGAAATTAAAGCAGACTTTAATTATCCCTACTCTTAGGCATGATTGGCTGTGACCCAAGGTGGAGGCGCCCTCACATCTCACCCAGAGTCAGCCAGAACGGGCTCCAGCTACCCCAATAATGATAAAAGGTAAAGAGGATGCATGGATCGAAGAATCATCATATTCAATTATTAAGTGAAACAGAAGGGTGACCTGTGAGTTTTAAAATAAATATTTAATTATGAATCGACAACAGTATATTCATTGTATATTCATGCAACACAATATGAATAGTCACATAGAAATAAATTCCCACATGGATGCTTTTGGGAGTAAAACCAGATAACAAGCATAAGATACTGGGCGGAACATGTCACATTTGATGGCTGACAGAAAAATATTAGTGAGAATAAAAAAAAAAATGGTCATGGAAATCGGTTGCATCTGTGCAGTTGTGCAATGTAAGAAAATCCATTCAAAATAACAGAAGTGACACAAGATTCATAAAATATTATTTTGTTTCAAAAACCATTAGGAAAAGCAAATAGCAAGCAAGATGCGAGCGATAAGCATCTCTTAGTGATTAAAATAAAAAAGCCAACCCATAACGCTCTACTCTGAAAATGAGTATATTGGGAAAACCTTTTCATCAAATGAAAGCTTTTTTTTTTAAGGGATGCAGAGAGTAGAAAAAGATTGCAACTAATTCAAGGAAATATACAAAAAGAGAAAATCAAGCCTCATGGATGTGTCTGTGACTGATCTACAGTATTTGTATAGAATTAATAAATGCACAAATGTGGTTGATTTCCTGTGGTACATTAGAAGACAGATAGATACTAGAACAACAATAATTCCACTGATGCAACAAGTAAATCAATATACAGTCAATAGTTACCGCATGCGCTGGCTTTTCTAAGGTGCTGACAGAAAACTGGACAAGAATGTTATTCTCAACTTTTTCTAAACACGCGCCATCGGCGTCATCATCATGCTGTGAATAAAGTATTGGGTCCTGTTTCACAGTTTCTATTCGATATTTTTTGTGGGTGTGCATTAGTATTCGTACTGTAATAAGATCCCACGAGGATCTTCAGCTCTTCATGGAACGCATACATCAATATCTGGCAAAATTATTAGGTGAAGCATTCATTGTTTGCATGTGTCAAAAAAGATGGAAAAAAGACTCATGTCAGCATATCATGATGGAATAAATGTGGCAGTGTGCAAGTAAAATACTTGCAAAAGATAAGATCCAGATTGAGTTGTTTTGATATTACTTTGGATCTGGCGACAGCAACAGGCTCCAGAAGTTTTTCTTGCATTAAAACCAGTGAACTCAGTCCATTTTTGTTTGTGTCGAAAATGATTTTAGTTAAATACATCTCTAACGGGAAAAAGACAGCAGTCATCATGCCTTCTCTCCAGGGTCCCGAAAGTCCCAGGGACATATGTCAACCATTTTTGGCCCGCTACCGACTGCAGGTTTGTGATACTTTTTTTTTTTCTTGTCCGTGGAAGTTTCAGTCTGAGCAAAAGTGCTGTTTGAGGCCTCATCGCTCTCTGCCCTCCTCAACTCCGCCCCCTCTGGGTCTTTGCTGGAGCTCCTCCGTCGCTCGGAGAGCGGCCCGCCGCACTCAGACGACTGGCTAACGCGCCTTCTCTCCGACGGCTGCTTGCCGGACGAGCTCTGTCTTTCCCGGTTTTTCTCCCTCCCTTTCTCCTTCTCGCCTTTGTGGCCGGATGAGCAGGAGCCTTTCCGTTTCTTCTTGTGTGCGGAAGGGCTGGTGCAGATCTTCTCCTGCTTGGGCGAGGGCGGGCTGTTGTAATCCCACGGGCAGATCTCCAGCTTCAAGGAGGGAGGCTGCAATAGGCTTCCGGTGGACTTGGAGTGGTCCGACCGGAGCGCCTTGGGTTTACCGTCAGTCGGCGTAACGCTCTTTTTGCGCCGGATTCTTTCTGGGGAAATGGACTCTGAAAGCTTACCGAGCATAGGCTGCTCCTCAAAATCCCAGGGGCTCACATCTGGCTTGAGTGGCAGAGGCGACTTGGGTCCGCGAGATTTCCGTGTTTCCCTGCTCTCCTCCCTTTCCCCTCCTTTATCCTTGGAGCGTTGTCTGTTTGAAGGAGACTGCCCAGATTTCAGTCTCTGCTGAGAGCGACTACATTTGCCGACGCCGGAGCTGCTACTTCCTCTTAGGCCTCCACTGGTTTCCTCCGGGGCGATGGACACGTGTTTCTGTGTCTTGGCTTCAGAAGGGGTTTGAGGTTCTTCCATCTCCCACTGACCAACTTCGGACACGTCGTACAAGTTCCTGCCGGTTTCAGAGCAAATGGACGGTTGGCTACCGCTCACCTAAAATCAAAGGAGAAAATAAATTAGAGTGAAGGCCTCAAATATTTCGCAGTAATCCTAAAATACCTGCTGCTTCATGATGCCCATCTTCAAAGGTGTCTTGGAATACTCCACGGACTGGCTGATGATCATTTTGGGAAAATGTTCAGGAGTCTCATCCACTTCTGACAACATCCTCCCCTCCTGCCCCTTCAGCCCTTTTTTGCTGGCATCTTCCGCACTTTGTGTTTTGTTGCTGAGCCCGGGCATCTTCTCCTTGGCGCTGGCAATCACACTGAGAGACTTCTGCATGATGGAGGTGCGCAGGTGCACGGGTTTCTTTTCGTGCGTGAGGTTGTGAACGCTCGCCGACTTCCAGAAGTGTGGAACTGACTCGGTGGACTCTGCCGCTTCCAACTTTGATGGCGGGGTGACCGGTTCCAGCTGCTTTTTGTAATGTTTGCGGCTGATGAGGGAACCGAGGAGAGAACACTCGCCGGCATTCCCCACCGGAGTTATTTTGTCCCCTGCCACAGAGCCGCTTTGACTTCCTGTTTCATCATCTTGCTCACAAACGTGATCATAGCTCAGCGACTTCTGCAGGCTTATGACTCTGCTCTTGAGGGAATCTTCTCGAGGTTTTCCTAAAGGGATATTCTTATGAGATTATTGTTACGTGTGACTTTTTAAAATTATTAACTCAACCATACGTACTCATTTCCAATTTAAGAAACATAGCTGCAGTAAAGTCCAGGCACCAAGATCTCACCATGCTGACTGGTCTCCACGTGGTTCCTCCTCAAAGTACTGCGGTTGCTACCGTGCTCACTGCCATCTTCTCGGCTACACTGCCGATGTATGTGCATGGTCTCCGGAATCTCAGTGATTCTTTTCATCAGGGTGCGACCGAGGCCCTTTTTGGAATTGAGTTTCTTTTGGAGATGTGGGTTGTTGGCCAACATCTTTTTGCGTTTGTAGACTTCAAGCTGGGCATAGAGTTTTTTCAACTCCTCCTGAGAAAGGTCATCCATGTTGTTGTTTTTTTTGAAAATTATTTCTACTGTTTGTCTTGTCCTGTGACTTTCTTTAGTATTTTTGAAGCAGCAGAAAGACCATGTGAAAGATCATGAATGTGTATTTCCTCACCCGTATGTCCCCAGGGTCTAAGCTGTGCTCGCTCCACGCTGAGGTAATGCTGTTGTTGATGTAAGAACCAGACCTTCCGATGTCCAGCTCCTCCTCATATGCCTCAGTGGCAATATCATTCCGAGCTTGAGTCTCCTTGGACAAAAACTAAGACAAAGAGTACCGTGACATTGTAAGCAAAAAGAAAACTATTTGTCCTTGTAATGATTATGTCAAAAAATATCTGCAAAGGGAATCTGAGGTGTGACGGCGCCGAACAATAATTTCCTGCAGTAAATATGCTAGATGGATTGTCGGAAATTGAAAAGTTTTCTGCCTGAAATTAAATTTGTTCTATTTAGACAAATGAGCCATTTCTGCTAATAACAATGGTCAGGACAAGAGCACTGCAAATATTTTATTAATATTAGAAAAACAAAATGACTGAATAAATTTTTCTAATCTTGTTACTTATTGACGGCGGAAACATTATACCATCTAACCTTTTCACCGGAAATGCTTAACAGAGTTTGTGGTATGCTAATGTGAAACCAGTAAAAATGCACAGCCTTCCATAAGATCCATCAGTCTGGTCGAAAGAGAATTTCTACTGGCATTTCACATAATAATGTATTGCGTGCACAGATCGGTGTCAGACCTAAGGCTCGGGGGCCAGATATGGCCAACCAAATAATTTTATGTGGCCCGCAAAGAAAATTTGTGCATCAACTTTGTGTCACTACTAAAATTGCAAATTAACTTCACACAAACTTGTTCAAACCCCGGGTCATATCAGAGACTATAAAAATGGGACCCATTGCCTCCCTGCCTGGCACTCAGCATTAAAAGGGTTGAAATTGGGGGTTAGATCACCAAAATGATTCCCAAGCGCGCCACCGCTGCTGCTTACTGCTCCCCTCTCCCCCAAGGGATCGGATCAAAATCACATGGGGATGGGTTAAATGCAGAGGACAAATTTCACAACACCCAGATGTGTGTATCGTCGGAAATTGAAAAGCTTTCTGGTCTGATTGGGACTTAATTATTTATTTACTTTAATAGCCTTCTGAAAAAAATGAGTTTGTTGCCATCCCAGCACGCAAGTTTGAATAAATATTAATTTCAAGCATTTTTTTTTGTTTTGTTTTTTACAGTAATTTTGTACTGTACTGGATATTTTTTATACCGTGAAAAAAATGACTGGTCAGTCAGATAACCTGTCCCTCCATCTAGTCAGTTAAACTGATGTTCCACTGGACATAAAATCTAGTCACATGAAGGTAGTACGTAGATCAAGGGTGTCAAACTCGTTTTTTTGTTGTGGGCCACATCGTAGTTATGGTTTCCCTCGTGGGGCCATTAATGACTATCTTTAATTATCATATGCACAACAGAATCCATCTAAAAAAAAAGTTTAACAAATTTCTAGTTCATTCTCGAAGTGGGGTTTAAAAAAATGTACTATCTCACGGAAGAGAATTTACAATTTGGATATTTTAACGAGAAATACTGAGTTGACAGACAAGTTGCCTTTGCGGGCCACACAAAATGATGTGGCGGGCCGGATTAGGCCCCCGGGCCTTGAGTTTGATACGATATGTAGATGATGGTGTAATGAAAGTTTTGCTTGAGCAGTGAAAGCAACAACAAAAGGGAGGCCCAATATTTAAGCCAGCCTGAGAAACAGATGCAGTGTGAGCTTCATGTTGCGTTTCATTATCCCAGCCTACTCGACTGACTGCAGTGTCTGAGGAGCCTAATTAAGACCGAATGAAAGAAGTGGGAACGTTGATGGTGTACTGCTTTTATCACACAGCGGGGTGATTAGATGTTTTCCATCAGACGTAAGAGATTGCATATAAATACTACCATGGGGGTGCTTAGAGAAATTACAAAAATGACTAACGCCATTTGAATAGGTTTCCAGCGCAGGATGCAAATGTGCTTCTTTATAGTTTTGTCAAAGTATGCTTCAGATTACTTCCGTCACATGAGCTACTGCTGTGATTAGAAGCTGCAATACAGCATCAGCCATTATGGAAGCCCCCCTGTGTCGATTATGAGAGTCATTACACTTAGTTTCACTTTCGGAACCTAAGATGATTAAAGTGCAATAAAGGATTAGCCAAAACTATTCCAAAGAGCCTCCAAGATTTACAATCCGCTGAACCAGATGTGGGCACAGTTCATTAATTGCAGATAATGGAATGATACCTTTGGAAAAAGAAGCACTCCCACAGTCACGGTGACAGTTAGATGAGTGTGAGCGAAGATCAACATCAGCATCCAGTCAGGGTGAAGGCTGGGCGCCACAGAGAACCTGCAGCGACACAAATTTTCTGTCAAAGTTAAAAGCCAGATCAGCAGAGAGCTCTTGCAGTCTTTGAATTCTGCTGTCAGACATCACTAGTGTTTCCACAACTATAAACACATTTGAAGGATTTAACCCTTCCACAGTATTTTTTCCCTTCATGTGTGGTTTGGATCTGTTAATATGCTTCAACTATTTGGCATGCTGCATATAAAACAGTTGACACATTCATTGTCCTTTGTTTTTCATGTTTGCAAAGCACATGAACTAGACTCTAGTTACTAGAGTGAACAAGTGGAAAATGCCACAAGCGTGGGTCTCGCCCCTTCCTTTGAGCTTTCGTCCAATGAGATGGCTGCATTCTCTCTCCCACATGCATCTTGTTGTCTAATTAGTTCTGCTACATTTAGTCCCAAGGTTCCTGTCAACGGCTGTCAGGGTATCCTTGTCCGTTGTCTTGTTTGGGCAGTGTGCTTTGCACTTCTACTTTTGCAGCAAAGTTGTGGATGTTTTTTTTTTTTTCAGTAAACTTAATGAGCTCTCCAGTTCCTTCTATGCTTTTTTTTTGCACTCTTATGTATCAACTAGCTAACACAAGAGTTTCCATACAGGTCATTTTGCTTGATAAATGAACAATATTAATGTCATCCAATTGTCTGTGAAACTTGATCGGTATATATGTCAGTGCAGCCCTGATATTTCTTGGATTATATATTTTTATTGGGAAACTAATTGCCATTGCTTCATGAGGTATTCTCAACTTTAAAAAACAACAACAGTATTTTTCAGTATTTAACAACAAAATGTCTATTCTCATTGGTTGGCTGGAAAATAATCCTTGCACGTATTCTTTTTGCATTGCCCGAGTTTTAACAATACTCTCACGGTTCACCTATGTTCCCATTTGTATACATTTTCATCATTTTGAATTTATTTATTTATTTATTCATTCATTCATTCATTCATTTATGCGGGCAACCCGTTTTTAGTGGAAAGGTTATTAATTATTTTTTCCAATACAATTGAATGGATGGTTTTGCCTTAAGTTGAATAGTGCAATGGGATAAATACGGCAAACCTTTTTCTGACACAAGACGACTTTTAAGATGACCTCCAAGACCTCACGGTGTAATTCTGTAAACACGACTGATTTGTTTCTGAGACCTTTCTCTTTTATTCCTGAAACCTGACTCGGACATTTGCATGTTCTTAACTGTGAAAACACGGGGAAATTGAGATTTTGCTGTTTGTTTCATGATAGTTTTGTGCACCCACCTTATGATGTGGAAGATGGCCGATAAGAGGAGCTCATTGTAGATGGCCACTGCCATGTAGCGCGGTTCATGGAAGGCTGAGTGAATCGTTCGCACGGCGTAGCACAGGTAAACCCCCCACAGCAGAAAGAGCAACTCAGCTGGGAAGCAAAATGAAGAAATGGAATTCCAATGACGTGAAAAAACTGCCAAAATAATTTCAGTGATTTGAAAGTAACTTCTTAAATACCTCAATTTGAACTATAGTCAGTATTCAACCACAGGAACATGCTAACTCTATCTTATTTGGATCTATTTTAGCTACGCATATAAAAACTTGCTGCATTCTAATTTATTTAATTGTTTGATTTATCATTTTATTCATATTATTTTATTTATTATAATTTCTTGATTTATTCTTCCAAATGGCAATATGAACTCTCCTGTCAAATCTATAGAGTCCATCAATTTCGAGTCGATTATTAATCCTGAAAATAATCTGTCTATAAATCATTAAACTATACTCTATTTCGTCTCAGGGTGCATAGGGAGCTCGTCTTGTAGCGCAACAAATCAAACAGACGTTTGTTTACTGCTGAAATTTTTGTGTCTATTGTTAGTCTGGAAAAAAAAAGATGTCTTTTTAGACAGATAAGTGTTCCCTTGTCGGCAATATTACAACAAAGGACAAGTCACAATGGTAATTTTATGACTGACAGAAGCAGCTTAGCAGGGGACTTCCTGTTGGAAGCATAAGATCAACACATTAGTGTGTTCTCAATGGTTGCCATAGCAACTAGCTGCTCCCTCATTTCCTGTTCTGCTTACAATACACGCATACAGATATTGTCGTATTTAACGTCACTCATTCTATTCAAAGTCCCTGCTGTGTGAGATTCTGACAGCTACTTCATTTTCATCTTCAGTATACGATTATGCTCTTTCTCTTCTCCGGGATATAGGAACACTTTTTTTTTACACTTAAATAAAGCCGTATCATCAGAATTATCTAGAGGCCAAACAATTGAGAATTCTAGGAAAGCCGTTTTATTCAGACAGAGTACGCAAATATTTACCAATCCCGAGCATGACAGACAATTGGGGGGGGGGGGGGGGTAAAAATGTATTTTATTTTTTTCGGATACGGGATGCATTGCACACACTTTACACACGACATTGTTGAACTCACTTACCGACAGCCATCATGTAGTCCCAGCGGTCAAGCAGACACATACTAAACTGCAACCCCTCCGATGAAAAGCCGGCTGTGATTAAGGCCCGACTCAGCTCCAGGTTCTGGCACACAGCAGAAGTCCAGGCCACCAAGAACCACAACACCACCAATAGGATTATTGCCAGCATCCTCAGAACGCACCAACTTGTCATGTAGGGTGTCCTTTGTGCCGTCCGTGACAAGAACACCTTTAGCACTCTGAAAACCAAAAAACAAAATACAGCTCAAATGAGGAGATGGGGAACATTCTGACCAAGCTGATCTCATGAAGCACTCACACAGAAACAAGTGTGAGTCTGAGTAGATGTTAGAGATGTTCTAACTCTAACTTATTTTGCAAGAACCACACGGGAGACAGTATGCCATTTGAACACTTGCAAGTGGAGAATTTGTTCGTTACTGTAGATACAGCAATGTCCGAACAAAGTCTGCCGTTGAAGTCATGCAAGAGAGTCTTTATTGAGAGAAGAAGGGTGGGGGTGAGAGTCAGCCAAGGTGGGGGTGACATTTGACATGTGTAGTGGGCACCTCAGCAAATGATTAACCACTTGGGAGGGTCCCAGTTTATCGCTCCACGAGGCCGTGGACATAAATTCTAGTGGAGCAAAACAAGGACGCCTCCACACCACCTGGAGAGCTTCAACAACTGAATGGTTCAACTGTTCAGAATCACGGGAAGGTAAAAGGTTCAAACAAAGTTCATCATTCTAGTCTACATCCCAACATAATCATACGATCAAGATAGTTTATAAACCCTAACAGTAGAGACTTTGTATGATGTATTAAAAAAAAAGAAAAAAAAAAGGGAAAGTTCAAATTTGCTGTTTTGGACTCCAAGAATATTTTCACTACAATATTTGTATATTTGATAGTTTACCTGAACAGCTTGAGGATGATGGTGCCATACATGATGGCGAACCCCAGCAGGCGAACCCATCTCAGGAGGATACAACGGAACACACTCGGGTGAAAGTACAGTATTATAACCTGCAACACACAGTCCACACCTTCAAAGAATAGAATTCAAATGAAATGACATGGATGGGATTTTGTTTGTTGACTACAGAACAAATTTATATTATTGATTGTATAAAAAAACAGTTGACCCCAAAATAAATAAAATAAAACAAAATAAGCACAGCAACAAATGAAGAAACTGCTTTTTAGCTTGTCAGTTCGGATGACAAAATATCTGTGTTTGTTTTTAATTATAACCCTGTTGTTTTCATTTGCATTTCCTTTTCTCAATCTGTCTGTCTTCATCGCAGCCATTCTAGCCACATGACAGAGCCACGACACCATCTCACTTTTATAAACAGCAGGCAGAATTAAAGCACTCAACATCGTACTCCTTACAAATTCTCAAATCTTTACAGCTTCGTAAACACACTAATCAGCCATCCGTCTTTCTGTCTTCTTTAAACACAAACATGCAGAGTCAAGCAGACAAACAGTGTCACGCCCTTTCCTCCATGCACTAAGTCACTGGAGATTTTTTTACATCACCCGCAGAGAGCGGTGGCCCTCTTTGGTTTGCACTCAACCAACTGTGCCTCCTCCATCAATTAATCAGCGGATGTACTGTATTTTTTAAAACAAGCAGTGCTCGAACTTGATGGACTGTTTAAAAATGCATTGAGCACCATAATGGAGCAGCTGCGCCATGCTTGGCTGAGGACGCTTGTGACACAAACTGTATTTTCTGTGTAACTGTACGGGCGAAGAGGCAGGACATCAAGGTGGGTTGAAAAGAACCCGGGGAAAGGTATAGTCATATTTAAAAGGTAGCGGGATGATAGCAAGTGCAGAAAAAAAAAGGAACACGGCTTTTTGAGTTGTGCACATAGGAGAGCGGAAGCATATTTGGGGAAACTCTATTTTTAGTCTATTTTATCCACCTGGGGAAACAGAATGGATGGATGCAAACTCACATTCATCACGTGAGGGTGAATTGCTGCAGCATCAAGAAATAACAGGTCCAAGATAATACTGCAGCCACATCAAAAGATGCACATGCCTTTGGTGCTCAAATGATTCTTCTGATTAGTATTTATTTACCTTCAGACAGACGGGAATTTTTTAACTTGGAATTAAAATTTGATGTAAAAAGTATAAATACACACATCGGTGGTGGTGGCTTTTTAGTCTTTTTTTTTTGGGTGGGAGGGCGTTACAAATTTTCACTTAGAATAATTAACATAGTTCAAATTTGATTCTTGGTTTTGATTCCTTTAAAAATGTTGCCGTCAACTTTCCAACTCCATCTAGCCATTTTAAAAATTGGCAATTATTTCAGATTGTCAGTGTGACAAATGCAGTCATTTATCAAAATTCTCCATTTTTCTTTAATGAAGTAATGTTTGCTTTTGTTTTGTAGTGATTGTTTGCTCTTATTTTCAGAAGCTTTATTTCCTGCCCTTGTGTCGCTCGTCATTATGGGTCAGTTTGCATCTTTGCCTGTCAGATGGTCTTTGTCTCCTGCCATGTTCTAAACCTACGTGCATAGTAAGCTTGACCTCTCTTTCATATTCCCACGTCCATGATTTTCTTTCTTTCTTGTGCTTCCTTGGTTAGATTTTGCTTGTCGTTTTATTTGTGATCTTGAGTTGCTTCTGGTTTCCCTTTTCCCATTTTTGTTTATTTCTTCCATGCTGCTTTTGTTACAACTTTATTTGTTGCCCACTCAATGAAGACTGTTTTTTTTGGGTTTTTTTTGCTACTTTACAAATTGTGCATTTGGGTCCTTCTTTTCCATCACAGTGTGAAAACTGTGCGAGCCCTTCCACACATACAAACCCACGCAAAACAGTATATCTTTGGGCAATTAACAAGAACTAGCAATAGCCTGACAGATGAGTAGAGGAAATGATATCTACTTACAGGGAAGTACAGCAGTAAAGCCCCAAATAATATTGCTTCCAGTAGAATGAATCCAGAAGTGCAGATACTCTGTACAGGAAGAAAGACGGGAGTCTGGAGCAATAATTATAACACAGTATTTTCAGAGTGTAAAGTGTTTAGCATAAATATAAATCACCCTATTTGGTTGGTGTGTAGATGGGGAGGTGTGTATGCAAATATACAAAGATGAAAGTTCATTCATGTACACTGTCCATGTCAAATAAACAAATATATAAAAAAATGTTCATGCTTAACTAAGCTACAATAGGTTGCTGGGTGGGCAGCATGGAAAGGAAAACCCAGAAAGGTTCAGGTTGCTTTTTTTTAGCAGTCTTGCATGAGTGTCGGTGTAAGAATCAAAACATCACAATTTTATCTTGTGGGGGTCATTCATGTCATCTGCTTATGATTAATATGTGCTGAATGAAACACAAAAGGACATGGTATGTTTATGTTCACATTGGTCATGTACTGTCGGCAGGTCCAGTTAAATGGACCTTACCTTATTTCTTCTGAAGTGATAGACCGCCACCATGCTGGTCAAGTCCAGCACCATGCACAGAGCTTGGAAGGAGGCCACAGCCAGTCGCAGCCCGCTGTCCTCCTGGGCGAGGCAGGGTGTGTTGTCTCTGCAGTAGGGACAACCCACCCGGCAAGGTAGGCACTTAGTCGCAGCGTCGGAAATGTCTTCTCTGTGAGAGCCCTGTACCTTACCTGAGAACGGAAGAGGGCTTGGTCAGACATTGAAAGATTGATGACTTCATGAACACAACAAAAATCCTTTTTTTCTCCCTCATTCTTTTGATTTACTCACGTCAAACTCATTTTTGTCGCGAGCCGCATTGTAGTTAGTTTCCTTCTGAGTGCCATTATGACTGTCAATGCTTTATATTATATACAGTATAAGCTACACAACAAACTGATGAAGTTTTGAAATCACAGACTGGTAAAAACTGTTCAAATATTTGAAAAAGATGAATGTGATAAAAATTGCTGGAACTTCTTTATCTTTTAAAAGTGAAGACAATTTGTAATTTTAATATTGACACACATGCACTTTGTCTTGGCGGGACACAAATATATGTGGCGGGCTGTATCTGGCCCCCGGGCCTTGAGTTTGACACCCATGCTCTATATCAAGATCATTGTCTCGAGCAATTTGTGTTTGTATTTGCAGTGACAATTGAACAGGTGGATTGGATTGAATTGATTTGTTTAATGGGTAGCAGTCACCAGTCCAATAAATGAAAATGTCACAGCAATTACAATGAGAAAAATTCAGCTTTAATTAGAAAATGATGAAAGAGAAGAGAATAAACCATCGTGACCCTGCATTTTTAATCACTCATGTCTGAATTGATTGATCAAGATCCAAGATTGCTTTTCCAATACATCTGTAGGTTACTCCAGTTGCTTCTAATGGAATTTGTTCCAGAAATTCAAAACAGATTCCTTTGGCAACACGTCCGTTGAGGCCAGATGAGGAGTTGGTCTATTAAATCTGACATAAATCCTCCACTGACCATCTGCTGCACCTCTGAAAAATTGTGCTTAATCAACTTATTGTGAATCTTAGCACTCCTATCGTATGCAAGATTTCAAACTTTACGCTTTTCTGGATTTCTTACCTATTACTAGGTGCATTTCCACCTATATTGAAATACCTGCAGTATTGAAATGATATTCATTGTTGTATAAATGTCGTTATTTTGCACGGTTTCTAACTAAGTCATGGTATGCTGCATCTTTCCCTCACCCTTGTGCCCGTTTTGGCCCGTTGCTAGAAAACAATACCAAACGGTTTCCCGCCCAATCTTATTAGTGTGAACTCCAGGTGTTTACAAAGAACATACCCAACACTTTCCGAGACCTGTGAGTCTCTTCACACAATGGAGCTCACATCTTGCTGCATTACAATAAAGCTGCAGTTTAGCATATCATAGCCTCAGGGGCGCTGTATTGCTGGAGTCAGGGAGGAGAATCCCTGCAGTCGCTTGATTATTTGGCTGATCCAAAGCAACCTTCCTGCCTGAGGACGCTGCAGTGCTCTCAGTCAAATGAATGCTCTCATTTGAATCCGGCCCATGATCCGCAGAGGTCATGACACATTCATCCATTTGGTCTGATCCTTTTGCTTCAATACCTGTGCAAGGCTTAAAATTTCCACAGCAGCAAGAACATGACTAACTAGGTCTGCATCCTGAAATTTCCAACCCCCAGGATATCTCTTCAAAGTGAGCACAAAAATATTAGACAAAAAATGCTTGAAAAGGTTGTTTTCCCATAAGTCTCAAAAGGCTTGTGTTCAAATATCAATATTTTGATGTGTCACGGAGCCGCGACATGTATTGTAAAGCCAAAGAAGAATTTGTAACCTACTTTTAAACCCATTGAGCGCCACACGGCTTGGAAGATAAAATCCTTTCTTGCATTGGCACTTGTATTTGTCCAACACAAATCCGTGACCGGCGATTGGCGTGCACTGCGAGAAGAGAAAACAGATCAGAATGCAAAACGGTTATCCACTTTTTTTCAGCTGCAACACATGATGGTTTTTTTTTTTATGAATTAAAAAAAATTATAAACCACATATTTTCCATCGGCCTTTGTTGAGTACACAACGAGGGAAATAACACAGGTTAGCATAATAAGTGGAATCTGCCAGCTCCATCAAAAATGATTTTGAAAATCGATACTTCCATCTATAAAGCATAAAATTGCTCATACTACAAACTGTGCTCTTGCCCAGTGCGCTTTGTAAAATGAACTTGCTAAAGTTGTGTCATTGAGTCTTCAATATTATCCACATTCTCGTCAGCTGCAGCAGCACGCCCGGCTATAAACACGCCTGGCATCCAGGGGAATCACATAGCTTTGCCAAGTAACCAGGACACTAATTCATATCTAAATTAAGAATTAAGGCTTGTTTGCACAATTCAAGCTTCCACATTATTTCAGCTCACTTCATACCTCGACGAGTTTATATATTTATAGTTT
Source organism: Syngnathus leptorhynchus (assembly GCF_054491065.1). Lineage (NCBI taxonomy): Eukaryota > Metazoa > Chordata > Actinopteri > Syngnathiformes > Syngnathidae > Syngnathus > Syngnathus leptorhynchus. The sequence goes on along the minus strand of NC_141208.1, from coordinate 10,939,453 downwards.
CATACGGAACGCTCGCATCATTTTGAATGCAAGTTGCAAACGTGCGCTGAAATTAAAGCCGCAATAAATTTGGCATGAATGCTCAGAAATAGACCCCGGCTGCAGAAGCTGGCTCATGGGACATGGAATGTCACCTCTCTGGCTGGAGAGGAGCTCGAGCTGGTGTGTGAGGCAGAAATGTTCCGACTAGACATAGTCGGACTTGCCTCCACACATAGTTTGGGCTGTGGTACAAGCCCTTTCAAGAGGGGCTGGACTCTCTTCCACTCTGGAGTTGCCCACGGTGAGAGGCGTCGAGTAGGTGTGGGCATACTTATTGCCACCCGGCTGGGCACCTGCACATTGGAGTTCTTAAAGTCTAGCACGCATTATTTGCTTTTACATTGATTCCTAAGGGAAACTTACAAACCCAATGGCAGAACCAATTAAAAAAGTCAAAGTCTGCTTTATTGTCAATTTCTTCACATGTTAAGACACACAAAGAGATCGAAATTATGTTTGACACCGTCCCACGGTGACTTGACACATCACACAACACATACAAGCAAATAGCACAAAGAGTAAAAAAAAATAGATAAGAGCGATGAATAAGTAATAAGCAAATAACCTAAATAAATAAACAATAAATAAATAAATAGACAAATAAGAGGAGCAAAATGGAGCAAGCGTGCATACAGCAGACAGCCAGATTATAGCGCAAAAGTGCAGGACGTTATGCAGCCGAGGGGGGAGGGGGGAGAGAGTTCAGGATCCTGACTGCTTGGAGTATGAAGCTGTTGGTGAGTTTGGTGGTGTGGGAGCGCAGGCTCCTGTACCTCTTCCCAGAGGGCAGAAGATCAAACAAAGAGTGAGCGGAGTGACTCACATCACACACAATTGCGGTCGCCTTGCGGGTGAGATGGGAGGTGTAAATGTCCTTCAGGGTGGGGAGTGAAGCACCAATGATCTTACTAGCCGTGTTCACTATGCGCTGCAGGGCCTTCATGTTGTATTCAGTGCAGCTACCACCCCACACAACGATACAACTGGAGAGGACGCTCTCAATGATGCCACGGTAGAATGTGGTCATGATGGCAGGAGGAGCACTCGCTCGCCTGAGTTTTAAGTTCATGAGTAGAGGTACTACTATACAGCAAACACACTCGTAAGATGCTGTAGCGGAAGCAATATTTATGTTTTCGAGCCTTTCAAGTTCCTCTCAAGTATAAAATGTTTGTCTTCTATCACAAGGCAAAGCCTTGAAAAACAAGGCAGACATAGAAACATCTAAATGCAAAGAAGTATTTTTCCAAGGCTTGGCTCATTTTTCTTCAGGCGCAATGGAAAAGCTATCAAGCGATGGTTTCAGGTGCTTACATTTAATGGATCCCCTTAATCGGGTGGCACTCTAAAAGTGAGCCGTTATTTAATCATTGCAGAGGGGCTTTTCATCCTTTACTCTCCAAGCCTGTATTGTTATTCACAACTAGTCCCAAAGCCTTGAAAAAGAAACCTGGGAAATTTGTTGCTCGAAAGACAAACAGTAGAAATGACATGTACAATGATTCCGAGGGTTCGCCATGACTAAAATTTGCCTGACATCCAGCACACATGTCGGCAGAGCTCAGAATTTGTCATCAGAATTTCTTGCATCTGTGCCAGAAAGAGGCAGATATGTACAGGTGATTAATATTTCAGATGCATGCAACTCACATCACAAAAAAATACTTGCTGAGCTGTTGCCAGAATTAATCGCATGTTAGAATCTGCTGCGCAGTACGGACAATGAAAGGAAGCTGAAAAGTGATATTAGCCCCTCACTTTTTTGCCTTCAGAAATTCAAATATTTTACATAGAGCAAATTTTAATCTTCCAGAAAAATCCTGTAATCTTAAAATTACACAGTCCTCTTTTCTAAGGACATACTTGGCTTTAAGAAAATGGAGTAAGACTATTCAAGAAGAGTACATGGAATGAAAGGAGAGTGTGAACGAAATTGCTCCATAAATAGTCATGGAAACCAAAAAATGAGGCAGGAAAAAGGAGGTAGTGTGGCCTTGAGTGGCAAACCTTTTTTGCCTGTCATTGCAGTTTACGCTCATTAGCAGAGCTCTGCTTTATCTCCTACACACACACACACACACACACACACGCACACACGCACGCACGCACGCACGCACACACACACACACACACACATACATATGCAAACACACTTTTACACACTCTCTTGATATCTTCATACGCATCCAGTCTCAATGGCTTGAAGGAATCATTTCGAAGCTGTTGTATAATTACCCGAGTACTCGTCTAAGAGCCCACCCTTTATGACAACTCATCCATAAATGCATGAGCATATTTAGAACATGATGACAGATCCCACTTTGTCCACAGCCTCTGCGGGAATGTATAAGAGAATACAAGAAGACTTGAAAGAGCCTGACCAGGGTGGTGGGGAAAAAAACTTGAGCTGTTTTCCAGCTTCTATATACAGTATAGGCTATAAAACAAACTGATGAATAACTACATTTGAAATCAGAGATGAGTACGAACTGTTCAAATATTTTTAAAAGATGAATAGGAGTAGAAGTTGCAAGCAATATCTCTATTTTTTTTTTTTAAATAAACAATTTGTCATTTTAGTAATGACACAAAGTCAATGCAAAATGTACACATAAAATGATGTGGCAGGCCGTATCTGGCCCCCAGGCCTTGAATTTGACATCTATGATTTAACTCATCAAAAATGTGGTGATTGAGCATGTTGAAAATTTGAAAAGATCATCACTATGTTCTGCTTTCTTCTAGCGCAAAACTTATCATGGTCAAAATGCTATCAAAAGGCCTACCATGCAGCCTTCAAGTTGAAAAGAGGCAATTGAGCGGCTGTGCATGAACTTGCATGAAGCAAATGAATTGATGAGAAAAAATTGGCACAAGTACCATAGGGAAGGAACTTACTGCTTAAAAAAATTTTTTTTTTTAAAAAGTCAGCCTTTTGGGGCTGCTCCTTCAGCACGCAATCCTGACACTTGGCTGTTTCCAATTTTCACCTTTATAATGTTCACAAGAGGTGTTTTTGGAGAAAGTCTATTTGAAGCTTTGGGCAAGTTTAATTATTGGATCTGACTTGATCGCTTGATCTGTCGCCCCTAACATTGCCAAGCAGAACAATTCCCACTGCTCTCAATTGACTGAGACAGAAAGTTTGAAGGATGAGGCAACATCATATCGGCGAGGTGTTAACATTGCTGAGCTGCGCTCGAGCGACACGTCACAAATAGAACTTTCGCACGTTCTGCAGAGCAACATGATACTCCATCACATTAACAAGGAGTTGATTGTTAGAACTTGGGAGACTGAATCTCAGGGCTTGCTTGGATTCAATTGACTTCCCACAGGCCATTTCAGCAAATAATGTGTTTTAGGAGAAAGATAGAAGCTGTTTCAACATTTCACCTGCATTTTCCCCCAAAATGTCTCCTCAATGCCTCACTTTTTTTTGGGACATCATCCACTTCAGGTGTAGCCGGCAGGCTGTTGAACTATAAAGATAATTTCACCGTATCAAATAGGAATAGGAGGGCAGCAAAGCAAGTTCAAGCAGCACACAAAGTGAGAAAACAAGAGATGGGAAGCTAGCAGATAATGAGCTAATCCATACAGCCCTGCAAGCGTAAGATGGAGTCTTAAACTGAACATTTGATGAGGATTAATTATTTTTAGTACCATAATTTTCGGACTATTAGTCGCTCCGGAGTATAAGTCGCACCAGCCATAAAATGCACAATAAAGTGAAAAAAAACTTATATAAGTCGCTCCGGAATATAAATTATTCGCCCTAAGCACTTTTAGGGCGAATGTATTTGTCAAAATCCAACACCGAAAACCAGCAACAACAGGCTAAACGATACGGTATGCTAACGTAACATATACACAAACGAGCTGAGAACAGGCCTGACGTAACATTCAGAGTTATTCAAGTAAGTATTACATAAATACTTAAGTATTAAGTATTACATAAATAACACGTTTATCAAACCATCTGTGTCACTCCAATTCATTAAATCCATCGATGTGCTTTATGTAAACAATGCTGCAGTACGCGTATGCGCCGCATATGCTGATGTCGGACTATTTGTTTATTTGTTTGCATTTCTAATTATACCACAGATCCATATAACGATATATAAAGTATATTTCGAATAATTATCATATTACAACAACATTATCAAACCATCTGTGTCACTCCATATCATTAAATCCATCGATCGTCATCGTCTAATAGGTAAACAATGCAGAGTACGCTCGCCCTCTGATTCGTCATGATTTGCATTTCTAATTATTTCAAAACCCATATAACGATATACAAAGTATATTTTAAATAACTATCATATAGTAACAATATTGTCAAACCATATGTGTTGCTCCAATTCATTAAATCTATCGATCGTGCTTTATGTAAACAATGCTGCCTATGTGCCGCATATGCTGACGTCGGACCCGTTGCAAATTGCATTTCTAATTATACCACAGACCCATATAACGGTATACATAGTATATTTTAAATAACAATCATATTACAACAACATTATCAAACTATCTGTGTCACTCCAAATCATTAAATCCATCGATCAAATTCCTCGTTCTTCATGTCAACAACGGCGCGCGTGCGCTGCAGCGATCTAGTACATAACTATGTTGTAGCGTTAACAAAATACCAAGAAAGATGTGGGTTTGGTAAACGGCTCTTTATTTAACAAAACAAGAGTTCAACGAGCTCTGAACATCCAGCCACGGAGGTGGAAGAGCGCTCCATAAATAGGACCGGGTGTGCGTAAAAGCCATGTCCGAGCCCCATCCACCGTCCCCGGACAGCCACCCGGCCGAGCGCCGGCCCCCGACTTTCATCCACGAAAGTGAAAGAGAGCTCCCGTCGAAAGGACCGGGCGTGCGTAAAAGCCATAATAGTTTTTCAAACTTTCTGTGTCACTCCAAATCATTAAATCCTTCAAACTCTTTGTCCTCCGTGTCACTTACAAACAAAGCCTTTAATGATGCCGGTAGTACGTGGGGCCCTTCGTCATCTTCGTCATCCCGTGATCAAATCCTTTGTCTCTTATGTAAACAACCCCCACGCGGCACGGGTGACGTCACTTGCAGTTCAAATGACAGTAATCCCTTGCTACATCGCGGTTTGTTTTTCGCAGATTTTTGAATTTTGAAAATTTTTGAAAAAAATCACATATAAGTCGCTCCTGAGTATAAGCCCCCCCCCACCCAAACTATGACAAAAACTGCGACTTATAGTCCGAATATTACGGTAGTTGGACTACAGTGACCATTTCACAGTCTTTGCATTGTGACTGTTAAATAAAATAATCATAGCTTTGCGAGAAGGAGGCTTACATCTCATTTGTTGTCTCTACAACTTTCTCCTTGTATTCACTTTGCATTCTGAACATAACTGTAAGATTTTTATCGATTCCTTCTTTGTCGTAAAAAAGGAGGTTTCAATCCAGACACTTTTTTTATGACTGGAATTTCATTCCCACCTCTGTACATAACTGAAGATAATAGAACACAGAGTACAGTCCGTGTTAGAGATGTTCTGACAATGGTTCTTCTTATTTTGCAAGAACCACACGAGAGACAGTATGCCCTTTAAGCAAATCCAAGTGGAGAGCCATCCGTTACTGTAGGTACAGCAATGTTCGAACAAACTCTGCCGTTAGTCTCTTACAAGAGCATATTTATTGAGAACAAGTAGGGTGGGGGTGACATTGGACATGTTTGGTGGTCACCTCAGCAACTTAATCAGTGCAGAGGGTCCCAGTTCATTGTTTTACGAGGTCGTGGAAATAAAACCTAGTGGAGCATTTTAGATGACTAACTAAGCAAGGATGTTTCCACACCATTTGGAAAGTTTCAACAACTGAATGGTTAAACTTTTCCGAGTCAAGGAAAGGTAAAAGGTTTAAACAAAGTTAATCATTCTAGTCTACATCCCAACATAATCATATGATCAAGATAATTTATAAACCCTAACAGTCCGCATCAAGTGTTTAAAGATAATGAAAGCATGAATAAGGAAAATCGAATCTGATCTGCTTTAAGCTCTTCTGGGCTTCACTGAAAGATGAGACTCCAAATGCAGTTGACGCTTCCCATACATATTTGTTATAAAAAAACAACAACTGCCTGTTATGGTTACATTACATACTAATAAAATTATCTAGTCAGGTAGAATTACTGATTTTGTCAAATCAAGTTTTCTCTTTCAACACACGCAGTGTGTGGCCACATCTTGAATCTAACCTCCCACGCTCCTACTCAAAAAAGATGAATGACAGTGATGACTAAGTTGCCACTGAATCACAGAGAAAGGCGCTGTGTGTTAGAAGACTCATCATATGAGGAGAGTAAGCGGCGCTACAACGCGGAATGTCACACTACAAAGCTCCAGCTCAGTGGCCTAGAGGTAGAGTGTCCGGCCTGAGACTTGAAGGTTGTGGATTCAAACCCCGGCCGCGTTATACCGAAGACTATAAGAATGGGACCCATTGCCTCCCTGCTTGGCACTCAGCATTAAGGGTTGGAATTGGGGGGGGTTAGATCACCAAAATGATTCCCGAGCGTGGCACCGCTTCTGCTCTCTGCACCCCTCTCCCCCAGGGGATGGATCAAAATCCCACGGGGATGGGTTAAATGCAGAGGACAAATTTCACCACACCCACATGTGTGTGTGGCAATCATTGGGACTTTAACTTTAAGATCCCAACAAACACAAAAATTTAAATACGTGAGGTGTGATTAGTGCACACTCCTAAGAGTGAGAACAAGATACCCAAAGACAAGATCTTCGACGTGGGCTGCTACTGTTGCAATTCGCTGACAAAACTATTACACAAATGAGTTTGACACCCTTAGTTTAGAACACAGGTGTCAAACTAAAGGCCCGTAAGCCAGATATGGCCCGCCACATCATTTTGTGTGGCCCGCGAAGACAAATTGTGCATCAAATTCATGTGTCATTACTAGAATTCCAAACTGGTTTCACTTTTAATAATATCTTTTTTTTTTAAATATTTGACAAGATTTTACTCCTCTGATTTGAAAACGAGTTATTTGTCAGTTTGCTTTGTAGCTTTTACTGTATATAATATGAGGTGCTCATACATTTATTTGGGTTGACAGTCATAATGGCCCTCTGAAAGAAGCTATGACTACAATGCAGTCCATGAAAAAAAATTGTTTCACACCCCTGGTTTAGAGCAAAGGTGTCAAACTAATTTTTTGTTGCGGACCGCATCAGAGTTATCTTTTCCCACGTGGGGCCATTGATGACTTGAATAGAAATGAATGGGTGTGGATATTATTACATACAACAGAATAGTAAAAAAAAATTCCAATTAATTTTGAAATTGGGATTGTGAGTCCTCACCTTATCGTGGTGGAGGGGTTTGCGTGCCCCTATGATCCTAGGAGCTATGTTGTCTGGGGCTTCATGCCCCTGGTAGGGTCACCCATGGCTAAAGGCTCCTAGGTGAGGGGCCAGACAAAGCACGGCTCACCCAAGCCCCTTGATAAAAAACAAAAATTGACTTAGTTTTCCCTCGCCCGGAGGCGGGTCACCGGGGCCACCCTCTGGAGCCAGGCCTGGAGGTGGGGCTCGAAGGCGAGCGCCTGGTGGCCGGGCCTTCGTCCATGGGGCCCGGCCGGACATAGCCCGAAAATAAAACGTGGGTTCCCCTTCCCATGCGCTCACCACCTGTGGGAGGGGCCAAGGGGGTCAGGTGCAAAGTGAGCTGGGCGGCGGCCAAAGGCGGGGAGAACCTTGGCGGTCCGATCCCCGGCTGCAGAGACTGGCTCTGGGGACATGGAACCCGAGCCCGAGCTGGTGTGTGAGGCAGAAAAGTTCCGACTAGACATAGTCGGACTTGCCTCCACACATAGTTTGGGCTCTGGTACAAGCCCTCTCGAGAGGGACTGGACTCTCTTCCACTCTGGATTTGCCCACGATGAGAGGCGTCGAGCAGGTGTGGGCATACTTATTGCCCCCCGGCTGGGCGCCTGCACATTGGGGTTCACCCCGGTGAACGAGAGGGTAGCCTCCCTCCGCCTTCGGGTGGGGGGACGGGTCTTGACTGTTGTTTGTGTCTATGCACCAAACGGCAGCTTAGAGTACCTACCCTTCTTGGAGTCCCTGGAGGAAGTGCTGTAGAGCGCTCCTTCTGGGGACTCCATCGTTCTACTGGGTGACTTCAATGCTCACGTGGACAATAACAGTGAGACCTGGAAGTGGCTGGGGAGAGGGACATCTGGGAGTCCCTCCTAAAGCGGATAAGCGGAAGAAGATGGATGGATGGATGGATGGATGGATGGATGGATGGATGGATGGATGGATGGATGGATTATGACAAAAAAATTGCAATATCTCAATTTAGAGTTTGGGCATTTTAACAAGAAACATTGAGTTAATACGATTTTGATTTTGCGGGCCACATAAAATGATGTGGTGGGCCGGATCTGGCCCCGGGTTTTGAGTTTGACACCTGTGGTTTAGAGCCATTAAACAAACCAAAACAAAGAAAAGCGGAAGGCGGATGGACACATAGACAAAGAGCATGGTCAATTATTCAAAAAATCTTGATGCAATCCATTACACAACATTTATTATACATCATATGGGCGGCGACATGCCATGACACATGAGCAGCTCCAAAGCTCCTCCCCCTAAGGGGTCAAGGAGGTTTGTCAGTTTAAACCCCTCGGCACTGACATGAAGGTGGAAGCTAATGCGCCAAAAAAAAAAGAGATCCTCACACACTGACAGAACATGGATCATCGCACTCTAAAAAGTGACAAAACATGATGGATGGGTACCTTGGCGTTTAAAGTGACAAAACATGATGGATGGGTACCTCGGCGTTTAGATTAAATAGAAAAATAAATGCAAAAGTGTTTGAAAGAAGGAAAAGATGAGAATGATGCAGCACTTACTTCCATGCTGGTAAGATTGCAGCGATGTGTCCCGGCAAACCAGCCACTGTCGGAACACTGGTCAATATCCACATTCTGCAAGTTCACATCCAAACGAACAACACCTCTGGCAAGGGGAAAGAGCAGACAAAAGGTTAGGAGAAAAAAATGGCTAGTGTAAATGAATCAAAACAGACATCTATACTAGTGCGACAAAAACATTTAAAGCAGGAATGTCAGACTGGGTTTTTATGACTGTCAACCCAAATAAATGTATGAGCACCTCAAATTATACACAGTAAAACCTACAAAACAAACTGACAAATAACTACTTTTCAAATCAGACTAGTAAAAACTGGTCAAATATTTAAACAAAAAAAGATATCAAAAGTGAAGACAATTAGCAATTCTAGTAATGACACAAATTTGATGGACAATTTATCTTCGCGGGCCACATAAAATGATGTGGCAGGCCGTATCTGGCCCCCGGGCCTTGAGTTTGACACCTGTGATTGAAAGAATCAAGTATTGAGGTGAAAAAAAAAAAGAATTATGATTTTGTCATTGTTTACAAACTGCCAATGGCTCTATGAGATTATATTCCATGTTTGTGCAGCAAGCAGAATGTCATGTTCTTAGTTTCAAAAAGGTATAAAAGGACCAACAACTCAAAGAACTCAAATCTATCATAAAACAGATATGTGACGTTTTGAATACACGGCTGCAGCAACACTTGCCTCAAAACACGTTGGTCAGTGGTCACATTGTTGATAACATGAACCAAATTATTGCAAACAAATTATTAATTAAAAAAAATACTGAAATAAACTATTTCAAATAATTTCTAGTTAATCATAGAAAATAGGCATTACTATAGATCCCTCAAAAAGTCAACTGTCCTGACTCTAAACCGGAGTCTTAAGCATTGCTCATCATGTGACTTTGTGTTCAGAATAAATCCCTAGTGTCACACTTTGAAATGTCCCCTTCTCCTTTTCTCTTTTGTGTTTCCGTGGATGAGCCTGACACCCGCTGTCTCCATCTGCCTGCAGGGAAGTGGAACAAACAAGCATGGAGAGAGGATTTTACCGCCACCTCCATTCCATTGTGCACAATGAGAGGAAAGCAGTCAGTGTATGCGTGAGGCAGTCTTTGTTTGACTGAGACAGAAAGCAATGAGTTGTGACAGCTGCTGCTCTGCCTCTCACTGTCACAATGTCTTAATTTTTCCATTGCATTAGAAGCAAGGGGAAATTACACTAGATGAAGAAAGGCTTAAGCCTTTCTGTCCAGACGTTCTATTTTTAGGAACGTCATCACAGCACTGAGACGGAAGCAGAGAAGCATTTCCAGCTCTCACGAACATGAAGAGAAAATGCACATTCTCCATGCTGTGCGACTTTAACCGACACTCGACACCAGTTTGGCAATTCGGGGATTGGTGTATTTACCCCTCCGTGAGTCGTCACCTTATCGTGGTGGAGGGGTTTGCATGCCCCTATGATCCTAGAAGCCATGTTGTCAGGGGCTTCATGCCCCTGGTAGGGTCACCCATGGCAAAAGGGTCCTCGGTGAGGGGCCAGACAAAGCACGGCTCAAAAGACTCCTCATGATGAAAAAGACAAATGGACTTAGTTTTCCCTCGCCCGGATGCGGGTCACCGGGGGCCCCCTCTGGAGCCAGGCCCGGAGGTGGGGCTCGAAGGCGAGCGCCTGGGGGTCGGGCCTTTGCCCATGGGGCCCGGCCGGGCATAGCCCGAATAGAAAACATGGGTCCCCCTTCCCATGGGCTCACCACCTGTAGGAGGGGCCAAAGGGGTCGGGTGCAAAGTGAGCTGGGTGGCGGCCAAAGGCGGGGAGAACCTTGGCGGTCTGATCCCCGGCTGCAGAGGCTGGCTCTAGGGTCGGACATAGTCGGGCTTGCCTCCACACAGTTTGGGCTCTGGTACAAGCCCTCTCGAGAGGGGCTGGACTCTCTTCCACTCTGGAGTTGCCCACGGTGAGAGGCGTCGAGCAGGTGTGGGCATACTTATTGCCCCCCGGCTGGGCGCCTGCACATTAGGGTTCACCCCGGCGAACGAGAGGGTAGCCTCCCTCCGCCTTCGGGTGGGGAAACCGGTCCTGACTGTTGTTTGTGTCTATGCACCAAATGGCAGCTCAGAGTACCCACCCTTCTTGGAGTCCCTGGAGGAGGTGCTGGAGAGTGCTCCTTCTGGGGACTCCATCGTTCTACTGGGTGACTTCAATGCTCACGTGGGCAATGACAGTGAGACCTGGAAGGGCGTGATCGGGAGGAACGCCCCCCCCCCCCCCCCCCCCGATCAGAACCCGAGCGGTGTTCTATTGTTGGACTTCTGTGCTCGACACGGATTTTCTATAATGAACACCATGTTCAAGCATAAGGGTGTCCATGTGTGCACTTCACACCAGGACACCCTAGGCCGCGGTTCGATGATCGACTGTGGTCGTGTCGTCAGATTTGCGGGTGCATGTTTTGGACACTAGGTGAAGAGAGGGGCGGAGCTGTCAACTGATCACCACCTGGTGGTGGGTTGGCTCCGATGGTGGGGGAAGATGCCGGTCCGACCTGGCAGACCCAAACGCTCTGTGAGGGTCTGCTGGGAACGTCTGGCAGAATCCCCTGTCAGGAAGAGCTTCAACTCCCACCTCCGGCAGAGCTTTTCCCACGTCCCGGGGGAGGCGGGGGACATTGAGTCCGAGTGGACCTTGTTCCGCGCCTCCATTGTTGAGGCAGCCGACCGGAGCTGTGGCCATAAGGTTGTTGGTGCCTGTCGTGGCGGCAATCCCCGAACCCGCTGGTGGACACCGGCGGTAAGGGATGCCGTCAAGCTGAAGAAGTAGTCCTATAGGGCCGTTTTGGCCTGCGGGACTCCGGAGGCAGCTGACAGGTACCGGATGGCCAAGCGGAACGCGGCTTCGTCGGTTGCTGAGGCAAAAATTCGGGCGTTGGAGGAGTTTGGCGAGGCCATGGAGAATGACTTCCGGACGGCTTCGAGGAAATTCTGGTCCACCATCCGGCGTCTCAGGAGGGGGAAGCAGTGCACGGTCAACACTGTTTACAGTGGAGATGGTGTGCTGCTGACCTCGACTCGGGATGTCGTGAGTGTCCACCAACACGCCTTCCATTGTGGAAGCAGGGCCTGAGGACTCTGAGGCAGACTCTCCAATCTCGGAGGTCGAAGTCACTGAGGTAGTTGAAAAACTCCTTGGTGGCAAGGCCCCGGGGGCGGATGAGATCCGCCCGGAGTTCTTAAAGGCTCTGGATGTTGTGGGGCTGTCATGGCTGACACGCCTCTACAGCATTGCGTGGACATCGGGGACGGTGCCTTTGGATTGGCAGACTGGGGTGGTGGTTCCCCTCTTTAAGAAGGGGGACCGGAGGGTGTGTTCCAATTACAGGGGAATCACACTCCTCAGCCTCCCTGGTAAGGTCTATTCAGGGGTGCTGGAGAGGATGATCCGTCGGGAGGTCGAACCTCGGATTCAGGAGGAGCAGTGTGGCTTTCGTCCTGGCCGTGGAACAGTGGACCAGCTCTACACCCTCGGCAGGATCCTCGGGGGTACATGGGAGTTCGCCCAACCAGTCCACATTTGTTTTGTGGACTTGGAGAAGGCGTTCGACAGTGTCCCTCGGGAGGTTCTCTGGAGGGTGCTTTGGGAGTACGGGGTGCCGAGCCAACTGATAAGGGCGGTTCGGTCCCTGTATCACCGATGCCAGACTTTGGTCCGCATTTCCGGCAGTAAGTCGGATTCGTTCCCAGTGAGGGTTGGACTCCGCCAAGGCTGCCCTTTGTCACCGATTCTGTTCATAATTTTTATGGACAGAATTTTTAGGCGCAGCCGAGGCGTTGAGGGGGTCCGGTTTGGGGACCTCAGCATCGCGTCACTGCTTTTTGCAGATGACGTGGTGCTGTTGGCTTCTTCAGTCAGTGATCTCCAGCTCTCACTGGAGCGGTTCGCAGCCGAGTGTGAAGCGGTCGGGATGAGGGTCAGCACCTCCAAATCCGAGTCCATGGTCCTCGGTCGGAAAAGGGTGGAATGCCCTCTCCGGATCGGGGATGAGATCCTGCCCCAAGTGGAGGAGTTCAAGTATCTTCGGGTCTTGTTCACGAGTGAGGGCAGGATGGAGCGCGAGATCGACAGGCGGATCGGTGCAGCGTCGGCGGTGATGCGGATTCTGTACCGGTACGTCGTGGTGAAGAGAGAGCTGAGCCAAATGGCAAAGCTCTCGATTTACAGGTCGATCTACGCTCCTGCTCTTACCTATGGTCACGAGCTATGGGTCGTGACCGAAAGAACGAGATCCAGGATACAAGCGGCTGAAATGAGTTTCCTCCGCAGGGTGTCCGGGCTCTCCCTTAGAGATAGGGTGAGAAGCTCGGTCATCCGGGAGAGACTCGGAGTAGAGCCGCTGCTCCTCCACGTTGAGAGGAGCCAGATGAGGTGGCTCGGGCATCTCATCAGGATGCCTCCTGGACGCCTCTCTGGGGAGGTGTTCCGGGCATGTCCCACCGGTAGGAGACCCCGGGGAAGACCCAAGACGCACTGGAGAGACTACGTCTCTCGGCTGGCCTGGGAACGCCTTGGGATCCCCCGGGATGAGCTGGAGGAAGTGGCTGGGGAGAGGAGGTCTGGGAGTCCCTCCTAAAGCTGCTGCCCCCGCGACCCGACCCCGGATAAGCGGAAGAAGATGAAGGTGAAGGTGAAGGATTGGTGTATTTATGTATGTATGTGTGTATTATTATTGTTATGCAAGTAAGCACCATTTTAAGTGGATAACTCAGGGGTGAGAAACCCGCGGCTTCAGACCCTTATGCGGCTCTTTGATCAACCTCTCTGTGACGTTAGTGTATAAATTTATAAATTTCAATTTGTTTTTTAAGAATTTTAAAAATTGTGGCTCTTTTGCAATATTAAATGGAAACATTTATTTATTTATTTATTTATTTTAATTATTGGTTTGATTATTTATTTACAGTAATTTTGTCAGTGTCACTCAAAATATGCAGCACAGCCGCTGCATTCTAATTCGTAGAAGTAACAGCTCGCACACCTTATGACAGTAATTGGCCACGACAATAACGCGTAGCAAATATTACAAAAAACATTTCCCGCAGGCTTTCTTTAGAATCATACTCGACTTGTCTGATTGAGATGCCTCAACCCTTGATCAATTTATTATTGTTTACTTATAATATTATCGATTGCTTCACATCACTGGGTGTTTAAACATGCACAATTGCAACCTGCTCATACAAACGGCACTTGGGGTGGGAGGAAGCATAAAGCTTGTAGCACTCCCCTCAAAGTGTATGCACGAAGAAGACAAGCCTATGCCTTGACGGGAGAGCATTTTAAATTGCCTATAGGCTCTTCATTGCCAACTGTTTTAATGAGTCTCTCTTTAGAATGGAACACTGACTGTGCAAACAAAGACAGAGGGGGTTGCAAGCATCTGTAAGTGTGCGCTTGTGGCTACAAGTGCATATATCCACCTGAGGCAGGGGTGTCAAACCCGTTTTTTTCGCGAGCTGCATTGTAGTCATAGTTTCTTTCGGAGGGCCATTATGATTGTCAACCCAAATAAATGTATGAGCACCTCATATTATATACAGTATAAGCTCCAAAACAAACTGACAAATAACTCGTTTTCAAATCAGACTAGTAAAAACTGGTCAAATATAAATAAAAAAAAATTAAAAGTGAAGACAATTTGCAATTCTAGTAATGACACAAATTTGATGCACAATTTGTCTTCGCGGACCACATAAAATGATGTGGCGGGCCGTATCTAGCCCCTGGGCCTTGAGTTTGACACCTGTGGCCTAATGAGTGCTCTCTGTTGTCTGATCCCACAACATATTTCTCTCACCTGAACTCGATTGCAGAGTCTCTCTTGAGTCCATAGAAGCCGGCTGACAAAGTGAGAAGCCAGTAGGGCACGAAAGCCCCTTGCTCGCACTCCAGGTAAGGTGCAGACCACTTGATCTGATTCTTGTCCAGAAGGTAAACTCCAGTCCTGGGGTCTGACCTCCTTCTGTGCGTGTGCGCTCTCTTTCCATCCCTAAATTCCTTCAACCACTCATACTCGGGGCTCCTGCTCCTCAGCAGCCATTCCTGCAGCACCACCTCCTTCTGGCTCCTGGTCGCTTGCAGAAAGACGTACGGTGCCGGTGCGTCTCTGTGGAAGCTCACCACTGCTCTGTGGATTTTGGGATCTCCTTCGAGCATGCTTCGAACCAGCGCGTGATACCAGTAAATGTCCTGTTGCAAGGTATCCTCCCGGGACCTGTTGGCTTGCAGGATCATGTTCAAAAAGTTGGTGGCGTGCATCATGGTATCCAGGATGCCGTGCAGCGAGTAGTGAGAGGCGACGTGCAGGCTGCCTCGCAGGCTGCTCAGCTCGTACCTCCGTGAGCAGTTGACCTGCCTCAGCGCGGAGGAGTCGCCGCTGTGGAGGAAAGCAGTCACTACCCTCGGCAGGTCCTCCTCGATTTTGTGCGCCACGACTGTGCGCTCGGTAGCCGACGGCGAGTGAAAATAAGTCGGGTGGTAGTGGGGCGGCTCCTTGTTGATGCCTTGGGTGCTGAAGATTGAAGGGCTCTCGTCTCGGTCGTTTTCGGACCAGTCCACATATCCGTAGTTGGAGCCAAAAACAAGCCCCGTTTGTAGAAGCACGACTAGGAGAGCCATCTTCCTTCGTCTTCTTCTTCAGGGACACCGAAGAGAAAACGCTGGGAAAGGTACTGCAAGCATAACCAGCCTCGCCAATTTAAGGAGCAACGACAAGAGGATGTGTCCCGCACGATGGAGATACAGCCGACAGTAATTGCCCACTTTTCATTGCACACAGGATCACCTCAAACAGGATCCCCTCAAACCTCGCATGCACGTCAAGCGTCGTAACTCAATGGAAATCAACGTGATTCCTCCACAAACTGGAAACAGCCACCCATTGTTTGAGGTGAAGGATGAAAGAGGCAAGGAGCAAATTGTTCTTGAAGTTCAGCGCCACAAAAAAAAATCCCAATAGACCACCTGAGGTGTCGCTCAGAGCCACGACAGTGTGTGCTGTGTTTTCTCCTTTTCTCACCGCCAGACTGACGGAGATGGGCGGGGCGTGTGAACGGATTGGAGCTGTCCGGGTCTGAAAGTGGCGCCCGTGGGAAGAAAAATGACAGAAATATAATTTGATTGTATTGCTCAAACCGGCACTGGATGATGATGATGATGATGATGATGATGATGATGATGATGATGATGATGATGATGATGATGATGATGATGATGATGATGATGAGTGAAAAAATACAAAACCACTATTGTTCTTTTCTTGATCTTGAGACACTTTTTAAAGACAGATTAAAACCAATGTAGGCTGTTCCATCCATCCATGTTCTATAATAATTGTCCATATAGAGTGAGAGTAAGCGAGGACAGCCTGGACTGGGCCCATATTTTATTTTGTTTTGTTTTATTGTCATCTGTACTGCCATCTGTTGACAAGAACACCATTGCTGGTGGTGTTGTAAAAACACATCTGGTCTTCTGTCATTCTTTGCAGCAATGGTCACGACTGAAGATGGGCGTTGCAATGTCTGGGGTGACTCAAAGGCCGTTGTCATGGCAGTAGAAAGTGCAGATTGCAGAGTCCCCCTAGCTTACATGATGCCCACTACAACCGCTAATGAAGTTTGGCCCAGCTGCACTGGCAGTTACAGAAAATCTTTGATTTATGATGACATAAGACCAATGTAAAGATACATGCATGCAAGAAGCAGAGAGATGATGCTGCATAGGAGAAAAAGATGACACTCTGCGTGAGATGAGTGCTCCTGACCCTTCTGTTTCATCCTCTTTTACAAGTGCACTGCCTCTCCTAACTCAATTAATATTTCATAGTCATTTGCTTCTTCATCTGCAAGCTTTACAACTTGGGTTTGTTCAAACACAACTGTGGGAGCGACTGCACCAGCCATCTTTTATACAAACGTTCTGTATACTCAGAGGTTTCTTGGGGTTTGAGTCAAGTAAAAATCAGGTTGGCAAGCAAAAAAGGTTTTACAAGCAAGATACACTTAATTATGCACACTGCATATAAGGTGAAAATAGTTGTAAGGCATTGAAGGATTAAACAAAGATTTACTACAGTTGTAACGGATGATTCGGAATATTTTGTTTGCCTCTAACATTTACAGCTAAGCACTATATTCTATCTTTTCTGGATAAAACACGTTTTTCAGAACGTTAGGCCATGTATGCTTTGCATACAGTTTCAGAATTAAGTCAAATACCATACCAGCTATACTGAATGGTTAAAAATAAACTCTGAACTATCATATTAATCGCCAATACTTTCAGCAAAATTAATCAGAGACATGTACATTAATTATTCATTACATAAATTTGGTTCTGTTTAACTATGAGGTTGAAAAACAATAAGTGACTATTTCCATCACTGAGTGCAAATGCGTATTTGAATCTTTGCTGCTCTCTAGAGTTTTTTTCCCTATTTAAAAAGTCAAGCTTGTTCATTCGTAATCAGATCTATCAATCCTACAACATTTTAAAGGAAAATTCGAATAACAGTTTTTGATACATATATGATTAAATCTAAGTGAATATTACACTTTGATTTACTCCGGGACTTTTTGGGGAATAAGGAGTGGGAATTTAGTACCGTAATTTTCGGACTATAAGTCGCGTTTTTTGTCATAGTTTTTTTTACTTATATTCAGGAGTGACTTATATGTGATTTTTTTTCACAAATTTTCAAAATTAAAAAATCCGCGATGTAGTGAAACCGTGATAAACGAACCGCGATGTAGCAAGGGATTACTGTCATTTGAACTGCAAGTGACATCATCCGTGCCCGATGACAAAGATGACGAAGGGCCCCACGTACTACCGGCATCATTAGCGGCTTTGTTTGTAAGTGACACGGAGGAGGAAGAGTTTGAAGGATTTAATGATTTGGAGTGACACAGAAGGTTTGAAAAACTATTATGGCTTTTACGCACGCCCGGTCGTTCTCGACGGGAGCTCTCTTTCACCTCCGTGGATGGAAGTCGGAGGCCGGCGCTCGGCCCGGTGGCTGTCCGGGGACGGTGAATGAGGCTCGGACATGGCTTTTACGCACGCCCGGTCCTATTTATGGAGCTCTCTTCCACCTCCGTGGCTGGAAGTTCAGTAGTTGTTGGCTCGTTGAAGTCTTGTTTTATTAAATAAAGAGCCGTTTACCCAACCCACGTCTTTCCTGGTACTTTATTAACGCTACAATATAGTTATATACTAGATCTCTGCAGCGCACGCGCGGCGTTGTTGACATAAAGAACGAGGAATTTGATCTATGGATTTAATGATTTGGAGTGACACAGATGGTTTGATAATATTGTTTTAATATGATAGATATTTGAAATATACTTTATATATTATTATATGGGTCTGTGGAATAATTAGAAATGCAACTTACAACGGGTCCGACGTGAGCATACGCGGCATTTTTTACATAAAGCACGATCAATGGATTTAATGAATTGGAGTGACACAGATGGTTTGATAAATGTGTTATTTATATAATACTTACTTGAATAACTCTGAATGTTACGTCAGGCCCGTTCTCAGCTCCTCGTTTGTGTATATGTCACGTTAGCATACAGTATCGTTTAGCCTGTTGTTGCTGGTTCATGTCTGTTTTTGGTGTTGGATTTTGACAAATAAATTTGCCCCAAATGTGCGACTTATACTCCGGTGCGACTTATATATGTTTTTTTTTCACTTTATTGTGCATTTTATGGCTGGTGCAACTTATACTCCGGAGCGATTTATAGTCCGAAAATTACGGTATTTTCCACAATTTTCATGAACGCGTCAATTTGACGACAGCGGAAGCCAATGGATCAAGCTCGGGGTTTGTGTTCATAGGCGGTTGTAGTCCATGAGGCGTCGTGTGTCGACATTGGCAAACTGTATTGACACTGTGTCTATACTGTGTCGCTGACTGCTGACACCCGCGACACCCGCTGGACCTTAAAAATTCTACAGGCATCGTAGTTGACCGATTCAACTGACATTGATTTGATTTGATTTTTTCATTTTTTTATTTAATCTTTATTTACCCAGGCAAACAATTAAGAACAAGATCTTATTTACAACTGCGGCCTGACCCAAAGAACAATGGCACTTTGAGGGGGATGGGGCATAGAGTGCTAAAAATAAATAAATACATAAAACAAGGTTATATAAATACACAATCAAAAATAAAGAACAACAACCAAGAACAATAAAACTATACAATATAACAACATATCTAAACTAGCAGCTGCAAGAGTCGGTTAAAACCTGTTGCAATTTTTGTTTGAAAACTGTAAATGATGTGATGACAGTACATTTAAGGGTATTTTGCATAGTATTCCAGTCATAAACTGCAGAGAAATGGAAGGAGTTTCGACCAAAGACTGTATGTACTTTGGGTCTGGTGAATTTAATAAGATTACTGGACCTTATATTGCGGGAACAATAATGACGGTGCAGGAGGGAGGAGAGATAGGCAGGTGACATACCGAGTATGGATTTGTAAATGAGGTGAAACCAACGGTGAAGTCGTCGGGTATGGAGTGATGTCCAATCAATTAATTTATACAAATCACAGTGGTGAGAGGAGAAGTGCGCACCTGTGGCAAAGCAGATAGCAGAGTGATGAAGAGGGTCCAGCTTTTTAAGAGTAGAGTGGGATGCCATCCTATAGATGGTGTCGCCGTAATCAAAAATGGGCAGGATGGTCATTTTGACAAGAGAGTGTCTAGCTGCACGGGTGAAGGAGGCCTTGATGACCTAGTATATACATAAATTCATCCATCCATCCATTTTCTGAACCGCTTTGTCCCCACAGGGGTCGCGGGCGTGCTGGTAACTATCCCAGCCGTCTTCGGGCAGTTGGCGGTTGACACCCTGAACCGGTTGCCAGCCAATCGCAGGGAACAAACGGAGACGAACAACCATCCGCACTCGCACTCGTACCTAGGGACAATTTAGTCTTCAATCGGCCTACCAATCATGTTTTTGGGATGTGGGAGGAAACCGGGGAGCCCGGATAGAACCCACGCGGACATGGGGAGAACATGCAAACTCAACACAGGGAGGGCCGGAGGTGGAATCGAACCGGCACCCTCCTAACTGTGAGGCGGGCGTGCTACCCAGTGCTCCAACGAACCGCCCTATACATTAATTCCTTTAAGTAATTATATATATATATATATATATATATATATATATATATATATATATATATATATATATACATCCTCCTACTTCGCGGGGGTTACGTTCCAGACCCACCCGCGAAATGGGAATTTCCGCGAAATAGAAACTAGATTTTTTTGAGCTATTCTTGGAAGATATTCTATTTTTATCGCTGACATCAACCAGCTAGCTGCTAGGGGACTTTCATATCAATGGACTGTGCGCTCCGCATTCATGCCTTAGCGACGAGACTAACAGTGTATTGCTATGTCCAGATGAAGGCCACCGCCGGTGGAGAGTGTTATATCTTTACTATTTTCCAGGTTCTGATGTAGCAAGCATGGTTCGGACAACGACGTGATGGATACTGCTTTATTCCTTTCATCACAGTCAGTTCACTGGCCGTACATCACAACACTGAACGTCCCCGAAGCTCCCCCTCCCACATCCGGGGTTTTCCCACTACGGAACATGAGTTAGTCCAAAATATACAACATCTAAATATACAACAGAGAGAACGCCCTGAAGTCACATGTGACGATAAAGTATACTGTACTGACTCTTTAATTTATTCATTTCAAAACAAGAAAACGACTTTTAAACATAAGCTATCATTATTAAAGGAAAATGAAGAAACTCAAGTGGCCGCGAAACCTCGTGAAATGATGAAATTTCTGCGATAAAATCATTAATTTATTTTTGAAAACCCGCGATACAGCGAAGCCGCGATAGTTGAAGCCGCGAAGTAGGAGGGATGACTGTATATATATATATATATATATATATAAATTTAAAATACATTTTATTTCTTTGTTACAGTCAATAATGTGAACATGTAAGAGGATGTTTGTGCACTGGGATTTGTGTTTTACATTTTTTTATTTAAAAAAGAATACGTTTTTCCAATGTCTTAAAAGTAAACCTGTTGCGTTTTTTGGACACGTTTTCTCCCGCCGTTGAAAACAGCCACTCACACGGCACAGGTGAGGCTGGAGTGCTGTGTAGTGGGTTTTTTGATTGTCCCAGTCTTTGCCTTGAGGTCCGCAAAGATCAGACATTGTTTTAGCAGATCCATCCCGTTGACAATGCGCTTCCTTTAACAGAGCTACAGCACGCTTCCTTGACAGACTACTGCAGCTCGTTCGGTCACGTGACCCTTTTAAAGCGATACGACACGGGGCTTCGCTCTATGAGCCCTACACATGCGCCGACGCATCGGTGTTGCCGGACCTATCACCAATAAGCAGTATGTAATTGATTGTAATTAAGTTATTGCTAAAAAGTTTTGGTGTCCTTGATTAGCGGTCATGATTAAAAGTACATATCGCGTTGAACGTTGAATAATCCTTCATGTGCGGTAAAACGAATGCTCAAACGAATGCTAGCACCCGAGTTAGCGGCTAATGTTAGTTGGTAATGTTTACTAACAATAATTGTCACCTTGGGTTTACTTGCACTGTCCTTATGCTTGTGTGGAACGGAAGAATTCCGATTGTTATAACCTGGCTTTAGAGCAGTGTATATGTGACGTTTACTTAACGATTGGAGAATTGTTATGCCATGAGGTGACTCATCGTTTGTGTCGCATTCGCTTTCTCGTTTATCCTCAGAGGCTTTTATACTGCACATGGATTCTTCTCGGCAACCCAAGAGGGTCGACTCGAAACGTGAGGCGAAAGGCAGTCAAAGTGAGTCTAAAGCTCCCTGTCGCAAAGATGCCTATGCCAGACTTCTGAGCCAGCACCGCAGCAGCACCTTCACAAAATTTCTGGAGCAATATGCCAAGGAGTCATCTCTCCCCAAAGAGGATAATGGACCTACCAGACTGCTTCAAGCTCAGAGTGACAAGAAGAGCATACCCCAAGGAAAAAGGGATCTAATGCCAAACCATCTATCTGATTCCAGTGACTTTTTCCCTTCTTCCTCAAAAGATAAAGGCGACGATAGCTCCTTGTCAATGTATATGGTGAAATTGAGCATTCAAAATGCACAGAATGACAGCGAGAAGAAGCCAGGTGTGTCTGAAAAGCACAGGAAGGCACAGAGAAGGGATACTGCCACTAGCCAAGATGGTGACATTGAGTCGGGAGAGGAGCTATGTTCTTCAGACCCAAATGATTCCAAGAGGCAGCAGCGTCAGCGGAAGAAAAATAAAGACACGAGCAAAGAAAACCTCTCAAAGGACAGCAGCCACTTTGTTGAGAATGCCCAAAATAAAGCCAACTTAACTAAACTAGAACACGAGGAGACAAAGAACAAAAATAATTTGTCCAAGCAGATGGAGGAGGGGAAGCAAAAATCTCGAACATCTAAATGTTCAGGTGACAGACATGATTTCAACAAAGTACAAAAACCTACAGGTATATTAGAACAAAATTCTGATTATGCTAATGAAAATATTTGGTGTGTAATTTTTAACAAATTAAAATTGCATTTAAATTGGTTTCAGCATCCAATGGCAATTCGGCTGTAGACAAGTATAAGACCAAAGGACGCAGAGGATCAAGGAAACAAGTGTTCGAACCCTATATGAATGCTGAAGAGGTTTCGCGGGGCCTTAAAAGGGGCGAACTTATTCAGGTATGCTCATTGTTTAGATTGTGGCAACATTTGGGAACAGGGGTTAACCTTAAAGTATATTGTGCATAAAGTTGTGAATTTTTGTCATAAAAATCTACTGGCATTCATACAGAGCGATTTTTATTTATTTATTTATTTATGTTATTTGGTTTTTTATTATTATTTATATGTATTTGAATTTGTATTTGAACCCAATGTACTGTATTTGCCTGATTAGCCCTTCTGTAGTTTAGCACAATAAGAGTAAGTGTGTAACCCATGTAGCCTCTATTGCAAGATTATTACATAATCCAAATTGTTTTTTATATTTCAGGGACAATTGCGAATAAACCCCAAGAAGTACCATGATGCTTTCATCATGTCTCCTGTAAGTGACTCTTTATATTTGCTGCTAATGCCTTTTTCAAAATCATTGGATTATTTTTTTTTAACAGGATGATACACGAGATATATTTTTGGATGGCATAATTGCTCGTAACAGGGCATTAAATGGAGACATAGTCGTGGTGCAAATCTTACCTCAGGAACAATGGAAGGTATTCTTTACTTTCTTATTGATCCAGCCACGTAAATGTTTTCAATCCCCACATACAGTATAAACTGACAAAAACCGACGTGACATTATTGACGGTTTTAACTGATCAAAATGTTTTTCCACATAGGTTGTGAAGTCTGACACTGACTGTGAGGGAATCAGTGAGTCAGAAGCGCATAAGAAAAACCTGATCCAAACAGCCCAAATGAAGATTGTACAAGCAGGTTGGTTAGTTGGTTGGTTGGTTGGTTGGTTGGTTGGTTGGTTGGTTGGTTGGTTGGTTGGTTGACTATGGTTGGTTGGTTGGGTTGGTGGGCGTTGGCTAGGTGGTTGGGTGGAATATGCAGGGGATTACTGTATACTACGATTTCATTTAAATCCAATAGTCAAATGAAATAAAGGATCTTTTTTTTTTCACTTTTCAGACCATCTGGAAAACACCTTCACACCACAGTCCACTAGTGAAGTCTTTCAAATGACTGCTAAAGTAAGCCTTCTACATACATGATTATTTTTTGAAACGGATCTCAACTCTCACTTCCTTATGACAACTTTCTCATGGCCAACGTATCAGGTGGTGTACATTGCTGAAAAGAAGCACTCAAGGGTTGTGACAGGCTCTCTGAAATTTCTACCCGACAAGCTATTTGCAATGTTCTCTCCTGTGGACCACCGCGTGCCCAGGATTAACATTCCCCTGTCCGATTGTCCAGAAGATTTTATCTCCCGTCATGATGATTACGCCAACACGCTCTTCATCTGCCGCATCACCGATTGTCCGGCTGACAGCAACTTTGCAGAAGGGTGAATATTGCCGTGTCTGTGCTGCACATTGATTTTCATGTTAATAAACTCTCCCCCTGCTCTATGTTCCATCAGTCGACTGGCAAAGACTTTGGGCCAGGCTGGGGAAATCGAGCCGGAAACAGAGGGCATTCTTATAGAGTACGATGTGGATTTTTCAGAATTCTCTGATAAAGTCATAGATTGCTTACCTAAGGATTTGCCTTGGAACATCCCACCTGAGGAGCTGGCCAAGAGAAAAGACTTAAGGTGGGACGTGTACCGTCAGTCCGCTTATGCTGAAATAAACGAAGTAGATAATGGAAGCCCTGAAATTGACTGGCGGTCGCGCCAAGCTTGCATTTAATTCCTACATTTATTTGTTGTCCTTCATGTTTAGAAAGGAGTGCATTTTCACAATCGACCCAGCGACCGCTAGAGATTTGGATGATGCCTTGTCCTGTAAACATCTTCCAGATGGTAATTTGCGCTTCAACTCTATCACTTGGCGTCTTTTAATTCTCAAAGTAGATTTGTGTTCAATATAGGCAACTATGAGTTGGGGGTCCACATTGCTGATGTCAGTTATTTTGTGGAGGAGGGCAATGATTTGGATCAAATCGCCAGCCGGCGAGCCACAACTGTATATCTTGTCCAAAAAGTGAGTAACGTAAATTATGAGTCATTTAAATGGTCTCCATAATAACCATCATTTGGTATCTGCAAAATTGGAACGGATCACTTGAGGCACACCCGTTGCTTCAAACATAAGCTTGTTCTTTGTCACTCCAGGTCATCCCTATGTTGCCAAGGCTACTTTGTGAGGAGCTATGTAGTTTGAACCCTCTCACTGACAGGCTGACCTTCTCCGTCATTTGGAAAATCACACCTGAAGGAAAGGTATGTTCGTAAGAGAATTGCAAGATGAGTTTATTGTTGCTGATGAGAAGCCATGAAATCTTGCACTGTATTTTCTTTCCCGTAGTCTTATAATTTTCATTCCTCTTCCCATGGCCAGATTCTGAGTGAGTGGTTTGGGCGCTCGGTGATTCGCTCGTGTGTCCAGTTGAGTTATAATCATGCTCAGAGTATGATTGAGGCCCCTGAGAAGATGTTTGCTGCCCAAGAGCTGCCTCCTGTGGACCCAGAGCACGATATTGACATGATCCATCAAGCAGTGCTCAACCTGCATTCCATTGCAAAGAAGCTCAGAGCTCAGCGTTTGTCTGGAGGAGCGCTCCGATTGGACAAGGTTAGTTCTGCTGGGCAGTCCTTTTTAAGGTGATTCTTCTTCTTTTTTTTTTCCCCCCCCCCCCCCCCCATTTAACTTAACCACTTTTTGTACTTGTTTCAGCTGAAACTCTCTTTCCAATTGGACAAAGAGACGATGATGCCCCAAGGCTGCTACATTTCTGAGTACAAAGACAGTAACAAGTTAGTATTGGTGCTACTGGACTATCTCTGAATGGCAAAGTGTGATTTTGATATTGATTGCATTGCATTGTTACTTGATTTAAATGGCATCTAAACGTCAGTTGTCTTCCCCCCCCCCCCCCCCCCCCCCCCGTTCGTTTTCTAGGTTGGTTGAAGAGTTTATGCTACTGGCTAACATTGCCATAGCTCACCATATTTACAAATGCTTCCCTAAGCTTGCATTGCTCAGACGCCACCCTCCACCCCAGACTAAGAAGGTGGATGAGCTACAAGAGCTGTGTGATGAGCTGAGCTTAGACATTGACATTTCTTCTGCTGGCGCATTGAATGTTGGTATCCACAGCAATTGATGGTTATCTTTCCAACACTAACAACTGCTGGAGTCAAATTAGGGAACTGACTTCTTTTCACTAATGTGTTTTGTTTTGTTTTGTTTTTTTTCCCCAAAAACATGCAGAAGAGTCTAATTTCCATTCTTGGTAATGATCAATATTCCATTGCTCGGAAGGAAGTGCTCACCCACATGTGCTCCAGAACAATGCAGGTTAGCTAGATTGTGTGGTTTGTCAAAGTGGGCAAAAGGAAACCTCATGAAATCTCGCTGCTTGCTGCCACCAGCCATGTGTGTACTGTATCGATGCATAAGTAATGATAATTTTTCTTTTGCTCTGGACTTTTTTGTTTTCTAGATGGCAGTATACTTTTGTGCAGGGGTACTTGAGGAAGAAAAGCTTTTTAAGCATTACGCCTTGAATGTTCCTCTTTACACTCACTTCACATCACCCATCAGACGATACGCTGACATCTTGGTGCACAGACTGCTGGCATCTTCACTGAGTACAGAATATTGTTCCAACACAGTGCACTTGTAAATTTCATTTTTACCTTATTATTTTCTTTATGTTTTTGGCTTTGTGTTTGCTCATTCAGACTGCGGTCCCAACTTGGCACTGTCATCAGAGAAAGTCCAAAAACAGGCTTTACGCTGCAATGACAAGAAAACTTCATCCAAGAGAGTGCAAGAGCTGAGCTCTGAGCTCTTTTTTGGAGTTTTTGTAAAGGTAAGAAACAGCATTTTGTCAAATCTGATGGCATCCAGTATTTGTACCTTGCGAAGCTTAGTTTTTACACGGGTGTTTAACAGTATTGTTATGCTTGTAGTTTGCTGCAATCCTGAGAGTGTGTATCTAATGCAGAATTTTTATTTCTTTATTGCGACGCTAAAAGCAAATTATTAGAGACAGAATTCAAAAACAAAGAATTATTGTCTCACGGTATCTAACGTTAAGATTGTGTTTTGCTGATAATTGCTCCATTTTCTGCCTTCATTTCCCGCACATGAGAAGTTGGATATTTTCTATTGATGTTTTCAGGTATTATTTTAAGACTTTGTTCAACAGGACTGTGGCCCCCTAAACTCCGAGGCCATGGTGATGGCCGTGTTGGATCAGTCATTCGATGTCCTGGTTTTGCGCTATGGAGTGCAAAAACGCATCTACTGCAAGGTTATCCCTTATACGTATACTCTCCATACCACCATGCTGTGCATCGATTGTGCCATCTTTCATCTTTAACAAGAGCAGGCATTCTCAATGTCCTGCCAGCTGCTCAGAGGAGCTTCTCTGTGACGTACTGGTTCTTCTCATCCACCATATTTTTAGGAAGCAAAGACGTGGCAGCTGAGCTTGGCTACCAGATACACCAGGCGTTTGATTTAAAAAACAAAACAAAACAAAAACGGGAAGAAGAGCATGGCAGAACACCTATGCGGCTTAATTTATTTCAACAGAATTTTTTTTTTTTTTTTTCTGTGATCATCAGTCTGTCACCGGCCTGGCCTCATTCCATCATCGCAAGGTCGGGAAACAATCTGAGCTGACTCTCCTGTGGAAACCCGAGGACCCACAA
Source organism: Syngnathus leptorhynchus (assembly GCF_054491065.1). Lineage (NCBI taxonomy): Eukaryota > Metazoa > Chordata > Actinopteri > Syngnathiformes > Syngnathidae > Syngnathus > Syngnathus leptorhynchus. The sequence goes on along the minus strand of NC_141208.1, from coordinate 10,911,991 downwards.
GCACCTCCATTTGAGCAGGTGAGATTCTGACTGATTTGAGTGGATATTCACAACATGTGTTCTTTTAATAGGGAGGGTTGATGACTTGTTGATTTCCTCACAGGGCATTTCCATCTTCACACTCGTAGAGGTGCAGCTCAAAGCCGACAGCGTGCCCACAAAGTGCAGCGCGTTACTCAAGAGGCCCAATGCGATACCCCACTAAGTATTTGACACGTCATGGAAGCAGTGTTATTGTTTTACACACAGAAACTATAAGCTACAAAACACACACATGCATCGGCCATTGTAACTTGAAGAAAGAAAAGCTAAAAAAAACTTTGTGAACTTGCTAATTAATGCTAGTATGCCGGTGTGTAGTGCAGTATAGTTTAAAAGGTAGAAAAGACATTACAGACAATGTATTTTTCATTTACTCCAATATATTTTATTGTCTTAGGATACAGGAAGTTCTTTTGGTAAAATCTAAATTATTGTAGTGATTTTTTTTTATAGGTTATGTTTGGGTGGTTTTAGCCCCAAGTACATGGGAGCTTTTACTAATTTAATACTGCAAACAGCATTTCCAAAAAATGGCTTACACAAAGCTGAAAGCAAACTCTTGCTATTCATTTGTCCGCTAACAGGCTCAATAAGATGAATCCCTGCCTAGTTTTTATTTTAAGATTTGGGGTAAATTTGAATATTAATTGCTGCTGAACATGGTTACCGTTTTACGCTGCCTCATAGCTTGTTTTCTTTTTTTAAATCTTTTAGACATTTTGACCTTTTACTTTTGAATAAGTCTCCGTTATGCCTTACAAGTACCTCCAAATAGTACATGTTGAGTTTAACTGAACTGTGCCATTTTATTTTAAACTGTGTTTTCTTATTTCTTCTCTTTATGACTCATGCATTGTTTTTGTTTTGCTCAGTCTGAACCTTTTAATGTATTTTGAAGGTGCCATGCTATCAAAATAATGGGAAACGAGGCACTTCCTGAACATTAAAGAACAAGAATTGCGGAGCAGAATAATTAGTTGCAAAAAAATAAGCAATGTTGCTGCAGTAGCTGCTCGAGCCCTAACAATTTGGCGTGGAACCATTAGATAAAAAAACATACATGTATACTTGACAGATAACTGTTTTTATGACTCTACCTTCACATCAGCCATTTTTAACGTGTATTTCTTTTATTGTCAAATATATCATGAGGGGAAAAAAAATCGCAATAAAGAAATAAGAACAGAGAACCTTTCCCATTGCAGCAAACAATCTTTGTATCACACGTCAACATGAGTCATGCTACCATGACCACTCCTATGTTGTACAAGCTGCGATAAATCCTTCATTCTTTTGTTTGCCAATTGCCATTTTACAGTAGCAGTTTTGCTTTGATTTCATGATTATCTTTTGTCAAATTAAATTGTCTTGCTATTGTGTGTAGTGCTAAGAATGTCTAATGTCTAATATCTACACTTGAACCCCAAGAACAACAATGCTTTGCTTTGACCTAACAGTAGCGTTTAGTGAAGTATAGATTCAATGAATTGGCTTCTGGAAACTAACTGCAACAGTAAAACAAAATAAAATCAATCTCTAGGTGTTACCAAACAAAAATGACCTCACTGATAACCAGCCCATGCATGCTCCCTGAACACAACAGTAGATTCCCTCTCTGTTGATTAGTTTTATCTCCTATTTACATCTTTATTGCCTTGACAATCTGAGAGATCCTAGACAGTCACACCTCATATATGTCACCAGGGTCCAAAGTTTGCAAATAAATTCATTACAACACTCTGTTTGAACCCAGTAAATACACAATTCTATAAGGTTGTTTAATAAGTTCTAGTAACACAGAAATTGCATGTGATGATGCCACTGGCTTTGTATGATTGACTCCAAATTTGAGTTGATTAGATAAATACCAGTATTTATTTGAATATTGAAGGACATGGGTGCACTACGGTAATTCAGCACATAGAAGCAGTAAGCCTAAAGGTTTTCATTTGGATCATCAAAGGAATTGGGCCTTTTCTATAAGCCTCCTCCCTTTTATGAAATGAAAGATAGGACAGGTCTATTGCAAGCAGCCACCTTCTACCCTACTTCCTTCTGGGCCTGTCAGTACAAAGTCAAAGTGCCATAAAATCTATTTGCCTGAGTGTTTCCACCCACTCCGCAGTAGGACAACCGGGACATAGAAAGCAACTCTGTCGGAGGCTCAAATAAGGGTTTTTAATACAATAATACAAGAACTGAAAGGTACATTTTCATTTATTTTGTGAGTGATAGCAGACTGATTAGAACTCAACTGCTGATCATTTCATGGTATCAATTTTTAAGTGGTATCGTAAATTGTCGGCTTCATTTTGTTATTCGTTTTGGGTTCAAGCTTTGCTCTAAAAATGAAACAAGCTGGTTATTAATCATGTTTGTTTTAAATACTAGGAACATTGAAAATCGGTGATGCTGAGAAAGGTGAGGCTGAAAGACAAGTCAAGTTTATTTATAAGACCCGAACTTTGATCATTTTTTCCAAGAAATTAAACATAAAATACATTCTGAATTGATGATACAGTATCTGAATCTTACTTGTTTTTAGGGGGAGTGGGTTTGGCTGGACTCGGGCAGTGGAGTGCCAATCGGAGCTGAGGTCAAAGAAACACCAAGTGGTCGGCGTTTATTGGTGGATGATGCAGGAAAGGTGAACCATTCTCATTCAACTTGAAACTCGCTGGTGACATGAGGAGGGATGGTCGGGTATTGATACCAGGTATCGGTGCCAATATCAGCATTATGTCATGGTATCGGTACTCACCACATTGACTAGTATCAGCTGCCCTAATGTGGCCATGTTACAATACAACCAGAAATTAGAGAGCAAAAGAATAGAAATTTTGTTTCATGCAATTTTAAGGTTCAAAAATTTATTTTTAAAAAATTAGCTGTCATTGTTTTTGAGGGAAATTTGACGTATCAAAATTACCACTGGTATCAATGCTTGTTGTCAGTATTGACGTCTACTCAAGAATTGACAAGATACCAGGTTGCCATTCCAAAGTACATTTGTCCGCAGCGCCAATGCATTCCCTGACTTTCGTTTCTGTTTCTTTTACCCAGGAACACAGTTTGTCCCCAGAGCAGGAAGCCTCCCTCAAGATCATGCATCCGACATCAGTGGAGGGGGTGGATGACATGATCAAATTGGGTGACATGACAGAGGCTGGCCTACTACGAAACCTGATGATGCGCCACAAGCAAGGAACCATCTATGTAAGTTGCAAAAGTACTTCTTAGAAGAACGAAACAAGATTTTTGGGAGAGGGGGTGTACAAGTGATAAAGTTGATTGGAATCTTTGCATAGATAGCTTGTAATATTTTCCCACTACCTCTGAAATGTAGCTCTGTTATCTTGACTGGAATGATCTTAAATTTGTATACTAGGCTACAGATATGACCCCTGCTCCTCTCATTAAAGTACAGTGTGTCATGAGAATAAGGAAGGGCATTTAAGGCGTGCATTTCCAGCAGCACACCTTTGGGGCTTTCCCTCACAAGGTTTTTAACATTAGGAATGGGCTACTACTGATACCAGTTATTGGTCCAGATACCATTCGTATTTCATGTTATCAGCACTCGCAACGCAGGCCGATACCAATATCGGACGCTCTATTGTAGCTATTTTACCATCAGAAACTAGAACGCATGAACGTAATTTTATTGTACCGTAATTTTCGGACTATAAGTCGCGATTTTTGTCATAGTTTGGGTGGGGTTGGGGGTGACTTATACTCAGGAGCGACTTATATGTGATTTTTTTCACAAATGTTCAAAATTCAAAAATCCGCGATGTACTGAAACCGCGATAAACGAACCGCGATGTAGCAAGGGATTACTGTCATTTGAACTGCAAGTGACGTCACCCGCGCTGGTTGTTTACATAAAGGGCAAAGGATTCGATCACGGGATGACGAAGAGCCCCACGTACTACCGGCATCATTAGCGGCTTTGTTTGTAAGTGACACGGGTGAGGAAGAGTTTGAAGGATTTAATGATTTAGAGTGACACAGAAGCTTTGAAAAACTATTGTGGCTTTTACGCACGCCCGGTCCTTCTCGACGGGAGCTCTCTTTCACCTCCGTGGATGGAAGTCGGGGGCCGGCGCTCGGCCGGGTGGCGTTCCGGGGACGGTGGATGGAGCTCGGACATGGCTTTTACGCTCGCCCGGTCATACGCCCGGTAGTTGTTGAGCGCCGGCCCCCGACTTCCATCCACGGAGGTGAAAGAGAGCTCCCGTCGAGAAGGACCGGGCGTGCGCAAAAGCCATAATCGTTTTTCAAACCTTCTGTGTCACTCCAAATCATTAAATCCTTCAAACTCTTCCTCCTCCGTGTCACTTACAAACAAAGCCGCTAATGATGCCGGTAGTACGTGGGGCCCTTTGTCATCTTCGTCATCCCGTGATCGAATCCTTTGCCCTTTATGTAAACAACCGGCGCGCGGCACGGGTGACGTCACTTGCAGTTCAAATGACAGTAATCCCTTACTACATCGCGGTTTGCTTATATAAGGTTTCACTACATAGCGGATTTTTGAATTTTGAAAATTTGTGAAAAAATATCACATAAAAGTCGCTCCTGAGTACAAGTCGCCCCCCCCAAACTATGACAAAAATCGCGACTTATAGTAAAAAAATTACGGTACTTTATATATTGTTATATGGGTCTGTGGAACAATTAGAAATGCAACTTACAACAGGTCTGACATCAGCATATGCGGCGCACACGCGGCATTGTTTACATAAAGCAAGATCGATGGATTTAATGAATTGGAGTGGCACAGATGGTTTGATAAACGTGTTATTTATGTAATACTTACTTGAATAACTCTGAATGTTAAGTCAGGCCTGTTCTCAGCTCCTCGTTTGTGTATATGTCACGTTAGCATACCGTATCGTTAAGCCTGTTGTTGCTGGTTCATGTCTGTTTTTGGTGTTGGATTTTGACAAATAAATTTGCCCCAAAAGTGCGACTTGTACTCCGGTGCGACTTATATATGTTTTTTTTCCACTTTATTGTGCATTTTATGGCTGGTGTGACTTATACTCCGGAGCGATTTATAGTCCGAAAATTACGATACTTAAAATTCAGCACAAACCAATTTCAACCCTAACTGTAAAAAAAATAGAAATAACCTGGCATTGAACGTGTTAAGGTCTTTTGATTTATTTCCCAGACTTACACAGGCTCAGTTCTGGTGGCAGTGAACCCATACCAAGTTTTCCCCATATATTCAAATGACCAGGTGAGCTGTCACTACCTTAATATTCAGTTTGATTTTGAATTTCAATGCCAAATATTTCATCTCTTCCTCTCATTTAGGTAAAACTGTACCGTGGTAAAAAGCTTGGGGAACTCCCTCCACACATCTTTGCCATCGCTGAATCCTGCTACTTCAACATGAAACGCCATCTTAGGAACCAGTGCTGCATCATCAGGTTGCATTAGTATTATTTCTGTCAGCAGAGTTTAAATAAAATAAGTCACTGTGTGGAGACAGAGAAAATGACGACCGTCACACAACTCACTTTGGTTTGCCAGTGCCCATAAACACATTGGTATCACCTGGATTTTATCAAGAACATTTGTCAAACAGAAATAGTAAAACCAGTACATCCTGTGTAGCATCCTTCAAAATAAGTCTCAATATACAGAGCACACAATTTCACTTTGGTGAAGGTCAATGAACATTTCAGGTTTGTTTCTCTTTCAAAGTGGCGAGTCTGGAGCAGGCAAGACTGAAAGCACAAAGTTGATCTTGCAGTACTTGGCTGCAGTCAGTGGTGAGCTCTCTGAACATCACATTGCAAAACAGATCTTGGAGTCCAACCCAATCTTGGAAGGTACAGCAATACTTAATAGGACAATTCTCATTCTCAATGAATAAATTATATTACAATAATTAAAAAAAAAAAAAAAAGCAGATTCTAAAACCTGTTTTGTGAAATCTAAACTTTGCCAAGCTTTTGGAAATGCCAAGACCATCAGGAACGACAACTCCAGTCGTTTTGGAAAATATTTGGAAATCTTCTTCAAGGAGAGTGGAGTTATTGAAGGCGCGCGCGTGGAGCAATACCTTTTGGAGAAATCTCGTGTCTGCCATCAGGTGAGGCAACTAACAAAGCCACTTATCTATGTTCATCTCTTATGGACACAATGCTGTAAACGCACTCTCACTGCTATAAGTCACATTGCTGCAGATGTACTGATGATGTGACGTTTTGTACACACATCAAATCATTTTCCCACTTCAGGCCCAGGAGGAGCGAAACTATCACATCTTCTACTGCATGCTGGTAGGAATCACAGCAGAGGAGAGGAAAAGTTTGCATCTAAAAAATGCACAAGATTACATATTCCTCACTAAGGTATAAATATATATATATAAAAAAAAGATTTTGTCTATTTTTAGAAATTAATTCCTCATTGAGAATCATATTTGGATTTATTTATTACCCAGACAGGGTCTTGATTAACTTCACAGGCATTGTGCAAGCTACATTTGAACATGGTTAACTGTTCTGCAAGTAGACCTAACACTGTTTTACAGGGCGAGTGTATCACATGCGAAGGGAGGCAAGATGCGGAGGACTTCAGGCGTATTCGATCTGCCATGAAAATTCTAACCTTCTCCGATCAGCAGTGTTTTGAAATTCTCAAGCTGCTTGCAGCTATATTACATCTGGGAAACGTCTTTTTTGAAGGCAAGTGCTGTTTTAGAAAGTGGCCAACAACTACATAATCTCATATTATGTCATTCAAATATTTTCTGTGCCATTTTAATCCCAAATTACTTTGACTTCTAAATTGCAGTGCTTCTAGTAATGTCAAAGTCAAAAGTTAAAGTCAAAGTCAGCTTTATTATGAATTTCTTCACGTTAAGACACACAAAGAGATCGAAATTACGTTTCCCACCGTCCCACGGTGACTAGACACATTACACAACACATACAAGCAAATAGCACAAAGAGTAAAAACGAATAGACAAGAGCGATGACTAAGTAATAAGCAATAACCCAAATAAATAAACAATAAATAGATAAATAAGAGGAGCAAAATGGAGCAAGCGTGCATACAGCAGACAGCCAGAATATAGCGCAAAAGAACGGGAAGTTAAATAGCACAGAGTAAAAACGAATAGACAAGAGCGATGAATAAGTAATAAGCAATAACCCAAATAAATAAACAATAAATAGATAAATAAGAGGAGCAAAATGGAGCAAGCGTGCATACAGCAGACAGCCAGAATATAGCGCAAAAGACCAGGACGTTATGCAGCCGAGGGTGGAGGGGGGAGAGAATTCAGGATCCTGACAGCTCGGAGTATGAAGCTGTTGGCGAGTCTGGTGGTGCGGGAGCGCAGGAATCTGTACCTGTACACAGACTGGCAAATGTATTCCCCCCACACACATTTCTTGATCAATTTAGCCATCAATTTTGTTAATTGAACTACAGTTGTTTTCATTGTGTTTTGTTATTTTCTGCAGGAAATACACAAAATAACTTGGAAACCAGCGATGTCAGCATCTCGGAACATTTAAGCATTGGAGCATCTCTGCTAGAGGTTTGTTTAAATTGCCACCCTCTGCAGCTGTCTGAACATAAGTATTGTACCCCCAATTTTTATTTTTTTAATTTCAATTTTCTTGTGCATGTTTCCTACAGGTTGAGAATTGTGTGCTGGCCAACAGTTTGACCAATCGTTCCTTTATGACCAACAGAGAGATGGTGACGAAACCTCTTGACTGTGAGCAGGCATCTGCATGTAGAGACGCCTTTGTCAAGGTCTGAACCACCAACACTGACTCGCATCTTTTTTTTTCCTCTTTGACTTTTTATAGAAATGTTGCATGTCTTGTAACATCATTCTGCCAAAAAAGAAAAATGATTAGCCAGCGCCTCTCATCGACCATTATTGTCCTCAGGCGGTCAATGTTCCTCCCGATGAGCAAATTGACTTTTAGCATCTGTAGGTGTGACGATGCATCATAATATTTGTTTTTATTTAAGAGCAGCAACTATTTGCCCTTCATTTGTTCACATTTTGCATTACTATTGACTCAGACCTAATTGAAGGGTGATATGTGTGTGTATTGTCTTATAGGCAATCTACAACAAACTCTTCATATGGATCGTTGGAAAAATCAATGGTGTCATTCACAAAAGAATCGCTCACCAACCCAAATCATTCTATCTGTCAATTGGCCTGCTTGATATATTTGGTTTTGAGAACTTCAAGATCAACAGGTCATAAGACTTCCACCACTACTTCTAGCATTATTTCATCAAATTCACCTGCAGAATTGAACAAATGTCACCTTTCTTCAGTTTTGAACAGCTGTGCATAAACTTTGCAAACGAGAAGCTGCAGCAGTTCTTTGTGGGTCACATCTTCAAGCTGGAGCAGAAGGAATATCTGAAAGAAAAAATTGTGTGGAATAACATCAACTTTGTTGACAATCAGAAGATTCTGGATCTTCTGGCCGGGAAACCCTGTAACCTGCTAGCGCTGATTGATGAAGAGGGCAATTTTCCAAAGGTGCTCTTGTTCTGGATGCTTTTACTGTACTGTAATACTTACGATGGTGTTTTACATGACAGGGCTCAGATTTGACGATGCTCATCAAAATGAATCAGCTGCATCGTGAAGACAAGACCTTTATTTCTTCAAAGAGTGAACATGACACTGACTTTGGGATTCACCATTTTGCAGGCATTGTTTATTATGACTCCAAAGGTAGGCAACCACATTTCCAATTTAAAACCAACGAAAGGACTACAAGCACTGGATTTATTTTGAAAAATTTTGTCAAAGAGTAGGAAATTAATGGAATACATTATCATTATATTTTAGGTTAAAAAAAATAGGTCCTCAAAATGTTTTTTTTTTTTTTTTTTTAAGGGTTCCTTGAAAAGAATAGAGACGCTGTAAGCTCTGACATATTCAAGATGGTTGACATGTCCACCAACAAGTTGCTTCAGCAGATTTTCATGCCAGAGCTTTCAATCAATGGAATAAAGATGGCCAAAAACCAGCGGATTATGATCACACCCAAGAATTCCATGCGGGTATGGAAGCATCCTTGCTTTGGAATGAAAAAGTTGATTGTCCCATTTGTGCCGCCTTTTTGTTCGTGCAGTCCCCTCGGGACAACCGCAAGCAAGTGCCGACCCTCAGCGGTCAATTCCGGCAATCTCTGGACGCCCTCATGAAGGCTCTCTCTGTCTGCCAACCGTACTTCATCCGCTGCTTCAAACCAAACAACAACAAGCAGTCTGGGGTGCATAGAAACATTATTTTGTACCAAAAAGCATTTCAGTTGACTTCTTTTTAACTTCCTGCTTCTCCAAAAATCATTTTGCAGTTATTAATCCCAACTAAAATGCTAATTGCTAAAATGCTAATTTGCTCATTTGTTTTTCCACTCAAAGGACTTTGACCGAGAACTTTGTATGCGCCAGCTGAGATACTCTGGCATGATGGACACCATCCGCATCAGAAAACTGGGCTATCCCGTTCGCCACACCTTTGTGGAATTCTTGACTCGCTACAGAGTGCTCCTGAAGACAACCATGTGTGACCCCAAAACTGTTAGTCACGTTCTGGAAACAATTTTAAGGATGGGCATCATTCTTGAACTTACACTTAGCTATACCTTCATTTGGCACACTTGCTCAGATCCACTTCCCAAAAATGCTGATGCTAATTCTCATTTTTCAATGACATCGTCTGATAAGGACTGTTGTGGTTTTTATTTGCAGTGGTGGAGAAAACTGCACTCCATCATCCTGTATCCATCCATCCATCCATCCATCCATCCATCCATCCATCCATCTTCTTCCGCTTATCCGGGGTTGGGTCGTGGGGGCAGCAGCTATAGGAGGGACTCCCAGACTTCCCTCTCCCCAGCCACTTCATCCAGCTCATCCTGGGGGATCCCAAGGCGTTCCCAGGCCAGCCGAGAGACAGTCTCTCCAGCGCATCCCGGGTCGTCCCCGGGGTCTCCTAGCGGTGAGACATGCCCGGAACCCCTCCCCAGAGAGGCGTCCAGGAAGCATCCTGATGAGATGCCCGAGCCACCACATCTGGCTCCTCTCCACGTGGAGGAGCAGCGGCTCTACTCCGAGTCTCTGCCGGATGACCGAGCTCCTCACCCTATTTCTAAGGGAGAGCCCAGACACCCCGTGGAGGAAACTCATTTCGGCCACTTGTATCCTGGATCTCTTCTTTCGGTCACGACCCATAGCTCGTGCCCATAGGTGAGGGTAGGAGCATAGATCGACCGGTAAATTGGGAGCTTTGCCTTTTGGCTCAGCTCTCTCTTCACCACGACGGACCGGTACAGAGTCCGCATTACTACCGACGCTGCACCAATCCGCCTGTCGATCTCGCGCTCCATCCTGCCCTCACTCGTGAACAAGACCCCAAGATACTTGAACTCCTCCACTTGGGGCAGGATCTCATCCCCGATCCGGAGAGAGCATTCCACCCATTTAAGACCAAGGACCATGGACTCGGATCTGGAGGTGCTGACCCTCATCCCGACCGCTTCACAATCGACTGCGAACCACTCCAGTGAGAGCTGGAGATCACGGCCTGAAGAAGCCAACAGCACGACGTCATCCGCAAAAAGCAGAGACGCGATGCTGAGGTCCCCAAACCGGACCCCCTCAACGGCTCGGCTGCCTCTAGAAATTCTGTCCATAAAAATTAGGAACAGAATCGGTGACAAATGGCAGCCTTGGCGGAGTCCAACCATCACTGGGAACGAAAATGACTTACTGCCGGAAATGCGGACCAAACTCTGGCATCGGTGATACAGGGACCAAACCGCCCTTATCAGTTGGCTCGGCACCCCATACTCCCGAAGCACCCTCAACAGAATCTCCCAAGGGACACGGTCGAACGCCTTCTCCAAGTCCACAAAACACATGTGGACTGGTTGGGCGAACTCCCATGCACCCTCGAGAATCCTGCCGAGGGTGTAGAGCTGGTCCACTGTTCCACGGCCAGGACGAAAGCCGTTCCTCCCAATCACGCCCTTCCAGGTCTCACTGTCATTGCCCACGTGAGCATTGAAGTCACCCAGTAGAACGATGGAGTCCCCAGAAGGAGCACTCTCCAGCACCTCCTCCAGGGACTCCAAGAAGGGTGGGTACTCTGAGCTGCCATTTGGTGCATAGACACAAACAACAGTCAGGACCCGTTTCCCCACCCGAAGGCGGAGGGAGGCTACCCTCTCGTTCGCCGGGGTGAACCCCAATGTGCAGGCGCCCAGCCGGGGGGCAATAAGTATGCCCACACCTGCTCGACGCCTCTCACCGTGGGCAACTCCAGAGTGGAAGAGAGTCCAGCCCCTCTCGAGAGGGCCTGTACCAGAGCCCAAACTGTGTGGAGGCAAGTCCGACTATGTCCGACCCTAGAGCCAGCCTCTGCAGCCGGGGATCGGACCGCCAAGGTTCTCCCCGCCTTTGGCCGCCGCCCAGCTCACTTTGCACCCGACCCCTTTGGCCCCTCCTACAGGTGGTGAGCCCATGGGAAGGGGGACCCATGTTTTCTATTCGGGCTATGCCCGGCCGGGCCCCATGGGCAAAGGCCCGGCCCCCAGGCGCTCGCCTTCGAGCCCCACCTCCGGGCCTGGCTCCAGAGGGGGGCCCCGGTGACCCGCGTCCGGGCGAGGGAAAACTAAGTCCATTTGTCTTTTTCATCATGAGGAGTCTTTTGAGCCGTGCTTTGTCTGGCCCCTCACCGAGGACCTTTTTGCCATGGGTGACCCTACCAGGGGCATGAAGCCCCTGACAACATGGCTCCTAGGATCATAGGGGCATGCAAACCCCTCCACCACGATAAGGTGACAACTCACATCCTGAGTACTGAGATTAAAAACTGTCCTGAGATTAAAAAGTCCAAACTACTCTCACAGTATAATCTTACTGATCATTCAATTTAAAATCAAATCCAAACTGGGCTGTAATTCGATTGAGCAAGTTTACCTAATGGAGTGGCCAGTGAGTGTATGTTTCTTTCTGCTTGACGTTATGTTCGCCACGGATGAACGGAGGCATCGGCTTCTTGTCAGTATTCATCAATTAGATGTTCTCTCCACAGAACACAGCTGCTGCCTGTTGTGACGCCATCTGCCAGACGGCGTTTAAAACACCTGACGAGTGGAGAATCGGAAAGACCAAGATTTTCCTGAAGGTTCTGAAACCAATTTCACAAGTTTTTAATATGATAATTTGAATGACAGTATTTTCTCACACACTGGTAAAGTAGTCTTCAAAAATGTATCTATCTCCAGACTAAAGTCTATCTGAGGTATTTTTTATTTCTGCTTTTCACTTATTCTGAATCTCCTGGGAGATTTTTTTTAATACCTGGCAATCTATTGCTGAGATTTCCTGGACAAATTTTGACTCTGCAAATTTTTTTTTTTTTTTTCCAGGATGCTCATGATGCTGTGCTGGAATTCCTGAGGGAAGAAGAACTCGGCAGAAAAGCTCTTGTGATCCAGCGATTCATGCTGGGATACAAGGACAGGTGCAATTTTAATTTTAAATATTACTCATCTAGAGATCATTTGAGACATTTTGCATAATACCAAATACAAACAATGCTTTTTTCATGTAAATAATAATAATAATAGTAATAATAAATTCGTTTCCCTAAACGTTATGGTCATTGAGGTTAAATCAAACTTGTTTTCCTACACTTTATGGTCGATGAGTTTAAATCACAGCTACAGCTCTCTGCCTACTCTGTAGAAAGTCTTTTCTAAAGAAGAGGAAGGCGGCTGCAATGTTGCAAAAACACTGGAGATCTTCCAGAGAAAGCAAAACAAGATTAAAGGTATGATTTTGAGCATAGTCTCTGACATTCTACTGTTATTTTGGCACCTGCAGTAACAAACATTTCTCCCATTCTTGCTCTAGATCTTACAAGGTTTTGAACGCCTGGTGTCGAAAACCCGTGGTCGCAAACTTCAGTACCAATTTGGAAGGCAACAATCAGCAACACTCACCTTACAGACTCGTGTATGTTGTCTAAATGATGCTTGCACACAGTATGTAGCAACAATGTATTTATAAAGTGCTGGGTCATCACTGACACAATGCGCAGCTACGGGGTTACCGAGCAAGGAAGACTTGGAAGCATAAGAGAGAAGCAGTCATACTTCTGCAGGCTTACACCAAAGGATTCCTGGCAAGACGATTATTTGCCAGCATGAGGATTAAGGTAATGCTGCACCTTATGAAAATAGAAAGAATTATTATTATTATTATTATTATTATTTTTTTTTTTTTATACTTGATTTTCCACTTAGGGCCTGTCTGACCCACCTCCATGTGGTCGTCTTATACCAGAGACCAGGACTGAAGACGACATTGCCCGAGAGCCGAAGCACAGACAAGATGCCAGCATGAGTTTTAAGGTAATGCTGCACCTTTTCAAAATAGAAAGAAGCATTGTATGTTTTCTATACTTGATTCTCCATTTAGGGCCTCTCTGACCCACTTCCACGTGGTCCGCTTACACCAGAGGAAGATGGGACTGAGGATGATATTGCCCATGAGCTGAAGTGCAGACAAGATGCCAGCATGAAGATTAAGGTAATGCTGCACCTTTTGAAAATAGAAAGAAGCATTGTTTTTTTTTTATACTTGATTCTCTATTTAGGGGCTCTCTGACCCACCTCTGTGTGGTTCGCTTACACCAGAGGAAGATGGGACTGAAGATGACATTGCCCAGGAGCTGAAGCGCAGACTAGAAGAAGTTGTCATACAGGCTCAACAAGCTGATGAGGAGCTTGAGCCTGTTACTCCAATAGATTTGGTGGAAGATGAAAGAAATATTATGCCCATACCTCTTGTGACAATTACAAAGTATGAAGAATTGGAATCAGAGGAAATTGAGGTTTGATAAGATGTCACGTGACTCACGCAAAACAAGTTTAAAACTAAACAGCCTGACATGTTTATTTGTATTTTATAGAAAGCAGAAACCAGGTCTGAGATGAGCATTGCAGGCTCAGACACAACAACACCGACTCCCTCATTCGACGAAGAGGAAGACGAGTTTGAAGATCTCACAGACGAATATTCATTCTACAAGTTCAGCATTCTTCACTTCCGGGGTGACGCTAGCCACACACACATCCTAAATCAGAGACTCAGGAAGCCTCTTCTGCAACACGACGATGAGAGTGACACGCTGGTGAGTAGTCAAAGTATGTGCACTTTGTTTGCTCCATTTGGACATCATCCTTCCCACCCGCCACCTGACAGGCCTGTCTGACCATATGGTGGATTATACTCCGATTCATGGGGGACATTCCCGAGCCCAGGTCTCAGGATGCCACATCTCAGGCCTCTCTCAGCATTTCTCGCCATCTGCCTAACAGGCAAGGCAGGAGACTGAGCAGCTTGGTGGGACTCGATCAGGTGAGAAAGGAACAATGGGAAGCCTTTCATTTTGAAAATTTAACAGTTCTGCGGTGTTCAATTAAAAAAATGTCTTTAAGTCTGAGCATAATTTATTATATTTCAGACTAAATGTGAAAGCCTCTGACTGGAAAATAAATTTCCAAAAAGGAGCAAATGATATGCTTGTATTACAAATAGCCCTCTTTACTGCATAAATACAGTTTGCTCTTGACATTTCCATATCTTTTAGAAAATACTAAGGAAGAACAAGAAAAAGCTCGGAAACAGGAAGGCCTCGACCATTCTTGAGGAGGTCAGTCTGCGTACCCCCAATCTTGATTATGGTTTTGACTAGAAATGAATCATTTCCATTTTGTCACGAACCAGCCGGAGAGCTTCGCGGAGGATGAGGAGGTTTTGATTGGAGAAGGTCCTACTTTGGACAGGCCACTTTCCCCTCTGGAAAAACTGCACATAATCGTTGGATATGCACTAGCCAAACAAGGAATAAGGTGTGAATATGGCTCATGTTATCAACAAGATGTGGAGTAGATCCATTCCTTTTTTGTATTATTATTATTTGTTATTTGTTCCGTTATTATATTAATATATGTATTCTAGTATGCATTGCCAATTGTTTATTTTGTTTTCTTCTGTTTTTCTGTTTGCCCACAGAGATGAGATTTACTGTCAGATCTGTAAGCAGCTGACGAACAATAAAAACCGAGCGAGCCGTACGCAAGGATGGATCCTTCTGTCTATCTGTCTGGGGATCTTTCCCCCGACAGACCTCTTCAGCAAGGTCTGCAAACTACTACAAATAGACTGACTCCATGACTGATGACTTTTTTGGTTCTTTTATCACAAACAATTTAATTTTAGGTTAAATTACCTGACATGTTTCGGCATGTACCTCCGCCTTCATCAGAGTGTCACTGCTGTAGTTGTGACGCGTCTTTATCAGCTGATGGATGAATGACTGATGGTTCAATTCTGAGGAAGAATAACAAAAGACATTTGTTGCACAATAGTGTGTCTCTGTGACATATTTAAAGATAAAAAGAATAAGACGTGGACTTGAAACAAAGTCTTATCTAATGCCAAAATCCAATTAAAGTCAAATTACACCCATTCATTACAATTGTGTGCTAAACTTGAGTACACTTTTGATTGAGGCACTTGACTAGGTTACCTACTGCAGGTTTTTTTTTTATTTATTTTTTTTTTTTTTTTAATGATTACTTTAAATGTGTCTGATTTCAGTATTTGGAGACCTTTATCCACAAGGGCCCAAGTGGTTATGCTGAATATTGTAGTAAGCGCCTGCATCGCATCAAAGCCAACGGAGAAAGAAAAGAGCTGCCCTGTTGGCTGGAATTACAGGTACATCATGTCTTGTCTTGAGCTGTTTAATTGTAGAGTTGCAAATAAATTTGTTGTTGGCAAGAGTCTTCATTCATGAACAATAATACTCACTTTTTCTTTTTTCCCTGTTGACAGGCTGTGAAAGCCTTGGAGCCTATAGAAATTACCGTGACTCTGACAGATGGCAGTAATGTCAGCTTGCAGTTGGACTCGGCCTCCACCTCTGCTGAGGTCTGTCAAGCTGTGGCTGACAAGATTAATATGCGAGACACCTATGGATTCTCCCTCTACATTCGTTTTTTTGACAAAGTGAGCTTTACTCCTTCTGGTAAATAGGAGAGGGATTTGATTCAAGCCTGGCTTTGCTAAATCTCACATCAACCTTAAGAGGGACTCTAATCTTTTTGACCTTTGGACTCCAGATGTGGTCTCTGGGCAGCTGCGGGAAGCATGTGTTGGACGCTGTGTCGCAGTGTGAGCAGGAGATGAGGCGACAGGGCAAGCATGAGAAGGACACCCCTGTGCAGTTCACAGTCCGCAAAGAGCTGTTCACACCGTGGCACAACTGCTCTCAAGACTCCATCAGCACCGATCTCATTTACAAGCAGGTCATTCAGGGCATCAAGTCGGGAGAATACACGTGTGAGAAGGTGAGCAAATGTCAATTATAGTGGCGCATTATATGACAGGTATAAATATACATTATGCATTTGTTGCCTGTGTATGCTCCATATTCTCAACCCCAAACCAAAAAGTGCTTTGTGTACGGTAGTCACAAAAACAACATTGCTCCCCTCAGGAGGATGAATATATCCGACTGGCTACAATGCACTATTATATCCAGTTTGGCTCAATATACAGCAAAGAGAATGTCCAGAGGGTGGTTGAGGACTGCATTGCTATACATCTGATCGAGAGCAAATCCATGGCAAAATGGGTCCAACTCATCAGCTCGGTGTACTTGCAGGTAAGATGGACAAAATGTATTAACTGTCCCTGCTTTAATGCCAGATAGGTTGTGCTCACTCACACTAATCAGTATGTGTGCAGACATCCCATACAAACATAAATAAGATGCATTCTGCATATTTTATAAATTTTGTTGTGTAAGTCTTAAGTATTTTCTGTCCCTTTTCCACAGGGTGCTTACACAAAGGGGACCATGAGCAAAGAGGTTGTAAAAAGAGAACTTGTCGACTGTGCTCGAGTGGATTGGCCAGTCTACTTCTCCAAGTTTTATGACGTTACAATGACGTCAGGTTAGTCAACAGGCACACACTTGTATACCGTAATTTTCGGACTATAAGTTGCGTTTTTTGTCATAGTTTGGGTGGGGGGGGGGCGACTTATACTCAGGAGCGACTTATGTGATTTTTTCACAATATAGTTATATACTAGATCTCTGCAGCGCACGCGCGGCGTTGTTGACATAAAGAACGAGGAATTTGATTGATGGATTTAATGATTTGGAGTGACACAGATGGTTTGATAATATTGTTGTAATATGATAGTTATTTGAAATATACTTTATATATCGTTATGTGGGTCTGTGGAATAATTAGAAATACAATTTACAACGGGTCCGACGTCAGCATATGCAGCGCACGCGCGGCGTTGTTGACATAAAGAACGAGGAATTTGATTGATGGATTTAATGATTTGGAGTGACACAGATGGTTTGATAATATTGTTGTAATATGATAGTTATTTGAAATATACTTTATATATCGTTATGTGGGTCTGTGGAATAATTAGAAATACAATTTACAACGGGTCCGACGTCAGCATATGCGGCGCATACGTGGCATTGTTTACATAAAGCACGATCGATGGATTTAATGAATTGGAGTGACACAGATGGTTTGATTAACGTGTTATTTATGTAATACTTACTTGAATAACTCTGAATGTTACGTCAGGCCCGTTCTCAGCTCCTCGTTTGTGTATATGTCATGTTAGCATACCGTATCGTTTAGCCTGTTGTTGCTGGTTCATGTCTGTTTTTGGTGTTGGATTTTGACAAATAAATTTGCCCCAAAAGTGCAACTTATACTCCGGTGCGACTTATATATGTTTTTTTCACTTTATTGTGCATTTTATGGCTGGTGCGACTTGTACTCCGGAGCGACTTATAGTCCGAAAATTACGGTAGTATGCTACCTTAATGCTAAACACAATGCAAATTGGCTAACAAACAATATAAATGCAGCAGTGTTATAACCTTTTACTTTTTAAGCAACAGGTATTTGAACACAAACGGTGCAGCAACAGAAAGTGTAACAATACTCAGAGGTATGCAGTTTATCCTGTACAAACAAAAAAACAAAAATACTCCTGCTTCCGCAGTTGGAAAACTTTTCCTCATGTATGCCTGTATTATTATATCCCCTGGTGGCCAACGTATGGACAGCAAGATTACGACGTGGGGCTGCAACAGATTACGTGATGGCATTTTCATTCATTTTTAATGGGGAAGGATGATTTGAGATACTGATGTTTAGATTTTCAAGTGTGGTCACGTTAACAAATTAAACTAGTAAGTCAAGGCGCTGGTGTATGTCCACAGGACCTACTTTGCCCAAAAGCAGATTTGTTGTGGCTGTAAACTGGAATGGCATTTTCTTCATGGATGGAAGAGACAAGAAACTCCTTGAGTTGCCTTATGTGGAGATAAAAGAAGTCAGAATGTTGAGGTATGGTTCATATTTTCACTTTTGCTTGCAAGCGTTATTATTTTTGGTAATACAGGCTTAATGTTGGCCTTTTTAGTAACCAGTCGGTGAGTGTAGCGACAATCCGAGGTGAATTTGTCCTAATGTGTGGCGAAGCTGATGACATGGGCGCACTTGTTGAGCAAAACTTGAGTGGACTACGAGCTCGCTCGGTGTTTGCACTCGCCCGGCAGGATTCCAATAAATCAGGTAGGAGTTTGTAGCATTTTTAGTAAGCTAATAGACACAAACATGAAGAAACTCTTACCTCTGTGCCCCCACCCCAACAGATGACCCCTTATTCTTGGTCTGTAAACAAGGAGACCTCTTGTTTGTAGAAAAGGATCAAAAATCCTCTAACAACAATGTGGTCAAAGCTACAAATCAGAAGACAAATATCAGTGGTCTTGTCGATAAGAATGCATTGCAGTTCCTTCCAACACTCAGCAGACCCACTGATGACATGATGGTACTGTATATTAAATAAGGTTTTATTTGGCCAAGAAGTATTGTGTTGCAACGTTTGGGCCAAATTCCAAATGATAATATCTACTGATAATGATTGAAAGTAGTCTACAACAAATGAAGCTTCATTTTCGTTTCATTGACACTATCAGGAGCTGCTCAGTCCGCACCAGAGGGAATCATCCATGACACAAATTGGGCCCCAAAGAGAAGAAACGGTTGCTCCTATCTCTCTAAGAGAGTTTGCACTTGACCATTTTAGGTGATAATTTTTTTAAAGTCTTGTACAAACACTAAACTTAATGTTGTTCAATTGCTGGATGTATGTCGCCTCAATTTACGTTAAACTGAAGTCGTTCACAAGAAGGATATCAGTTGATTTCGCAAATATGTATGGCTTTCCTGTTAATCATTGAAAAGATATTCTGTTGCATAATCAGTCTTTCTAAGAACTGCTTTGCATTTCTTGTGCTTGCAGTTGACCAACCTTTAGCACCTGATTTATTTATTTATTTATTTATTTATTTATTTATTTATTTATTTATTTATTTTACAGTAATGACCTTTTCAGATTTTCTGATTCAAAGTGATCCACCATTCCCGTATCATGATACATGGCCACCATGTTTTACTGTCGACCTCTTGCGGACAGCTTGGCGTCACGTGTTTGTTTTTTCCCCAAGAGATCCAGAACTTGGTCAACTACATTCAACATGACTGTAAAGGAGTTCTCAGAATGAGTGGTGACATCCCCAAAATTTGCAGTTATAGAGTAAATGGATTCAATTAGGAAAAAAAAATCCAGACAATGCGCTAAATATTTATTTATTTATTTATTTATTTATTTATTTTAAAAACAGCAGTGTTTCCAATCCATTTGTCTGTATTAAAACAAATGTCTTTTATACACTTCCACAGACCTCTAGGTAAAGAAAGGCTGTGGGTGTGTTCAAGAGAACTGCTGAAGCAGCCACTCATGAAGAGTCTGGTCCGCAACTCTGAGCTGAACTCCATCGCCTGCAATTCCTTCACTGATATCCTCATAAACAACTGCAGTTGCAACATCTGCTTTAATAACAGCGTTGGCGTTAAACAATGCAGATTTTGTTCTAATGACTGTCTGAGTGAGTCCTTGACGTTGGTCGCTACCCATTTTGAAGTACATGGGCGACTACCCCATCAAACAGGTTCGCAGTCCATTAGAGTTGACCGACCAGATCTTCGGCCCTGCTACACAACATGAGCTTCTGCAGGATGAGATCTATTGCCAAATCATGAGACAAATGACCAATAACGGCAACAGGTAGTTTGTATTTTGCTTTGTATTGCAATAGCATAACCACATTGATGAATATTTGCTCCTTGCAGGTTGAGCATGGAGCGCGGATGGCAGCTCTTGTGGTTGTGTTCAGGCTTGTTTCCTCCCAGTCACGATTTGATGAGACACGCTCAGCGCTTCCTGGAGTCACGACCCAGAGAACCACTGGCTGCAGGATGTCTCCAGAGGCTGCAGCAGATGCGCAGGTCGGGCGGCACTTGATTTACGTTTGGATATTTACATTGTCACAAACTGTCATATAAGCTTTGAACTTTTTGTCTCTTGTCATGTTTGATATGCTCAGTAAGGAACCCAGGAAACATCCTCCACCTCTGGTCGAAGTCGATGCCATCCAGCAGAACAGCACTCACATTTTCCATAAAATTCACTTCCCGAATGACACAAACGATGTATGTCCTAAACCTCTCCTGGATTTAAACATACAATTTATGTCGTTCAAATGGATTCCATATCCATCTTGGCAATTGAAAGAAGAAAACAAAATGTTCGTTTTTTTATTTTATTTTTTTTTATTTTTTTTTTACAGTTATTCGAGGTGACATCTACGACTACAATCCAAGATTTGTGCTACAGTATTGCTTCTCAGCTAAAACTGAGCTCACCAGACGGCTACGGCCTCTATTTGAAAACAACAAATAAGGTTTGCAAGTTTGGCCTTAACCGGTAAACAAGGTCAAGGTGGTAGAAAGCACTTTCTAAAATGTTCCGTAATTTCCTTCTAACTTCAGATACTGAGCTTGACTGAGCAAGAATATTTATTTGACAGTTTACGGGAGGCGACTAATATTTCAAAGAAAGGGAAAAAAGTGAGAGAAAGTAAGGCATCGTGACTACACACTCTTTTGACTCTGTCTTCCTTAGCTTGTTTCTAATTGACTTTTTCCTTAGTGGTCAACTTAGCCTACGCTCTGATTTTTAAGAGGAAGCTCTGGTTCAATGTGCTGCCAGGTAAAGACTTGGTTGCAGACCTCACCTTCCATTTCCCGCAGGTATCAAAACTCACATTCTCTTGCGCTCCAGGTTGTAATGAATAATTTCCAACTTATACATTTTATTAAATGCTGCCATAAAGGAGATGCCCAAATACCTCACGGGGTATCACAAATGCAGCAAAGAGGATATCATCAACCTTGGTGGGCTGCTTTTTAGAGCCAAAGTAGATTCTGACAGGTCACAGTTTGTCATGATCCCCAAAATGCTGAAAAACTTGCTCCCTGCTGACCAGATCCAAAGCGCATCCCCGGAGGAATGGAAGAAGGTAACGGAGGATGCATGGGAAGGGAGTGTTCCAAAGGGGACCGGGCCAAGTGGATGCATATGCTCAACCTGACTGTTTTACATCCCGTGAAAATAAGTTGCGTGTCATTTTGCTTGCAGCACATCATGTCATCCTACAACAAGCAGAGTGGCATCACAGTGGAGGAATGCAAAATTGCCTTCCTGCAAGCCATAGCCAGCTGGCCAACCTTTGGATGTACCTTCTTTGAAGTTAAAGTAAGTTGTGAGGATGAAAGACACATTAATCGCCTGCCTGCAGGCAATTCTAGCGCATATGCAAATTCTGTAGATGATGCATGATGACATTTCCATTTTTGCAGCAAACATGTGAGTCAAGCTACCCAAGTACAGTTTGGATTGCTATCAGCAAGCAAGGTGTAAGCTTAATCGACCCAAAGTCAAAGGTATGCACACGTTGGAAAGCGGGACCCGGCTCAATTAATTATTTCTTTTAACATGCAGTTTTACGACATTGCCACACTTTTTGTTTTTTAACATTGGTGACCAAAAATGATTTATTATGAACCTCACAGGAGTTGCTGGTCATGCATCCATTCAGTCGCATCACAGAATGCCACAGTAAAGGTGACTACTTCCAGATGACAATCGGCACCGTGGTCCGAGGGAACGTCTTTGACTGTGAAACATTGCAGGTAAGCATCCCAATCATTTTTGCCATGTTAGTATCATGTTTTTCAATTTCTCATAAATGATCTACCATGTTTCAGGGTCACACAATGGAGGACCTTCTCAGATCGTATGTCAGGATGTATGAAAGGCAAAGGGAGGCCTTCCGACCCAAAAAACACATTTTTAATTGAGCTGCTGTGATTAACAAAAACTCAGTTGACCTCATAACAAGGCAAGAATATTCCAGGTTTCCTTTTGTCTTTCTCATAATTCCAATTCATACTGTCATTTTGAATATATGAATATTTTCCTGTATTGTTTGACCAAGATCATAAATTATAAACACAATAAATGTCTGGCTCAAATTGTCTATCGTAAGCAATTTTTTATTAATCATTTTTTTGCGTGAATTATTAAAACTTTTTAAGATTACAGCTACTGCTTAAATTTATTTTGTATAACACTTAAGACTCATTACTTACAACTTTATATGCCAAATCTTTCCCATTTTTATTTAGATAAATAACATGGTTTACCAGTATATTAGAACATCTCTCAGTAGTTTAAACTGCACTACCAACTAAACTACCAACGTCATTAAAGTTATAACTCTCTGGCAGTGTCCATCCTTTTAAGACACATTCATTCATTGAAATTGAAATGAGTGTGTGAGTGTGTGAGTGTGAGAGTGTGAGAGTGAGAGTGTGTGTGGATTATAGAGCAAGATAGTTCTGGAGTCAGTTTATAGACTACTACTTATACAGCCTTAAGACTATTGCTCCGTTACCATGGAAACCATGTGGCCATTAAAAAAAAATAAAAAAGGTTGTCATAGGCAGGTGCATATGAGGTGCAGCATGATTGACCTCTGACTCTTTCCGGATGGTGAATGACAAGTGTGACTGTTTAATGACTAATCATGAAATAATTAGCAACAGTGCTAAAAAATATATTTTGAAATGCTGGGTTAGTTATTGGACCAAGTGCATTTGCACAATGTAGACTATGGTAAACACCTGACTGCTGAAACATGTTTTGGATTTTGTGTACTGCTCTACAAGGAGGCAACGGCATATTGATGCACTGCACCAAATTTGGAACAAAAGACCTTAGGCTGCCCAAGACTTATTACTACCAGCATCCCACCTGCACAGCCCTCCCTGCAACCACAAAACTAACAAATGCAGACATGCACATATTCTGGCTCACACACCAAAAAAAAATACAATGCACAGTAGAAGATATTCAGTAGTTCAAACCCAAACTACACGTTTTCTCCCTTTCAGTGTAATCACCCTGGAGTGTATAATTGTGACAGATGCTCCCAGCAGCCATTAAAAAAAAACCTACTTTTACCCAGTGACCCAAATGTGATTCGAACCGCTGACCTCAGAGCAGTGAGGCAAGCTGTGATAACCGCTTGGTGCACCATGCCTTTGTAGTGCTGGACAAAATGTTTTTTTTTATCTCGGGTATTGCACTTCTTTCTTTCTTTCTTTCTTTCTTTCTTTCGAGGGGGGCTATTTGTTTTCGCCAAAGCGAGAGGTTTTTCTCGAGTCAATGTGGAGCGGCACCTTCCGGCGAACATACGGTTAGTGTCAAGCGGAAAGAAACGATCCCAGATCAGTGTTTCACTAGTGTCACCCCCCCCTCCCCCCCCCCCTCCTCCTCCTCCTCCTCCTCCTCCTCATTCGCCCTCATCTCGCTGCTAGATGAGCGCTGGCCTCGCGATAGCCGCCCACTGATATCAAAGCCCCGTTCGAGAAGTGGATGCTGACAGCCAGGCGCGCGGTGCAGTCTGTCGGTCATCATGCAAAGGTTATTACGCTGGATCCCCTCCATCGAGCCTCCGAGGAAGCCGCTCCTCTACGACTGCAACGTTGAAGACGTGTAGCAAACACACGCAAGCCAGCACGGGGCATTTTTCGGAGAGGAATAGAAGCAGGTGTGAACCGATGGAAGTCAGCTCGGCATTTCTTCGACCCACAGTGTGCGGGCTGGCTCCTCTCGGCGGAAAAGTGGCTTGATGAGTGTCCAAAGTTACAGTGGAAGTGGTGGTGGAAGTTTGGAGGCGACGCCATCTTGGTCACAGCTCTCCTCCTCCCCAACGATTTCTCAACAACATATAACGGCGACCATAAAGCTCAAAGAAGGTACACGAAGCTCGACAAGTGCTTTGAGGGGTGTCTTTCTCCGCCAAATATGTGCTTTCGGGAGGGAGGCGACGTGTGTTATTCGAGCAATGTCACGCTAACATTTGTTGAAGTGGAAATGGATGTCAAGTTCACTGATGTTCCGCATATTGGAAGCCAAACGCCAGCTGTCACTTGAGTTGACGGCTAGTCGAAGTAGCTTCGAGCTATCATGTCTGCACAAAGGCAGCGCTATCCTGCATTTGGCCTTTTGTGTTTTACTTTCGAGCGTCTTCATTGCCACATTTATTGTCATTCCTGGCATAGTTGTCGACGTTCGTTGGCCAAATGCATTTATATCGAAACTACTTGGCGTGTGCGCTGCAACAACCGTATAGGTAGGACATTTGTCAAATTATTGAATTTTAATCTTTGACATGCCTGTCAGTGGCGTGAGCTGTTTAGTTTTTGAGTGGCGAAATGGATTTGTCGGTTGCGTTTTCTTAATATTTCAAATATAACGTTCCGGTTTTTTTTTTTTATTCAGCTGTGAGCTTTGGAATTAAAAGTCGTTTAAATTGCATTATCGGTAAACGCTTAAATATTTGTATTTAATGTATGTACTGCAAATATTTGTGATCTGAAGTAGCCCATCCACTGTCCTTTGTCCTCAAATAACCTCGCACAGGCCATGTATGCCCGGTGGTTTGTTGGTTGAGGGTTTCATAATGTCCATTATTCCTTTTAGAGCATGCCCCGGTGCCAAAAGCTATGTAATGATGATAGCCAGATAGTATCTAATAAAGACGCTTGCAGCCTGCAGCACCAATAGGCAGTTGGGTGCAGAAAAACCTTAGATTCCCTCCCTGGAAAGAGAAATGTCACAAATCAAGGAAGGCTGTTTACATACTGTAGTGGTTGTGCAGCCTGTGTGACAGATTCAGTTTATTTGGTTGAAATTAGCCTCTTCCTCTTGGTGTTTTATCGCGTCTACTGTCTTCTTTTAAAAGAGCAGTGTCACATCCCAATGTCATTGGTCATCATTGCATGACAGTGCATCTTTTAATAAGCCACCTTTAGTCTTGCCTTTATTTCATCCTCTTTTCATTTTGCAGCTATATTGTCGCTCCGTTCCGTCCAGCCCACTTCCTCTCCTTTCGAGCCTTCTATAAGTTGTGCACTGTCGTTTTGTTTTGACACATGTAACATTACTATTTCCCTTTCTTACGCCTAGGCCCCATGGAGGAGCTGCATAGCTTGGACCCCCGAAGACACGAGCTTCTAGAGGCCAGGTTCACGGGAGCTGTCAGTGGCAACACAGTAGGCAGCACTGGGAGCTTGAGTGGAGGTGCCAAGGTAACCACAGATAGTTTTGTTTTTTTCCATCACACAGTAGACACAAGGCCAGACATATTATTGAGGATGATCTTTGTTTTGCTGTTGTTTACCCGCCACGTGGTCACATGTTCACTTTTTCTGAATGGACCTTTGTGCTTGTGTGCAGGGTCTGGCTAACGAGTCGTCCAACCACAGTTACGGAAGTCTTGGCTCATCCAGCGACAAGGAGTCTGAGGTAGCTTACATGCATTGTCACTATGTTTCCAGTACCATTTAGATTTCAGATACCACCGGTCCTGACGTGCGAGGATGAGATTACAACAATAAATGATCATTTTATTTGACAGTGGTTATATTTTTCAATTGCATCCACATTTGCAGTTTGAATAAAATCCAAAAGAAATTTGGTTGAGCAGCTTCTGCCCTTCCACATGCACTGTGCATTACAAATAATTACAGATTGTAATGTATGTGCACATCTGGAGGTCAATATGTTTTTCCACCTCCCCCTTGTTGGTCGTCAATGTGCGTCTTCGGACAGTAGTTCAATATAAACTACCAAACAAATGGACCCATAAAGTAAAAAAAGGAACTACCATATTTTTCGCACCAAAAGGCGCCCTGGTTTATAAGGCGCACCCTCATTGATTTTTTTTATTTTAGAAATTATTTCATATATAGGGCGAACCGGAGTAAAAGGTGCATAAAATAGAAGCTATACTGCAACAAACTGAGGTTGACTTGGGTTGCGGTATGCATCCACTCCCCAATAATCAATGAGCCCTCTGTAAACAATCGCGTTTCTCAAATTATCTTCTATAAAATGATCAGAACTGACTAAAGTTCAATGAGCCCTCTGTAAACAATCGCGTTTCTCAAACTATCTCCTTTAAAATGATCAGAACTGACTAAAGTTCGATTTAACGCATTGGTACTGCTTAACTATGTTTCCCTTCCATATTGATCCGTAAATTTACTCAAAACATTAACAGGCGGTCTATTTTGACATGAAATAGCCTCGTGCGTATAGCAGCTATCACTATAGCATTAGGCACCCATAAACTCCCATGAGCCTCAGCTCGCAGACTCCCATGAGCCTCAAAGTGTAAAGTGCAAAGTGTAAACAACCGCGTTTCTCAAACGATCTCCTATAAAATGATCAGAACTGACTAAAGTTTGATCTAACACATTGATATTGCTTACCTATGTTTCCCTTCTATATCGATCTGTAAATTTAGTCGAAGCATTAACGGGGCAGCCTATTTTGAAATGAAATAGGCTCTCGGGTACAACAGCTATTCAGTGACGCTCCCTGACCACGGTTGCCGTAATGCTGGGAAGCGATGCAACCTTGTAATTTACTCGTCATACTAAAACATACTAAAATTGCCGTAATTCTAGGAAGCGATGCAATTTTGTAATTTACTAGTCGTACTAAAACATACTAAAACATTTTGGCAGAGCTGTGTACAACCAGTATGGATCAACAAATTCATCAATTGATCCATATATAAGGCGCACCGGACTATAAGGCGCACTGTCGGCTTTTGAGAAGATTTTAGGTTTTTAGGTGCACCTTATAGCCGGGAAAATACGGTACATCTTACCTGAGATGATTAGCCACAGAAGTAAAAAATAATAATAATCAGTGGGGCTAATTATAGGGAACCACACGTTCTCAGTTATTTTTTTGTCTTCGACCCACTTGTTTCTCTGTCTCTCCCACTACCTGCGCATTTCCCTCTCTTCTCCATGTAGAATTCTGATATGAAAAGAGGGAGCTCCCCTGCCTACTCAGTATGTACTCTCTCTTCCTGTTGAAAGCCGCCACAGGAGCTTTGTTAGGTAAAACTCAGGGGACCTAAGCGTTTTCTCTCCCCCGTTTCGTGTCGACTTACAGACACCAGAGAAGAAGCCCTCTGAATCATCCAGAGGGAGGAAAAGGAAAGCTGACACCTATTCAGATAGCAGTCAAGGTTAGGAAACATGCGCAAGTCACAGGATTTTTTTTTCTAAGCCTTTTTATATTTGTGATGGTCTTTTTTTCCAATTCATCATCCAGGGAAGTCTTCTACTCGTGCACCCAAGATAAGCGACTACTTTGACGTGAGGCTTGCTTTAGCTTTCGTCACTCTAAAAGATGATCTTGAGTTTCAATCGCAATTCATTATTTCCCTTATTCCTGCAAAGTTCCAGGGTGGAAATGGCTCCAGTCCTGTTCGAGGCCTGCCATCGGCTCGCCGCTCTCCACAGAGCTCACACTCAGCGCCTGGCTCAATTGTAAGTTGTATACAAAAGCCAAGGCTATATGTCATTTACACAGTTTAATAACAACCGTGCTTGTCTTTGCAGATCCGCCAGAACAGCTCCTCCCCCACCAGTTTGTGTTTTGGGGAACACAATAGCAGATCCTGTAAATTTGTCCAGGTATTCTGAAGCATTGTCATCTCGCAAGACACACACGCACATTACTTTCTAAGCTTTGCAGAATATTTTAACTAGGTAGTCATTCAACCAAATGGGTAGCGAGTCAGTCAGTTTAATTTGTCCACAATGGGAAAATGTGCCAAATACGGAAAGGGAAGAGATAATCAACATTGTCCTTTTTTTTTCTGCCCATTTTAGACGGAGTTAACAGGACTGAAACTTGCCGCTCTTGAGAGCAACAAGAGTCTGGACCTGGAGAAAAAAGAGGGACGAATAGATGATCTTCTCAGGGTGGGTGGAATATCAACACTCACAGTTACCAATATACATTATATGGACTTTTTTTTTTTATTTACACACAGTTCTTTAATAGTGGTTGGAGCCCCGAATTCTTTAGTGTGCCAAGACAATTTAGACTATTCTAGGTACTAGACTATTCTAGGTACTTTGCGAGAATGAGTTAGAGAATTTCCTATCCCAGCATGAGAAGATTATACAAGGTCTTCCCAGATGAGAGGAAGAAGCTGTTCAATGTCATCTTTTTTTCACTTTCTAATGGATTGGTTTTCTCAACACTTTGACAGTGTTTTATTTTTGTATCATCAAACATGCAGAAACCTTGTCAAACTTGTCACCATCCTCTTTATCCCACACAGGCTAACTGTGACCTGCGGAGGCAGATCGATGAACAACAAAAACTCCTTGAGAAATACAAGGAACGGCTCAACAAGTGCATCACTATGAGCAAGAAACTTCTCATCGAGAAGGTAAATTTCTTTGCATGCGTTCACAGCCAGATCCTCTGCTGTGCATGCGTTCACAGCCACATCCTCTGCTAGCCTAGCTAGCTCACTCAGTAGAGCAGGAGACTCTTCATCTCAGGTTCGCGGGTTCCAGTAATGAAATCTCGTGTGGAAGTAAATCATCTTCCTCATGGGTGACCACACCTATGCACCAAAATATGATATAGTTGCTGTCAAGCTCACCATTTTTATTTCCATTCCTTTTTGGACAGAGCACCCAGGAGAAGCAGTCATGCCGTGAGAAGAGCATGCAGGACCGCCTACGTCTCGGCCATTTCACCACTGTGAGACACGGAGCGTCCTACACGGAGCAGTGGACTGATGGATATGCATTCCAAAACCTGATCAAGTGAGACCCTGTTGACACTTGCATAAAGATACCGTAATTTTCTGACTATTAGTCGCTCCGGAGTACAAGTCGCACCAGCCATAAAATGCACAATAAAGTGAAAAAAAACCCATATATAAATCGCTCCGGAATATAAGTCGCACTTTTAGGGTGAATGTATTTGTCAAAATCCAACACCGAAAACCAGCAACAACAGGCTAAACGATACGGTATGCTAACGTAACATATACACAAACGAGGAGCTGAGAACGGGCCTGACGTAACATTCAGAGTTATTCAAGTAAGTATTACATAAATAACACGTTTATCAAACCATCTGTGTCACTCCAATTCATTAAATCCATCGATGTGTAAACAATGCTGCAGTACGCGTATGCGCCGCATATGCTGACGTCGGACTATTTGTTTATTTGTTTGCATTTCTAATTATACCACAGATCCATATAAGTATATTTCTAATAACTATCATATTACAACAACATTATGAAACCATCTGTGTCACTCCATATCATTAAATCCATCGATCGTCATCGTCTATTAGATAAACAATGCAGAGTACGCTCGCCCTCTGATTCGGCATGATTTGCATTTCTAATTATTTCACAGACCCATATAACGATATATAAAGTATATTTTAAATAACTATCATATAGTAACAATATTATCAAACCATATGTGTCAGTCCAAATCATTAATTTAATAAATTAAATAAATCAATAATCATGGTAAACGGCTCTTAATTTAACAAAACAAGAGTTCAATGAGCCAACAACTACTGAACATCCAGCCACGGAGGTGGAAGAGCGCTCCATAAATAGGACCGGGTGTGCGTAAAAGCCATGTCCGAGCCCCATCCACCGTCCCCGGACAGCCACCCGGCCGAGCGCCGGCCCCCGACTTCCATCCACGGAGGTGAAAGACAGCTCCGTAGAGTATGACCGGGCATGCGTAAAAGCCATGTCCGAGCCCCATCCACCGTCCCCGGACAGCCACCCGGCTGAGCGCCGGCCCCCGACTTCCATCCACGGAGGTGAAAGACAGCTCTGTAGAGTATGACCGGGCGTGCGTAAAAGCCATGTCCGAGCCCCATCCACCGTCCCCGGACAGCCACCCGGCCGAGCGCCGAAAAAAATCACATATAAGTCGCTCCTGAGTATAACTCGCCCCCCCCCACCCAAACTATAACAAAAACTGCGACTTATAGTCCGAAAATTACGGTAATCATTTATCTGCATTGACAAACACAAAACAAAACAAATGCATGGCTGTATTGCAGGCAACAAGAAGGTATCAACCAGCAGAGAGAGGATATAGAGCGACAGCGAAAGCTGCTCGCCAAAAGGAAGCCTCCCAACCCTGCCTCTCCCTCCCTCTCTGTGGCCTCAGCCTCTGAATCCAAGCAGAGAAAAACCAAGGTGGTCAACGGCAATGATTCAGACCCGTTCCTCAAGCCATCCCTACCCCAGTTGTAAGTTAAGTGGGAAGAAACAACCCTAGTCTACCCTGGCCATGTTACATATTCTCCCCCCCCTCTCTCTCTCTTTCTCTCTATCTCTCACTCTCCCCCGCCCCCCCATTTCTTTCAGATTGACCCTTGCTGAGTACCATGAGCAGGAAGAAATATTCAAGCTCCGCCTTGGACATCTGAAGAAGGCCAGTAGCAAAGCACATCATGCAGTGTTCCCCCCTTTTCCCCGGCACCCAAATGTTTTGCTAAATTTCACTAATTAGGGACCCAAAAAAGGCCGTATTGTTTAGAAGTTATGTGTTCTTTGCAGGAGGAGGCCGAGATACAAGCGGAGCTTGAGCGGTTGGAGCGTGTGAGGAACCTCCATATCAGAGAGCTGAAAAGGATAAACAATGAAGACAGCTCAGCGTAAGTCCAAACTCCTCCAGTCGGAGCTGAAGGCTGTTGAAAGAAATTTGAAATCATAAATGTAGTTACCTTACAGAGTCTGCCTCACGCATGCAGGTTTAAAGACCATCCCACTCTGAACGAAAGGTACCTGTTGCTGCACTTGCTGGGCAGGGGCGGCTTCAGTGAAGTCTACAAGGTGAAGTCTTAATGTGTCTCTTTGCAAAGCATACATATTGCCATACAAATGCGTGTTTTCCTTGTTGTCCGACAGGCTTTTGACTTGTTTGAGCAGCGTTACGCAGCTGTTAAAATCCACCAGCTCAACAAGAACTGGAGGGAGGAGAAAAAAGAGAACTACCACAAGTAGGCCCAGGCTACTTCTGAATGCAACCACACGCACACTTGAATACAAAACAAAATGCTCTGTCATTTTTGCCCCTCCAGGCATGCATGCAGAGAGTACCGGATACACAAACAGCTGGACCATCCCAGAATAGTCAAACTATATGACTATTTCTCCTTGGATACTGACACGTGAGTCATTATTCACAGCTGTTCGGTGACTGACTTCACCCCACCTTGAGGTTGTTCAAGGAATTTATTACTATTTGTGAATAAATATGAACAGTGACACCTTGATTATCGTTCAGTAGTTGTTCAAATTCATTTGTGTAAATGTTATGTGGGAAACACTGCAGCTGTAATGTTTAGTTCCACAGAGATGATGAATGATTTCATTCAATTAATGACATCATGGCCAATCACAAAATGTGCATAAAATGCAAAATATCAGTCAATCAGGTCTGGTAAGAAGCCATTATTAGGACAACAACATGAGATGTTTGGATGTTTTGCCTCAAGGTTGAGGACATGCAGTGGTACTCCTCGTCAGAGCCAACATTACATACATGTGTGTTATCTCTTTTGGAATGAGTAAATAATAACATTCACAGAAAGGTCTGACTCGTATCTATCTATCTATAAGTACAATGTCAAATCTCAATGCCAAGAGTCCCTCGTACTGATTTCTGTATGTGACTTATTGCTTGCGTTCTTTTCGACATAGTTTAGTCTTTTCCTCTGTTCTCTTGCCATCAGGTTCTGTACAGTTCTAGAGTTCTGCGAAGGCAACGACTTGGACTTCTACCTGAAGCAAAACAAACTGATGTCAGAGAAGGAGGCTCGCTCCATTGTCATGCAGATTGTTAGCGCTCTGCGGTACCTCAATGAGATAAAACCTCCCATCATTCACTACGACCTTAAGCCTGGTGGGTTTACTGGGAGTAAGATGACTTAAAGGAGACTAATAACCTTTTGTTCACCATTTCAAACAGTTCATAATACCTATATAACACCTATGTACTGCAAATATACTGTGAATTAGTTTTTCATTCCAACTACATTGTTTGCAGGTAACATATTATTAGTGGATGGAACTGCTTGTGGTGAAATCAAAATCACAGACTTTGGCCTGTCAAAGATTATGGATGACGATAATTACGGCGTGGACGGGATGGACCTCACATCTCAGGGAGCGGGCACCTACTGGTACAACTCACAAACTCTGCTACTATTTCATCAGGGTCAGTCCCATCGTGATAATAATGTTTGTCCAGGTACCTCCCTCCGGAATGTTTTGTGGTGGGGAAGGAGCCACCCAAAATTTCCAACAAGGTGGATGTATGGTCTGTGGGAGTCATCTTCTTCCAGTGCCTCTATGGGCGCAAGGTAAAGTTCAAATGGACAAAGCCAGTCTATAGCTATAAAGTCTCTGTGTATAAAACAAGGACAACTGGGGTTAATTAGCACTGAATGTTCTTTAGACCCGATATATCTATATAGAATATTTTGATTTTCTTTTACCAGCCATTTGGTCACAACCAATCTCAGCAGGACATCCTCCAGGAAAACACCATCCTCAAAGCCACTGAGGTCCAGTTCCCTGCTAAACCACAGGCCAGTACAGAGGCCAAAGTACGAGACACTCACTGGCCACTGCAGTCCAATTAAAGAGTTGAATCAGAAAAATATTAATATTGTAAATGTGCTCAATTTTGACTCGGCAGGCGTTTATCCGCCGCTGTCTGGCCTACCGCAAAGAGGACAGGTTCGACGTGCACCAGCTGTGCTCCGATTCTTACCTTCTTCCTCACATGAGACGCTCCAACTCCACCGGCTCGTTGCAGCCCGCCGCCTCTTCGCTTGCCACCTACTGATCGGCTCTCGTCGGGATCAATGGCATCATCTGGCCACTTCTGGGGCAGAATTGAAGGCAAATAGTGATCTATTTGCCTTCAATATCATATCCATCATATCGTTTGTGGATATTTGTTCTTTAACCAGAGATCTTCCCGAATGGATCAATTAACAAAAGAGCCTAATTAAAGGGAAATCATAGCAAGATGATGAGGGCACGGTGGGCTGTTGTGCGCTGTTTTTAACTATGAAAAAGAAGAATCAAGTCAAACGGCGGAAGAAAATCCAGATGGGGCTTTCACGGACTGTATTTAATAACCCCTTATGAGACTTTTGAACAGTTTGTAAATGCCCTGTTTATCCACGACGCTCAACAGGGAGTTGAGGGTAACTTCATCAGAAAGACTACTGCTGCCAAGGACAATGACTTGGAGAAGTTCATCGATTCGTTGACATAAGGGATGATCCATCTCATTGTCTGGGGGTAAAAAAAATAAAAAAAATCTGGTGTTCATTTGCACTTCCTATCCAGGTTGTGTTCCTCTGGTGCCGCAGGTTTGCAGCAATGCGCAGATTAGAACAGAAATGTCAAAATCCGTTGTTGCTATCTCAGAAAAATCACGCACCAGCCTGGGTTTAGCTGGCGCGAACTGAGGACTGGCACTGCCAGTCCCACTCGCAAGTACACAAGGAGGCTTTCCCCCGCTTCCCATCGTCTCACATTGTTTTCCTTCAGGAACCTCAACTCTTTGCTGCTACAAGTGTTGCTTTTAGTTTGTAATGCGTGAATGGCTTTGGCCTCTATTTAGTACAAACTTGAACCGTTTTCTTTCCCCTTTTTGGTCATGTGGATTATTGTTTAGCTTCCGGCTGACATGTTAGGAACAGGAGAAGACACATCAAAGTAACTGGCATAGCACTATCGCGATTGAATAACCGGATCTTCTTGTAGTTAACATACAGGTGATAGTCCAGAAAATGGCCATTGCGAGAACGCAAGACGTCATAAATAATTTTCCGTCGTCAGCATGGCCAAGTGATGTTGACTTACTCAACCAAACTCATTCAAACACCTTGGCAGTCTTGCAAACAGTCATATTGTAGAATTCTTAGCAACATGTCACAGAACAC
>NC_141208.1:10742500-10872500 GCF_054491065.1 Syngnathus leptorhynchus | reverse complement strand
TCATTCCCTGACATCTAAATCCACCTGGGAATAAGACATTTAGTAAACTAGATGAATCAGGATATCTTCCTTTTATAAAACTAATCAAATTTTTGATTGACACGGTTTCATATATATTTATACAATTATTTATTGCAAAACTATTTCGACTGGGTATTAAAGTACCTCTCTCTATTTACATCTTTTTCTGTTAAAAAAAAGTAACAAGATATGTATTGTGGAATTCCTACTTCCTACACCATCAATTTAGTTGCTGGAGCAGTACTTCTATCCAGTTCTTGCATTGAACTTTGTGCCTGTCATTAGTCAGCCTTACCTGGTGTGTTGACACATTTATGTTCATCCGCACAAAGGTCAGTGAGTTCAAGGCATTCATCTCTGTCCTGCAACCACAATTGTAAACTTAGCTGTTGAACCCAAATGAACTCATTTTTTTTTGCACATTATTTTCTTTCTGTTCTGACCCACTGAACAATTTTTAAACAGACAAAATGACGACCGCTTCAATCTAACCTGACAGATTCTGTCGGTGTGGACTGAACACTGGGCAACCAGGAAGAAGCCGACTGGACAGACGGTACATTTTTCACAGCGAGGATGACCGCTCCTGAAGTCACAGTATTCCTCAGGGTCACATCTCCCACAGGTCACAAGGGAATGGCCCACCTGGTGGGCATTGGTCCAAGCTGAGCATTACTGTGCAGACTTGAGTACAAGAACATTGCAGTTTATTTGAATGAGTGTTCGCTACCTCGATGACACTAGCTTCCATGTCCTCCTTATGCAAAGAGAGAGCCTGTTGAACGCGATGTGGCCCACTTGGCTCACTCAAAATTTCCCTGTGGCTGTCCAGCTCCTCCTGCAGGTCCTGCATGGACATTTGCTTGATGGTGTCCAATAGCATGCTGTACTGCGCCTTCACCTTGAACACAGAAACAAATCAAGCCAGGAGAACTCTTCTCATTCAGATATGCCTCCATGAATATCTCACTTGCCGGATGTAGTCCTGCATTTTCCTCTGTTGCGCCAGTATGTCTCTCTGCTGGTGGAGCAGCTCCCCCTGTTGCTCGCCGAGGAGCCGATGCATCACTTTGACCTCTTCTTGCTGACCCTTTAAGGCTTCAACGAACTTCTCTTGGTCTTTGGACATCTGCAGCTGCAGGATGACAGCATCGTCGGAAGGAACATCATTGCTCCCTGTGACAGAGGAGGGACAAGTCCATGTTAAATCACCAGCCACAGCAAGACCACTTCGGAATCTCACAAAGCCTATCAAGAGGCTTTCTCAACTTATTTGTGCATTCCTCACTGCGCTAGAACTACCATACATACATACCATACACCGTGTTTTTCTGGGTGGGGGTGTTCACTTTTAGGGATTTACCGGCATTTGTCACAAGGTGTGACCAGGTTTGATGTGTACTGGATTTTTGCGTATACTTCTCAGGTATATCTGGTACATATAGAATGCGAATGTTTTTTTTTCCCATCCTTACCTTTGCTCTTGTTCTTCCTTCAAGCTACCTAGCCTAAGTAAAAAAACAAATTCAAATAAAAAAAGAAAATAAAGGAAAAAATTAAATAAATATATCAGAATAAAAATCGATCCATTTAATATTCTATTAGTTGTCAGTTAATCAGTTAATTGTTACGCCCCAATAAACACATTGTGCCAATACAAAGGTCACAACCTTGTTATACTCTGACACTGCCAAGCAAACATAAGCCTATTTTTTGTTAAGGAATGATTTTTTTTTTAATAGTAGTTTTTGTTCTTCACACCATCTAATCACATTAATAATCGCTTTGATACCAACCTGATTTTATGTCACATGTGAACTGTATCCATGCATCGCCTTCTGAGCGCTCCTCCATAAATTGTGCTGCTCTGTCTCTTACATGTAGCGGTGAAGAATTCCCTCTGGCATCTTCTCCATTTTGTGTATTGCAGCCAATGGACGCTTTTGGTTTCTGGCGCATCTGGAGGTCCAGCTTGCACGCGTTCCCTTTGCATTCCCGAGTGTCAGCAGGCGTTGCTTGACGACTGACAGTGGTTGGGCAGGTTCCGCCCGCACAACGAGGATGATACACCTCAGCAGTGATTGTTCTCGGGTTGGTCCTTCTCGTAGCATCAGTACCAGTTTGTTTCTCAAAGCCTTGATGGCGAGTGTTGGTATGGTGATGAACATAACGAGCATCCCGTTGGTTGTAGGCTTCACCTTGCCTGGGTTGAGTTGAGAGGTGAAGCTGTCGTCTGGAAACTTGAGTGTCCGTTGGCCCTTGTGCTGGGCTCCAGTCTTGGTTAGAGAGACATCCAGGCCCCTGGCACATTTGGGAAGCACATAAAGTTGTGCTCAGTAAAAAAGTGAGACTGCGTAAAAACATAGCAGAGATATGTGCCATGTTGCTAACTGTGTGAAGGGAAATCCTCTTCCTTCAAGTTCTTTTATCTTCATGGATAGTATGTAAGAAGCAACTGATTTGAAGCTCAAGTGCTCTGAATGGTCTCTGCACACTTTTGCTCCTTGTGGAGCGAGCTGCATGCATGGCCCACATGTGGGGGTTCACTGCATCTAATTTGCAACAGCTTTTGCTTCCAGTCTTAAATTAACCCGTAGTGTTCCTGGACGTGCCACTCGGCCACAAAACACACTGTATGCTTTGGGGCTGTTCTGTTCCAAATTAGTTGGTTATCTGACAAAAACCCAGACTCATTTTTTTTTTTGCTTTTAGAAGAGGTGTGCATAGAATTTGCCAAAGGTGAAAAATACAAGTCTCTGTTTGAAAAGCTAGTGTGTTTTTAATCAATCTTGTGGTGAAATGTCACCACAAGTGCCTTTCTTGTAAACGACTACACATTACAGAAAACTCAATTTACAAGTCATTTCGTCTCCAATAGACCTCACACAAAACATTTTTGAATGTTTCTCCCTCCTCTCCTGCTCTCTGAAAAACAACAGAACAATGGCGTATAGTGGGTTCGCAAAAATAACAAGTACTAAAATTATGTATAGCTATCGAGTCTACTCAAGGGTTAAATTTTCCGTCCCATCAACTTGGTTTCATAGCAGCTAGTGCAGAGTAATCAGAAAATAGTGAGAAGCTCCCAACCACACAAAAAGGAAAACATGTTGCTTTAACTGCATACAGGAAACACTTTGGGACTCCTTTCATGCAGCTGAGTCTCAATAAAACACTCTTCAATACTCGGCTCTTGGCTTCGCCATCCGTCTGTTTTCCGCCACTTCTGTGTTGGTTCATTTGTGCGACTGCAGCAGCAATCTCTTTAATCAGAGCTTGGAATTTAGAAGCAACGTGTGATTTGATTAATTGATGCTTAGGGCAGGAAAGTACAAGCGCACTCCATATGCTAAATACACAAAAGTGGCAAACCAAAGGGGGAAAGGCTTAGGCCACTATACAGACAGGTGAAAAATTACAAAACATTCTTGAGATTGAGCTGTCAGAGGATTTTATCCGGGCAATATGATATGAATTAACTTGAGTTACATTATTTCTCAAATGATGACCATGTGAGATGAGCTCTATAGCCACGTGGCCCATGGATGAAGTTTTTGAAGTTGGACAATGTTACAAGAGGTGATTGGGGCAAATCACTTGGAGTCCACTTCACCAATCTGGTATTAATCTGGCAGCCTTTGAGGTAAAAAAAAACAACTATTTTTTTTATCTAGGTTGACACAGTAATGTGAGGTCATTGCATCTGGATATGACCATGGGTCATGGCCACGGATTCTGTCTGAAGCGTATAAGCCTCTTATTGTGTAAGAGTGGGTGGCCAAGAAAAACATTGCAGACAACTGACTGAGGCAATCACAGCTCGAGGTTTGATTCATTATTGTGCGCATAAACTGAAGGAGAGCCGTCCAAAGAATAGGATCAGTCAAAATCATGACGCAAATGTCATTGTGGTGAACATATGCTGTTACTGCACTTTGTTCAAATTGTGATTAGACTATGAGCGTTGCCCTCTGCTGGATTTAAAGAAAACTACAAATCCAACAAAGGAAACGTTTGTGCTTGAATTTATATAATGTAAAATGAAAAAATCTCTTTATTAACATGAAGTATTCTTTTCAATGAATTGTTTATTACAAAAAGACTGTACATGAATTTCAATGAACACATCATATGTACAAATTGAGAGAAGACTAATATTCGTTTTTCTTCTCATAAACACTTAAGTTACCAATCGTTTTCCGACATCATACGAAAGACACAGAAAAAAGAAATCGGCATCCAGAAATGACGTTATGTGATTACATTACAAAGTTCTGCACATTAGTGGTTGACCCATGATTTCTCTATGAAAAGTACAAATAAATCCTTTACATACAAAGTGTGAGCAAACATTTGTTCGCTACTCCAAACCAACAGTAGATGTAAAAACAAGTGGAATGCAAAGCTAGAAATACATAGAAAAAACATTTTAGTTCCCCCACGCAAGTCACCGCATGACGGAAAAGTACAATCATAAATGAGATGTATTCACAGGAAATGTTTACCAACGTTCATGCACGTGGATGAATGAATACTAATTCGGCAGCATGTTTTTGTGTGTGTGTGTGTGTGTGTGGGGGGGGGGGTGTCTTCATTAAAATAGCAAAAGGCATTCCGATTGTTCGTTTTCTGAATAAGCCCCTTTGGTAAACAGCGCTCATCATAAATGTGTACAATTCCTTTGAAAAGTCAAATTTTCATTAAATTCAGTGTAGTTTTATTTTTTTGAAGAATATAAAAATCGCCATGTAAATTGATTTTTTTCCCAATATATAATTTATTGCAGTCATTTTGTGCATTCAAATTGACTTATGCTATTTAACCAATTCATGAGACATACATTTCAAAGGTGTACTCATTGATGTTGAGTGGCGTAAATGATTGTATCATGGCATCAGACAGCAAACTTTTGATTCTGAAATTCTATACATCCAACTGATGGGAAGAGTTTGGAAAAAAAGTGTTCCAATACTTGTCCATACAGTGTGTTGGTTGTCAATCACGCCACTCCTACAGTAACTACATTCACTGCATTGCAGAGACAATTACAATCAAAATGGCTGATTGTTCTCCCACTGGAGAGAAACAGACAAACAAGGCGACCTTGTTACATTTCTCTTCTGATTCGAGGTTGTTTGGGTTGATGATCATAGTTGTTAAGCACCGATGTAATAAAGCATCACACACAGTATGCTAGTCCGATGCAGTCAGAGAAAATTACAGAAGCAAATACATCTCTCTCTCTCTCTCTCTCTCTCTCTCTCTCTCTCTCTCTCTCTCTCTCTCTCTCTCTTTCTCTCTCTCGCGCGCACACGCACACACACACACACACACACACACACACACACACACACACACACACACACACACACACACACACACAGAAGATGAGATGAATTTGCTACAGTGTCTGGACAGCACATTAGCAATATGCAGTGGCGATGACTGACAGTTCCACGGTACACATTGGACCGATGAAAAAAAATTAATGCTCAAGTGAAACAAATTAAAATGTGTAATCTACTCTTGGCACCACCTCCATTGAAACAAATGGAAATTCACAAGGGGGAAAAACAGACAAATGCACTTTACTGTACTGTTAGCGTCTCACGTCACACTTTATGTACAAGTTAGAGAGCAGAATATTTTGGGATTACGCCCAGTTGAATATTTTTAAAGGGATCCCACAAATACCATCTAAAACATTAGAAATGTGTATTGTACTTTTCAGAAGATCTGTTAACTTGTTATTTATCCATTAGTGGTACAGTTACAGAGGCCTGCCTCACAATAAAAAGTTCTGGGCTTCAATGTGGCTCAGACTTTTGTGTGTTCGGTTTTTCCTGTGCTTTTGTGAGTTTTTATCCAGGTTAGTCTTATTTTCTCCTGCTTGAAAAATGTGTGTGCTTGGTGCATCTGTCCTTTGATTGAGTGGCCAGTATGTAGCCTTCCACTCATGGAAAAGGATAAGATCAGATTTACACACGCAAAAAATAAAAGTGGCAGAAATAAAAGGTTTTGTTTTCCACAGCAGATCTTCTACTAAACCATTTTCAGTGTTTTAGGTAATATCATAAATCCCTGAAAAGTAAAATCGGTTGAGTCCGACAAAAGTTTGACATTCAGTCGCGTGCTAATGCTTTTTTTTCCTTGATAGGGTAGAGTGGAATTTTCAGGTAGAGGGAGCCATGTGGCCAGTCTGCGGGTATACAGCGCAAAAGACACAGCAACACAATGGTAAGTTTCACTGTCAGTGATGCAGCACTTTGTGGAAGAACTGGACTCCAAATATGATACTGGCTGTGCTACACTAACATATGAACACAAACATTTAAAAATATCCAGCCTTCTCATGTTTGACAAGGCAAAGAGTTGAAGCTTAGAATGAAAAATTGCTGCTGAAATGCTTTTATCTTCTCCCTTCATGTTGTAAACTAACAGAAATGGCTCATCCAAAAGCTTCAGCAGCCATTGTGCTTCTCTCAGGCCGAAATGGTACATACGTTTCCAAACATTTTGCCATGGCACTTCATTCAAAATGAGAGCTGCAAGAACTGCATTCATCTGTACACCTTTACCTTAGAATCCATTTTAGGTGTGTTATATTTTATTTTTCCCTAGTCAGCATAGTGCATGATGGACTCGACGTAGTTACCCGGGAAGAGTCCGGTGACTCCGTTGCAGACGCCTTCGAACCAGCCGTCGTCGTTCTTCTTGATAATATAAATAATGGCTCCTTCCATGAAGGACAGCTCATCCTCTTTGTCCTTGCTGTAGTCGTAGATGGCCACAACTAAGAAATGACAGAAAAGAACACTCAAATAAAATGAACACTCCTCACAAAGGAGGTCATTTCGACTTACCTTTCTCTAAATAGGCCTTAGGGGCCCAGTGAGGAT
This sequence comes from Syngnathus leptorhynchus, assembly GCF_054491065.1. Lineage (NCBI taxonomy): Eukaryota > Metazoa > Chordata > Actinopteri > Syngnathiformes > Syngnathidae > Syngnathus > Syngnathus leptorhynchus. The sequence continues at coordinate 10,865,580 of NC_141208.1, read as the reverse complement.
CTCCATCGGCATAGGGGTCACTGTAATGGACAACCGCGGCCTCCTCTTCTTCATAGTCGACAGGAGGAGGAGGAGGTGGGGGAGAGGGCTCCTCAAACACACCCATGTCCTCGGGCGGAGGCGGAGGAGGTGGGGCTGGGCTGTCTGTTACTGAAGGGCAACAAAAGCAAACATTATAGTGAATGAAAATTAAAGCGGAATACAATAAAAATGCTTTGAAAATACTGCTAACTGACAATAACAATTACTTTGATCACACTCCAGCAATTTTAAATTCTCATCAATCTGCAGTCAGTCACCTTGTATAATGGCAAAGATGAATTAAAAAGAAGATGCAGTGATCTTTCTGCTCAGTAGAGGGCAACAGAGTTGATTTGTTTGAAATCTGGAGCATGTATATAGTCCAGAATGATGTTTTCCTATAATATTTAACAGAAAATCTCAACATCAAACTGTATTTTTTAGAGACAGGTGGAGGGTGGACCGGGAAATGGCGTCAGGTCACATTTTCACCCCTCAATGGAGCGAGAACTGGTTGCAAGCTTTATGTTATCCATCACCATGGCAACAGAAAATAAATCCCAGGGACTCAGCACACAATAATTCCAAGCAGAGGTTTGAGTGCAAAAAGTCACCAAGCAAGCAGAGTCAATGTTAGGCAGTATATGCATGCTGAGAAACATTCTCAGCAATCCACATGCTGCTTAAGACCGAATACACCGAGCAACAACGTCTTGCAGCGGCAACATCTCGTCTGAGTACTTACTGCTCTCCTGCATTCTGGCCACAAAGCCGGTCAGAGGGATCTGTGGGGTCAGCTGGACCACCGGGGGAGGCGGAGGAGCCACAGAGACTACAGCGGCACCAGATGAGAAGAGGCGGCAGCAGAGAGAATGTTGATATGGTTGGTGGACAAAGAAAAGAACAAGTGAGGACCGTATTTTCCGGACTATAAGGCGCACCAGATTATAGGGCGCACCTTCAATGAATGGCCCATTTTAAAACTGTGTCCACATATAAGGCGCACCGGATTATAAGGCGCATAAAATAGAAGCTATACTGCAACAAACTGAGGTTGACTAGGGTTGCGGTATGCATCCACTAGCCAATCACAAATGAGCCCTCTGTAAACAATCGCGTTCTTCAAACGAGCTCCTATAAAGTGATCGGAACTGACTAAAGTTCAATCTAACACATTGGTACTGCTTACCTATGTTTCCCTTCCATATCGATCCGTAAAGTTACTCGAAACATTAACGGAGCAGTCTATTTTGAAATGAAAGAGCCTCACGGGTACAACAGCTATTCAGTGACGCCCCTGATCACGGTTGCCGTAATGCTGGGAAGCGATGCGACCTTGTAATTTACTAGTCGTACTAAAACGTACTGAAACATTTTGGCAGAGCACTGTGTACAACCAGTATGGATCAACAAATTCATCAATTTATCCATTAATAAGGCGTACCGGACTATAAGGTGCACTGTCGGCTTTTGAGAAAATGTTAGGTTTTTAGGTGTGCCTTATAGTCTGAAAAACACGGTAACCATATGGAAGAGTGAGGCCTGAAGAAAGGTGAGAACAAAAGCATAACGTATGTGAGGCAAAGTGTAGCGCAGAAGCATTGAAAAAAAAGAAAAGAATATTTGCTGTTGAGAAGCTGACAGAGGATTTGGACCATTCTAAGGTAAATTAGCTCTAAAGATGACTGAAATATTAAAATAGTTGACAATTAATTTAAATAAAACCAAAAGTGACTACAGTTTAAATAAGAAAACGCAGAAAAGGTTTTACACACACCAGGCAGCGTGTACTGTCTATGTCCGTTTGCTGTAAAAAACATTTCAGCATTCTCAAAGAGGATGTCCCAGTTTTGGTAGCCTGCTGGGTCATTGCTTCCCACGTAAGATCCCAAACCTCCTTCCTCTCTGTTTTATGTTGTCCGATGAGAGAGAAGCCATCAGAGCAAAATTGCTCAGAATGATGTTGCTAAGATAAACTGGGCCGTTCTCTAACAAATCAACAAAACAAAAGGAGTTCCTCTCTTTTTTTTTTTTTAAATTACAAGCAACTGTGACCTGTAATGTTCCCTCATTCTGTTGTAAAAGGACACTTATTAAAATTTCAATCGGACATAGAAATTATGAACAGCCAACATTAGATCTTTGAGCTCTTCTGTATAACCATGGACTAAAAATTCCCCACACCACATTTCTGGTAAAACACACTGAGATGAAGTCTTACAAATGAACTAATAGCTGAAATTGCGCAACACCCAGTTACCTGAATTCTGTGAGAATGCCGGGCCCCCGTTAATATGAGGCTGCTGAGAGGAAACAGAGGGAGCGCGGCGATACGTCCCCGTGGCTGACACCATGGAGGCCGAGGAGGTGGTGGAAGAGTTATGACGTGAGATCTGACGAGAAATGGTGCCAAACTGGGACATGGGGATTGGACCCAGCCCGGGACCTTGTGGCACAGAGGTGAAAGATGCCGCCGCTGTGGGAGCAGGAATAGCAGCTTTACAGTCTGACAAATCCGTTCTGTGATTAACTTCAAATAGCATCATTTATGAGATTCTGTAGGCTTCAAGTAGTAAGAAGGTGAAAAGATAGCAAAGATGATTCACCTCGGCTCATACTGGGAGGAGAAGGCGTCGGGACTGCCAAGGGGACACCCACGCCACTGCTTCCACTGTTCTCCCTGCCACCGCTACCGCCACTGCTGCCACTGTGCATTTAAAAAAATAATAGACGTGTGAGACAAAGTCCATCCAAGCGTAATGGTTTCTTCCTGCCATGACATGTCACCGTGGTAACAGAGTCTGCTTTGTCAGATGACAAATCAGGTTTGAAAGGCTACCTATTTGTCTGCCTCCCATCATAAGAAAGTGTGGCCTTTGTTGACACTTAATGAATTAACATCCTTGTTGTTGAAATGTGTATGAAAATACATTTGTCAGAGAAACTTAATTTAACTCAGATTCCCTAAGGTGTGTTTGCACCTGGATAAAGAAACGTGTGATCAGCTGTACCTGTGTGTCCGGGGCCTCTGATTGAGGGAGGCTGTACGTGCGGGGCTCTGTTGGCTGCCCAGTCGGGCTGGACTTGTCATGTAGTCATTGGGCACCACTGGAGGCTTCACTGGCTCCAGCGTCTTGTAAGGGGTGTTGCGACTAGACCCCAAAAAAAAAAAAAGCTGTCTTCCAGGGAGGTCGAACCCATCTTTAAATTACTTTTTCTTCCAGGGAGGTCGAACCCATCCTTAAATTCCTTTTTTTTAATAGGTGAGTCTCAATAACACCTACTAAATTCTTTTTTTCCAAAATCAACTCTTACCCCAAGGTACCGCGGCCGGCCATTGGGGGGCTCGGGGGTTTCTGGGTTGGTGGGTTTGTCCTAGACAGTGTCCCTCCTCCTCGTCCTGCAGCATTGTTCCCATTTTGCTGAGGAGAAAAAGAGGTGTTAAGAACACTTGACGGACATTGGCATGTTCCCTATTAGTGACAATCTTTTAATTATTGAGCAAAAATTTTATTCATTCATGTGAGTTGAACAAATTCACATATCAAGTGTAGTTTTAATGCATTGTGGTAAAGAGAAGAGAAAAGGTAACTATTATCTCTTACCTTGGCTTTAAGCCACTGAGTGCAAGCAGAAAAAGAGAGAAGAAAGATTTAAAAATATATGCTTACTGGTTAATGGTTTAATAGGCAGTCATTTCTTTCAGCAACATTAAGTGACAAGCTGTTAAGATATAATAAGAGGAAAAATGTCCTGGTCTGCCTGGCATTAAAATAGAAATAATCAATGGTGTGATTTTGTTTGATGAACTGAATCTGCGACTGAGATGTTAGCAAACCAGAAGACAGACACTATCTTGAGAAACTCAGAAAGCCGGATGAAGATTAAACATGCCAGCAACACTGCTTTGTCAAAATAATGAAAAAAGAGGAAGCAGCAAATAGATCATGTGGAGAGAGAATACACATCAAGCGTGAGGCAGGAAAGAGTCAACAAAACATATCCTCCGGATTCTACAGAGAAAGCGATGGGTCACATTTGGCAAACATGACTCCTTCCTGTGCGATACTAAAGGCCAATTGTAAGCTTGTCTATCAGCACATTTACTAGCATGCTAAGAAAGAAAATCTAGCATTAAAATGCAGTATGAGTTTGTAAAAAGACTGGATAGGAAAAATAATGTCATTGATTTTATTTGGGAAGAAATGAGCACAATCTGTCTTACTTTGACTCCGTGGCCCACATCATCCAGCAATGTGTAATCAATTGGTTTTCGAATGTAGCGCACGGGCCGTTCCATGTTGCCCGGGGCGATGATCTTGTGGGTGCGGGAGGTGTTTTTATTGGTGGTCAGGATGCCAATCTCACGACGGGCAACTTTCTCCTTGTGAATATCCACCGTCTGTGGAAGATAAAGCAGGTAATTAACAGCTACTAGTTTCTTTTCTCCCCAGCTAAATAAAGCAGCCTGTTCCACCCTACAACCTGAATCACCAATTTAGCTGTAAGATGGAGAGCAAATGGAAATAGCATACAAGTATATACACGAGCAAAAGTGTTCGGAGGAAGAGCGGCCATTTTGGAGCACGTACAAGGAAAAACGTGGAAGGGCAGAGAGCATCAAACCATGCTCTGTCCTGAAGCTTGTGGAGTAAAACGGCAGTTGAAAATGCTAAGCAAGCATGAGTGCCAGTGTCGGGATTTCATTTGGACCTTGACAGGCTTAATGGAGCACACAGTGGAGAGAACATTCTGTTTTTGACAGGCAGGGGGCATGGATTTGTGTAGCACGCTAAGAGCATGGGAAAAGGAGTAATAAAGAAAGAAGGGTTGGGGATTTTTGGCAGCTCTTGTATGATTGATGCCCTTTCCATGCACTGTTTTGTGCAGCTGTAATTGGGAATTTATAGTTGGACTGACGGCTTGGCATCGGCTTGGTTTTGATACCTGCAAGCTAAGTGCTTGAGATTGACGGTACCGAAGCATATTAAGTCGCTGTCGTTGCAGTTCCGTTCCTTTCAATTCACCTTAGCGGACTTGTGAGCCAGTAATGCTGTTCCATGGAGTAGTTTAATGTTATTTTGGAAACTATCTAGTCATCAAAATAGAATGATGCTGGTATGACTAGTACTTTTTTGTACCTGGGAGATGTGGTTGATGGAGGACTCCATGCGTCGTAGCTGCGACGCCTGGATGTCCAGTAGCTGGAGCACATTGTTGGCTAAGGCATTGATTTGGTAAGCCACGCTGGCCAGAGACTGGGTGGTGTACGACTTGGTCTCCTCCAGGGCCTTCCTCTTGTCTTGAGCCTGAGCAAACAGAACAGAAAGAGAGTAGAGAGTAAATTCTTTGTTTTATTTGGAAGACCCTGTCAAGACTAGCCGAGCGACGAGTTGATTGATCTCGGTGCTAACAACTTTGTGAATCTCCCAGATGGACATCATGGGACAAGTGTCCAGCCAAGTGAGTAGGAATGCCAAAACATTTCATATAATCATACACCTTCACCCGGCTGCTTGAACCATCTGTTTCCGTGAGTGTTTAAATAGCTGGAGGAACTGAAAGACATATTTATAGTTTGGAAGCAAAATAAGGCTCCACGTTGAACTATTCTTTTTAGATTTGAAATAAACCAATGTCCCATGATGAATGAATGAATTAAAAGCCTTTGGTTGGTGGTCATTATATATAATAGTCACTATATATAATATATAGTGGAGCCTCGATTTTCGAACGTCCCGGTTCTCGAACAACCGGTATTCGAACAAAAAAATTGAGATTTTTTTTGCTTCGGATGTCGGACGAAATTCGGTTGTCGAACCTCGCAAGATGAGCCGAAAGGTTAGGGTTGATTCCGTTCGTTATTACATTCTTGTTACTCTGAGGATTGCATCAACTCTAATCATGCCTCCAAAGGAAGCAAGTGGGAGCAGTAAAGCCATCCTAAAACACAAAGACGCTCCTAAAGCAATACGTGAGCGCCCGGCGCGCTGCAGTTCGTGATCGGACCAAATTAAGCTACCTGCGCACTGAGGTACACTTAAATTTTTGAAAGTACATCAGGATTTTAAAAATATTTTCTAAATTTTTGCGACCGCTCTGTCACAAAGCGACCAGCGCGGTGCAGTTGCGCGGTCGGCGGCGCGCTACGGTTGCGCGTTTGGCGGTGCCTTGCAGTTGCGCGATCGAACAAAATTAAACTCCCTGCGCACTGAGGTCCACTTAAATGTTGGAAAGTACATCAGGACTTTAAAAATCCATCCATTCAACCATCCACCCATCCATCCATTTTCTGTACCACTTTGTCCCAGCCATCATCGGGCAGTAGGCGAGGGACACCCTGAGCTGATTGCCAGCCAATCGCAGTTTAAAAATATTTTCTAAATTTCAGCTACCGCTCTGTCACAATAATGCACCAGCGCGGTGCAGTTTGGCGGTGCGCTGCAGTTGCGCGATCGGACAAAATGCCCAAATGAAAAAAATGCTTAAAAAAGGCTGGTTTTTTTTTTTTTCATGGAACGGATTACATTATTTCCCATGATTTGGAATGACAAAACGTGATGCGGAATTCGAACGATTCACTACTCGAACGGCCTTTTGGAACGGATTGTGGTCGAAAACCAAGGTTCCACTGTATATATGCTACACTATGCAAGTGTTCAGTATGCGAGTATAAGAACAAAATCATCATCTAAGCAGTTAAAAACAGTGTACCCAAATTTCCATCTTTTTTTTTTTTTAAAGGTTCTAACACTTGGATTTCATGTTATTCTGTTCAGGCTCAGGGATTATTCTTTCGCTCATTTTAATTCTCTCATCGAAAATCCCATCAATGTTGTTTAAATGCCAAAAACAATCACGATGACTAACCATCTACTAACATTTAAAAGGTGTGTTAGTAATAATACCACTATTATTTGTTCTTTGGGTATTAAGATAGAGTTTGTCACTGTACCAGATATACTTTTGGCGAGACAGACAGAGAGACAGACAGAGACAGAGACAGAGAGAGACAGAGACAGACACACAGACAGACAGACAGACAGACAGACAGACAGACACAGACAGACAGACACAGACAGAGAGAGAGAGAGAGAGAGAGAGAGAGAGAGAGAGAGAGAGAGAGAGAGAGAGAGAGAGAGAGAGAGAGAGAGACTTATAATAATGACCTTGCCAAAGGAGGAAAAGTCAGATATTTATTAGACCACCCATCAGTTTGTGTTTGACCTGTCTCCTCGCATTTAAGTTTTTATTAAATTGTAACTTTCATTATTCTCAAACCACAACATGCTGGTCCTGTTTCTTGCCCATGTTTACTTTAAGAAAGCACTCATGGTGAGCATTATTTTATATACTGTATCAGGTCATCTGAGTAGTAATGCCCAAATTTCCCACATTTTACCATGACCACTTGCATAACACTGTCAAGTACACTGTTTTCTGGGTGGATGAATGGTAACAACACGTGCATTATTTCAGATGAATCTGATTTAAATGGCTATCCCATTCATACACCTGTACATACATCCACATATTCGGTACACCTGCAGTCTGAGATCCACTCCATGCTGATACCTTGACATATGAGTTAATTACTTTTTGATGAGTTTAGAGTTACATTAATGAAACAGCAATAACCGAATGCCACGAGTGAAACTTGCTGTTAAAAATGGTGTAGAACATCACATTGACGTGTTCCTAGCACACAGTATTTAGGTTACCTCGTTTAGCTTCAAAAAGGGAAAATAGATTAGAGACGCTAACCTTTGCAATACAAAGCATTTGTGCACAAATACAAGCACAAAGCCTTTGCATTGGATCATAAATCCATTATGTGTGTACATAACCAAATATGCAGTCCTCTCACTCACTTGCATTGGAAATAGCCTATACATTCAACTCCATCACATTCAACTTGTAATATTTGGAGATACGAACCATACATTGTCTATTCGGGATGGTTAGGCGATTTGAGTCCCAGCTTTTCTAGTATTCTGTAAAAAAAAAAATTGGATGCTCGCTCACCACTTATAAACGGTAGAAAATGCTGTATTGCGATTCTTACTAAAAATGTTTTAACGCTACAATGAGGCAATTGGACATTTGTTTAGACATAACTGACAAAAAATACCTCGTAAAAAGTGTTATTTATATGTCGATCAGCAGCACGTTACGTCGTAAACTGCAGTCAGTGACGAAACACTCTGACAACGACACACCCTCTACTGTACAAGCAGCAGTAGCTTGTAACACAGGGATGGCAGCCTCGGTTTCCCTAACTACAATTTATTTGTCCTACTCTCACCACATTATATGCCTAGATTGTAATAGTGGCTGAAAATGACACTTTTGTATCATTTCGAAGATCATTTCCCTTATAAGACGCGCATTTCCTGTCGCTGTGGTCTCACTCACTTCTCCCACCGCGGCACCGCAGACACGATGAACATAATCATCAAATCATCCAATGCAATGTCAAATATCTTACCTGAACATAGTTGTTTTCACAATATTCCGCTACCCGGGAAAGGTTCTGGTAGCTCTCGACAAGAGCGTGTTTACCGGCAGGGATTTCGTCTTCTAACAACATTTGTAATTCTGCCATTTTACATCCCTTTGCATTTCTCTCCTCTCCCTGCCTTGTTCAATGAGGCGAGGCGATGATGCTGCTTTGTAGGCGGGAGAAAGAGAGCGGCTCCCCCGTCTGGAATAGCGGAGCGTAACCTGTGATGCACAATAGCCAATACGATAAGAATACAACAATAATACGGATCAGGATTATTCATTAGACCTTTAGATTATTTAGTTAATTAAATTCAAGATTTATGTAACTGATATATATAAACTCCGTCACACATTTGTACGTGGCTAAAATAATAACTCATTTGCGTTCGCTCACCCAAACCACGCCGATGCACTACATTTCCCACAGATTAATGCGGTTTAAATCCCTGATTCCCAAAGCATTGTGGGAAATGAGGAACGCCCACCTCCCCAAAGCTCATCTGATTAAAAAGAAAGAAAGAAAAAACTACAGATCCCCAACTGATTGTACTGTACGTGCCTTTTCTATTTGGCTCTTCCGACTCGACATTCATTTTTAACATTTTGCTTATTTTCAGTGTAAAGTACACTTAATGGTGAGTTAAAACAATTCTGATATTTCAATGTGCTTATTTGTTATCAATAACCCGACAAAACGCGCAAACCATTTATTATTATAAAATTAGATTGGTTTTCATTTCGTATTACAATTACTGTCAAATGTCATGTCATCTTGGAGTTAGTTTTTAACATTTTCTTCACCATATTTTAATTGTTGAAAGGTGAGGACTCTAGCGTTGACGGCTGTCACCATGGCGCAGGAGGACCAACACACCCTGCAGGCTAAATTCGCTGCTGCTGTCAAAGTGATCAGGAGCTTACCGAAAGAAGGTACACTCTTTTTTTTTCTGTTCATCATGGGAAAGAATTGATACTATGACGTTACGGTTATTTCAATTGGCTGAATTTTGTACAACACAGAATGACATGGTAGTGTGTAAAGTATCAGTTCAAGCTGACCTACATGTTTTAGGTTCACCTTCTGTTCATCAAGCTGATTAACGGAGCAGTCAAGTGTAATAACCCCTCCAGAGGACATACTATATTGTAATAGACAATGATTTTAATAGCCATGTTTACAATTATACTTATCTTCTTCAGGCCCTTTCCAGCTGTCGGAAGACATGATGCTGATGTTTTATAGTTACTACAAGCAAGCCACCATGGGGCCTTGCAGCTTTACCAGATCAACAGGTTTCTGGGAGTCACATGAAAAAAACAAATGGTAAGCAGTTTTTAAAAGTGCCTTTTCAATTTGCATGGCAAATATGTACTGTATATTATCGTGCTAATTTTGCATAAATTTGCTTTCAATTTGAAATCGAAAATCTGAAAAATGTTCATTAGTTTTTTCCTTCGGCTGCTATATGGCTTGTAAGAAAGATATTATATGTACTACTCTCACCTTGGTGAGATTTGTCACCATTCTACCCAGATTATAAAACGACCCCCATTTTTTCAAAACTCAAGTTTGAAAGACTTTTTGAACACCAAATTTAACTTTTAAACAGAAAATAATTACATCTGAAACAAATGATTATAACAATATATTGGAGCGAAAAAGCATGTTATTTTGCCTCATTCAAATCATGCAAAAACTGTCTATTACATCTTAATATCTGAACATTTAAATATGTAAGTGCAATCACATTTGTAAATGAATGGCTTCTTGTTTTTGAAATGTAAATAAACCAATCTACTGTGATAAAACAACATTTGCAATATCTGCATTAACCATCAAAGTGAAGTCTAACTGTAGTCTTGAAACAAATCTGAATAAGGAAAAACATTGCAAAAAAATAATGCAAGCTACTACCGCTATTGTTGGGGAGCCTGAGGACTGTATAGGATGGTTACGCTCTTTTCGCCCCCGGGTGTCGGTCAGAACACAGGAGGGAAGACGTGGTTCAGTTTTGATTGCTTTACTGAATTATTGGCAAATAATAATAATAATAAATTACCATCAATGAAATACTCTCGGCAACACACCAATCGAGACAACAAAATACATTTGCTGGCGACCCTTAGTCGCCGTGCCGCTGCGTAACGGCTACTCGTACGATGCGAGGCAAACTTAAAGGAACACGCCATAGCTGTCAATCAAACGGCGCGCACACGAAGCAAACCGTGATCGGACAAACGGCACAACAGTGGACCGTAGTAACAATAAAATGTATATACTCACTTTGCGTCAAAGACGCACACGATCAGAGCAACATACTCAGTCGATTGTGAGCGCGCCGGGCTGTCAATCAAACGGCGCGTACACGAAGCAAACCGCGATCGGACAGACGGCACAACAGTAGTAACAATGAAATGTATTGTAGTGTATTTTTGCCTGCGCATGTCTCTGTATGAGGCCCAATGACAGCTGAGGGGGACAAGAGTTATTTGCGTTGAGGAAATGTGCTTGGTTTCAGTAATGTAGAGGCACGACAGCATATAGATTGGCCGGTGTTCAATGACCAGGAAAACAACCGATTCGAGGGCTTTGTAAGGGCGGAAAGCCAACACATGTGCGGGGTCTCAAAACGCAGCTACTATTCAAAGCGATGAGTTCATGAGTCTCGCCAGGTATAAGAAAGGGGTTGCCTGGCAGACAGGAGGACTTTGAACATCGGGTCTGTGGGGCGTGAGAAAACAAAGACAATTCACCACAGTATATACTCACTTTGTGTCAAAGACGCACACGATCACAGTAACATACCAGCAACCTTTAACTTACCGCTGCACACAAGTGAAAATGGGTATAATGTCTCGGGCCCGAATATAAGACTACCCCCACTTTTTCAGTCTTATTTCAATGCAAAAAGCATTGTCTTATATTCGGGCCAAGACGGTATATCCATCTTCTGACATCGGTTGAATAAAATCTTTTTCCAAACAGCCGTGTGTCCCCGAAGCATTTCCTTCTTTAAAGACAGCATTTTTCACCAAGTGTTTTTTGAAGACCAGCAGAGCCACGAAGACAATTCACCACAGTATATACTCACTTTGTGTCAAAGACGCACACGATCACAGTAACATACCAGCAACCTTTAACTTACCGCTGCACACAAGTGAAAATGGGTATAATGTCTCGGGCCCGAATATAAGACTACCCCCACTTTTTCAGTCTTATTTCAATGCAAAAAGCATTGTCTTATATTCGGGCCAAAACGGTATATCCATCTTCTGACATCGGTTGAATAAAATCTTTTTCCAAACAGCCGTGTGTCCCCGAAGCATTTCCTTCTTTAAAGACAGCATTTTTCACCAAGTGTTTTTTGAAGACCAGCAGAGCCACGAAGACAATTCACCACAGTATATACTCACTTTGTGTCAAAGACGCACACGATCACAGTAACATACCAGCAACCTTTAACTTACCGCTGCACACAAGTGAAAATGGGTATAATGTCTAGGGCCCGAATATAAGACTACCCCCACTTTTTCAGTCTTATTTCAATGCAAAAAACATCGTCTTATATTCGGGCCAAAACGGTATATCCATCCATCCATCCATCCATCCTCTGTCCCCATGGGGGTCGCGGGCATATATCTTAGCAGTCATCAGGCAGTAGGCGTGGGACACCCTGAACCGGTTGCCAACCGATCGCAGGGCACACAGTGACGAACAACCATCCGCACTCATACCTAGGGGCAATTCGGCATGCTCAATTGGCCTACCAAGCATGTTTTGGGGATGTGGGAGGAAACCGGAGTGCCCGGAGAAAACCCACGCGGGCACGGGGAGAACATGCAAACTCCACACAGGGTGGGTTGGAGGAGGAATTGAACCGTCAACCTCCTGGCTGTGAGGCGGAGGTGGTAACCAGTGCTCCACCGAGCTGCCTTATATTTATACAGTATATCTATTTACAATATGTATGTATATTATTTATTGCCAGGAATGCATGGAGCTCTTTGGGAAACATGACAAAAGAAGAAGCCATGAAGAATTATGTTGAAAACATCCAGCTGGTATTTTTTTGTTTTGTTTTCATAACCAATTAAAACAATTGATGTTCTGTTCTACAAAAAAAACAAAACTTGCTTCATTTGTCAGATTTACAGCTATTGAGTTTTTCTGAACAAAAACTAATCTTGGAATGGTAGAATGCTATGCATGGCTGTAAAATGAATTCAGTTTAAAATTCCTCATGACTGGTCAAGATGGTAGAATGTTGAGAGCTTACAGGTGCCAGTGGTGTGATATAGTTATGAAATACTGTAAAGTATTAATTTACTCTTTAAAATAATTACTACTCACTAAAATTATTCCAATTCTTCTATGTTAGATTTTAGAGACAATGCCAATCTCAAATGAAGTGTCTGACCTGGTGCAACAACTTGGCAACTTCTACTTGGAAGAAGAGGAGGATGGAGACAATGAGGTGAACAGCAGACCTTTCACAAGGCCTTTTGCAAAGCAAGCAGGTATATAAAGTAATTAGGCGCCAGAGGGATGAAAATACCTCTTTTAATTGTCTAGTGGTAGCTTTATTAACAGTCTTTCTTTCTTTTATCTTGCATATAGAGCTGCTCAGTGCAACGACACCTGCATTGGAAGGCAAGTATTTAGTATCAAGAAAAGTAAATAATCTACTGGTGCTTAAAGTCAAACGTGATTTGTAGTTTTACATCCTTGCTCCACTTGCTGGTCCTTGTTTATTTAGTTTTGTTCAAATATATTAGAACAAATCTGTCTTTCATAAAGTCAATATTTTGTCTGACATTGACACAGATTTGTGTATATATATATATATATATATATATATATATATATATATATATATATATATATATATATATATATATATATATATATATATATATAAATATATATATATATATATAATACATAATTACGGTATACACACACATACACACATTTTAAACATTTTATTTATATATTTTATAATTTTTTCTGTCACTTTACAGGCTATGGAGATCTGTGGGACGATATACAAAACTTTCAAGAAGAAAGTTCCATGAGTTTTAATGAAGCGGAGGGGGTCGAATGCGAGGATAATGGTCAATATCCCCAAAAAGGTGAAATAAGTGAGCAGATCAACATAATCAACAAAGACAAGGCAGATAGAAAAGGAATCACTGCTATTGTAATTGACATCAGCATTGCCAGATTTGTAGTTCATAAAACATCCTGTCTTTTCTTTCTACTCCCGTCACAGCATGGAGCCCTGAGCCCAGGCTGAGGTGTTTAACCAGGAGGTCGAGCAGCAGCGTGGAAGCAAGCGTGTCCTCGTTGACCCACAGCTCGCTGAATAGTGACGTGGAGGAGGAAGAGCTGGCCTATGCTAAAGAACACAGCACATGCAGTCCCGCCTACACGAACTATAATGAGCAACAAACTGGTAACAGTGTGCATTTCAAATGATTACAATATTGTAGAGCATTTCATCATGTTAGGATATTACAATATCTTTGTTTTTTTCCCAACAACAAAGATGCTGTCTTGGCAGACTCTGATGATGAGGAATTCTGTGATTCAATGGATCATCCAGCCATGGAGAAGGTTTGTTCCGCATTAAAGGATAACGTTCCACAATGTGGAATATTTGCATATTTAATTTTTGCTCTGGCAATGAGCTGAGAAAGTTCCCTGCGGCTGTGAAACAGTTTGTTCACGGTGCTCTACCCAAAAAAAAACACCAGGTCATAGCTAATTGTAACACATAGCAAACATTATATTCAGTTAAATGTGAGTCTAGATAAACTAAAACTAACACAATGATTTACAAAATACTTTATTCGTTGTCTTTTAACACATTTTGAGATTCTACTCTTGTTTCAGTGTCACATTTGTTTCTATTGTTTTAATTTTGTTTACCCCGATTAAGTAGTGCATGTGGATGCGACTGATGTTTCTGAATTTGGATATATTCAATTGTTTTACATTCTATTTGTGTGCAGTTCTGAATTTGCATTATTTTCTTTAAGCGGTCTACAAACCAGACTGAGTTGAGTTGATATTATGTCATGTTTCTCCAACAAGATTCTGTCGACATCACAATTTCGGTCAGGTGGATCAACATCTGCTTTGGAAAAGGAGCAAGATCTTTGGTTTGAGAGCTCCTCCGACCTTAAAGCAGAAGACTACTTACTCCGAGTTGATTCTTACAGTAAAGAGAGTCACATGTTTCTTAAAGGTAAATAAAGCAATAACTGTAGCACATCTACACCTAAATCGAGTTCGAAGGTGTAAGCAGGACATTTTATCTTATACTGTGACTTTGCGGCTTATGTTTTAGATTCTCAGTCGCCAAAGACCGCCTGCAGCTCTCAACTATGGTTGCCTACCCGTGACAATGCGTCACACTGCACACAACCCAGCACAACTTCTTGGGGGAACGTCAATGAGCAAATATTTACAGCTCTTTTGAGACTGCAGGATGACATGACTGATGTGCTACATCGGTTGTACACTTTAGAAGAATTCACCGTGGAGCAGGTAAAACTCTAGGTCTTTCAAAAAATGTGCATCAAGGGTTATGGTAACAGTATTGTTCTGTATTTTATCATTTGAAGTCAAGATCATCGTTAGAAATCTGTGCAGATGCTCTACCTATGACACGACAGGTATTCGCATACAGTATTTCTATCTGAGTGTTTAAATAAAAGATTGTCAGTTTATGTTATAACTTCTCCACAGTTTATGACACCATCTTGGTGGCCATTTGAGCATTCTCCAATTACAATGGTGATGACAGCACTTTGGCCTGCTATTGCATATGGTTTGGTCCAGCTATATTCACGACGAAAGAGACAGTAAGCAAGCTACAGTAGTAGCTAAAGTTGCTTGATCTTTTGTTTTTACTTGACAACATTGTAAAATAGTGTTTTCTTGTTCCAGGATAATCATTTCAGTTCATCCTCGTATTTAAATATTATAATCCCTGGGTGTAATAGTTCCACTCTTGTTTACCTGACAGATAAACATCATGGAGGAACTTTGACTAGAAATGACAAATGAACATGATGAAAATGGCACGATTTGAACATTTTGTCAGAGCTTGGTGATTCATCACTTAATTTTAGTACAACAAACGGTGTTATTTATTATTCTCTTTTTTTGTCAAATGAACAATAAAAAAAGTCAACAAATATAGATGCTCCATTAGAATTACAATAAAAAAGTAAGACTGTTGAAACGTAATCATTCTTTTACTTCTGTGAAACACCTATGGACCATACTGCACAATTCGTTAAAGCTACAATTGGAGTCTCTTCACTGCAAGAACAGGTAGGTTTGAACAATCTTCACTCAGGCCTGTAGGCGCCTTTGAGTTTGAATATTCTCCTTGTGTTTGCATGTGCGCTCTGTTGCGGTCTAAAAACATGCTAGGTGAAGTTTTAGACTTGGGTGTCTGAAGTGCGAATGTGAATAAATGGTTGTCGATCAGGGGATGCTTTAAGAATAATTTTCAATTGTTTGTCTATGTGAAGCCCTTTGAGACTGCTTGTGATTTAGGGCTATACAAATAAACTTGACTTGACGGTGACGTCGTCGATCCGGAAAACAAAACAAGGTTACAAAAAAAAACAAAAAAAAAAACAACAGACGTCACATCCGGATCTCATGCTAGCTGTCGCTATTGCAAAAGTAAAAGTGACAGCTGCGGACAAATACGTGTGAAGACAAGTCATTTGTTTGGTTTCACGGTCACTGTTGGCTTAAAATGCTTTCTTTGTCAACGACTGTTCAGCCACAGGTAAGAAAACACTAGCTGTTTACCGAGCTAATAAGACCAGTGTGTTGTTTACTTTCCAACCTTAGTGTTGATCCTGTAGCTAGCTAACCTTAACCGTAGCTTTCAATGTGTGTACGACGGAGCTGCCTTTATCCCCCCCCCCCCCCCCCCCCCCCCTTTATAACACCTCATTCTTTTCCAAAGATGCGCAAGTTTACGTGACGCGTGATCGCGCGGTTTAGTGAGAGGAGACAGATGGGCTACTGAAGGCTAAATTGCGCAAGCACGTTTGACTCGGCAAAGTCGTTTGAGCATGGATCGGTATTTTTAAGGTGCGCCCTTTGTCCACTCCAGATAGTTCGACGCACTAATAGAAAAAGAACACTACTACTAATAATGTTTCTGACACCACATGAACGTAAAGAAATCACATTTGAACGACTTTCCATACTTTGACCAATGGACATCGATCGCAGTGCCAACAAGCTCAGGAATTGACCAGTCATGGCTCACCTGTTTGGTCATGTGATGGCCATGGATGGCGTTTGAAATTTAATTCACGTTTCACAAATGCAATATTAACTATAATGGTCAAACGTAATCTTTCTTGTTCTTTTGAAATGGCAGGTGACTGTTCCCCTGAGTCACCTCCTCAACGTTCTCAACTCTCTGAAAAGCTCAGTTGGATCCAACAGCACCATCAACAAATCAAGAATACCAAATGAGCAGGCCTGTCAGTCAAATCTACATTACTCTGAGGTAATTAGTCTGATTCCCAAACATACACCTTTGGCCGGACACTGATACTAACTGCAATATTACATTTATAATAAAACTTCTGTGTGTAGCCCCTGTGGAAGCTACGAGACCTTGGTCTGTCAGACCTGGGAACACGGCAGTTGAATGAGTTGGCGATAAGGCTGTTACCACGCGCAAATTTACAGGAAGCACAAGCCCCTGTAGTGGGTAGTCGTACAAACTGGCGAACATCCCACCTTTCCACCCACTCTTTTTTTGTCAACAAGCATGGTGAGTTTTGGTAGCTTCTGGTTTTACTTGACCTACCACTGTTCTGTTCCCCTTTACACATTATGTAATAATATATTTTTTTATCTCTTACCCTCTTTTCCACAAGGTCACAGAAACACTGCGTTAAAGTAGAATGTCTGTTACGACTATAATTACCTCTTGTCCTTGTTTCTAGGGTTTTCTCGTCTTCGAATGTCAACTCCAGTTTATTCCAGGCAGAGGCCCTCTCCTCTTCAGTCAGTCTGCGCAGAACTGCAACACAGTTCAGGTGACACAAATAATGACTTCTATAGCCGTCAATGGCACTGACTGCCTCAAGATGTTGTACACAAATGGCACAATGTGATATGTTAACACATACTCAGAAAGCTTTAACTGTTGTGTTTATATTTTCAAAGTGTGGATACAGCACAGAGGCTTTAAAACATTAAGGAGCAAAACCAAAAGACTGCAGTCAGCTATTGAACGCCCTGTGGAATCTGAAGGGTTCCCTCCATCTTTCATGAAGGTGAACTGCTACTTAGATCTTGAGCATGATCTTTCAACTCTGTAATTCTCTCATTGGTATCACAATTGGTAATGATGCCATTTTTTTAGGAATGTTTGAAGCTTGTCATTCGTTTACCTTGCATCTTACACTAAAAGCTTGAGAATCAGCAGTCCTATATTTTTTACTACTATTTAGTTGTCAATATCTCATTCTGATAGGGCTTCCTGACACGAGACAAGGGGATCGATGTGGAAAGTCTTGAGAGTCTAACAAAGAGCGGAAACATACCCGATGGACAGCAGGATACTTTTAAAAGGGGCTTCGCCGAGGGGTTTCTGAAAGCCCAAACGCTGACGCAACGCACACAAGGTAAGTGACAACCGATTTATTACATACTAGCAGTGCTGCAGAAACACTAAAAATATGATGACTTTATGCATCCATCTTCTAGACTCCCTCAGAAGGAATCGCCTCATCTTGTTGGTGTTGCTTCTTGTTGGGCTCTATGGCATCTCAAAGATTCCCTTCATATCAGGTAAAACGACCTACGGAAGAGGATTAGGGCCAGTGAAGAAAAAAAAAAACGAGGGGTGACAGGATTCTGACTTTTTTTCTCAGAATTCTGACTTTAAAGTCAGAATTCCGACTTTAAAGTCAGAATTCTGAGAATAAAGTCAGAATTCTGACAATTCTGACTTTATTCTCAGAATTTTGACTTTCTGACTTTATTCTCAGAATTCTGACTTTAAAGTCGGAATTCTGGCCGGCTCGGTGGGGCAGTGGGTAGCACGTCCGCCTCACAGTTAGGAGGGTGCGGGTTCGATTCCACCTCCGGCCCTCCCTGTGTGGAGTTTGCATGTTCTCCCCGTGTCCGCGTGGGTTTTCTCCGGGCACTCCGGTTTCCTCCCACATCCCAAAAACATGCTTGATAGGCCGATTGAGCACTCCAAATTGTCCCTAGGTGTGAGTGCGAGTGCGAATGGTTGTTCGTCTCTGTGTGCCCTGCGATTGGTTGGCAACCAGTTCAGGGTGTTCCCCGCCTACTGCCCGATGACGGCTGGGATAGGCTCCAGCATGCCCGCGACCCCCGTGGGGACTAAGCAATTCAGAAAATGGATTAAAGTCAGAATTCTGACTTTATTCTCAGAATTCTGACTTTAAAGTCAGAATTCCCAATTTCTGACTTTAAAATCAGAATTCTGACTTTAAAATCAGAATTCTGACTTTAAAGTCAGAAATTCTGAGAATAAAGTCAGAATTCTGAGTTTATGACTCAGACTGAGTCATTCTGACTATAAAGTCAGAATTCTGAGAAAAAAAGTCAGAATCCTGTCACCCCTAGTTTTTTTTTTTTCTTCACTGGCCCTAATCCTCTTCCGTAACGACCCTATCGCTTTTAAACTTTTTTTTTTTTACCTAAAGAGAAAAAAGCATTCACGTTCCACTACAACTGTAGTTATCATGCAACATATGTATGAACTCTAAAAATATCCTTTAAGTGAACTGAAAGAAAATTGTCGTGCAGTGTGATTTCGAACTTACCATTTTTCACAGTGCGGTTCCGAACCACAACAGGCCTGGACTCCTCAGTGGATCCCGTCCAATTGAAAAATGTCACATTTGAGCACGTCAAAGGCGTGGAGGAAGCAAAAAATGAGCTGCAGGAAGTGGTAGAGTTTCTGAAGAACCCCCAGAAGTTCACGACCCTGGGGGGGAAATTGCCTAAAGGTCAGACAAAATTAATAATAGTGTCACCAGTCATTGAATGAGGTCCTTTGGTTTTATTTATGAATTTTCCTGTTTTTCTTCCATTTTTCCACACAACTCTTTAGGTGTTCTCCTGGTTGGCCCACCGGGGACCGGAAAGACTTTACTGGCCAGAGCGGTTGCTGGAGAAGCAGATGTTCCATTCTACTATGCCTCTGGCTCAGAGTTTGATGAAATGTTTGTTGGAGTTGGGGCCAGCCGCATCAGGAATCTCTTCAGTATGTCTGTTCTCACCATTTGTCAATTAAATTCCGCTTTTAAGTGCTTGAAAAAACGCAACTCACACTGAATGCTCAACTCTTCTTGCTGGTTTTGTCCAGGGGAAGCTAAAGCTAACGCTCCGTGCGTTATCTTTATTGACGAACTGGACAGCGTGGGTGGAAAAAGGATTGAGTCTCCCATGCATCCTTATTCCAGACAGACCATCAATCAACTGCTTGCTGAGATGGATGGGTAAACACTTGAATTGTGTTTAATTTGACAGACGTTAAATTTATGAAAGAGCATTAAAATCACATTTTTATCGCCGCGGTGACCTAATTGTAAGGACATTTTCATTAAATATTGCGTTCTTATGTTGAAGGTTCAAACCAAATGAAGGCGTCATTATTATCGGAGCCACCAACTTCCCAGAGGCTCTAGATAAGTATGTTTACATTCAGTACATGCACAATAAAGGCACCCTTATGTAACCTGTTGATGTTCTTCTTTAGCGCTCTCATCCGCCCGGGGCGATTTGACATGCAGGTGACTGTCCCCAAACCAGATGTGAAAGGACGAACAGAGATTCTCAATTGGTACCTCAGAAAGATTAAAGTGGATCCAGGTGTGACATGAACATCAGCGCATCTTTGTATTATGAATTGAACATCATGTGAATGTTTGTGTAGATCAACCAATGTGATTGTCTTACAGCCATTGAGGCGAAGATTATTGCAAGGGGGACTGTGGGATTCTCTGGCGCTGACTTGGAAAATCTGGTAAACCAGGCTGCACTGAAGGCTGCAGTAGATGGTAAAGACATGGTCACCTTGAAGGAGCTGGAGTTTGCCAAGGACAAAATCCTCATGGGTGAGTCTCATTATTTAAGGCCGCCACATAGCTTCTTACAATGTAACACAATTCTCACCTTTGATTATTTCTCTTCATTTCCTTACATTTTTATCCTACCAGGCCCTGAAAGGAGGAGTGCGGAAATTGACAAGAAGAACAAGATCATCACAGCATACCATGAATCTGGCCATGCTATTGTGGCTTATTACACCAAAGACGCCATGCCCATCAACAAAGCCACTATCATGCCAAGGGGCCCCAGTCTGGGACATGTCAGTAAACAAAACACTTGTCTGTTTCAACGTGTATATATATACTCTGCCAAAAAAACAAACAAAAAAAATTGCCTCACTGTCATTTTTGTAGGTGTCAATGCTGCCAGAGAATGATCGCTGGAATGAGACACGCTCTCAGTTGCTGGCTCAGATGGATGTCAGCATGGGAGGGCGAGTTGCTGAGGAGATCATATTTGGTCATGAGTACATCACAACAGGTTGGAATTAAAAGTGCTCAAACTAATGCAAGGCTCGCTCGCACAGGTGATGAAGCTTGGATACAGAAAGTGATTTGGTTTATTTTCTTCTCTAGGAGCATCAAGTGACTTTGATAGCGCTACCAAGATTGCTTGGATGATGGTGACAAGATTTGGCATGTGTGAAAAGGTGAGCTGATATGACAGAAACACGCAAACATTAGGACTGTTTTGTTTATTTGTGATGGGTTTATGTGTTTTCATTTGGCCTTTTTTTGTATTACAGTTAGGTGTGATGACCTACAAGAGCATGACAGAGCAAAGTCCAGAGACTCAAGCAGCTGTGGAGCATGAAATCAGAGTTTTGCTGAAGGTCTGTACTACTGTTTTAAGACAGCTGATTAGAACGTGTCCTTTGACCTTTTCTAAATTGACATTGTCTTTTTTTTAACCAGGAATCTTACGAGCGAGCCAAAGCCCTCCTGAAATCTCACGCCAAAGAGCACAAGAACCTTGCTGATGCGCTGCTCCTATATGAGACATTGGATGCCAAAGAGATCCAACTGGTCTTGGAGGGAAAGACACTAGAGGCCAGATGAAAGCAGCCAGTGAAACACAACAAATGCGGTGGGGCTGGTTTGGGATTTTGTCAATCTATGCGTTAGAACAACCTTTTTTGCGCCACGGACCGGTTACGTGTCAGAAATATTTTCGCGGACCGGCCTTTATATAAATAAATAATGCATTTATAATAAATATACAAATACGATGAAACCAAATCATACGACTGGCATAAAAACAAGTATAAACGACATAAAAATAAAACTCACCATTATGTTGAATTAGTGGGAGCACTGAGCTTGTTTCTCAGAAACGAGCCGGCGTAATCGGAGACAATGACACCCGAAGTGGTTAAGGTTTGTCTTTTAATGCTGGATGCTCGGTCTCCATGTGCCGAAGCAGTTTTGAAGGCTTCATTGCCTCGTTAGCTCGCCTGTCGCCACATATTATGCAGAGTGGGCTTGGCGCGTCAGTCACCGGTGGCGATAAATCCATATTTTAAGTAGGACTCCAGAAATGTTCTTTTAAATGCAGCTTTCCTTTTCATAGAAGTCGTAGCCTCTTCTTCCGTCTCCTCGTTGGGCTTTTTCCCTTTCCGAAGAAGCCTTCCAAACATCTCTGTTTCTTGCTCATTTTTCCCGCGATGTCACGTGACCAAGTTAAGCGTCTTGACCTGAACCAACGGATGTAATTGGGAGAGAATCGCCATTTTTTTTTTTTTTACATTTTCGAAATAAATTCTTACTCCTTTTTGCTACCTTTGGGGGCTCGACTGGGGAAACATGTCATGTGACCGGGACGAGTGTCTTTTTCTTTAAAAAAATAAAATAAAAACGATTCTGTGCGGCTTGGCGGCCTTGTGCCAAGTGACCCGCGGCCCGGTGGTTGGGAACACCTGGCGTTAGAAAATTATAGTACTTAGTGTTGTAAAGTTTAAACATGTGACTTAACATAATGAATATCTGTTGGGTGTGCTTAAATCTCCAAGATACACTGAGTCATCATGGTGGCAGAATCATCAATACATATTGTCTATTTATTTACATTGTGAATGTTGCTCGCTCAGACCACTCGGTTAGTACATGAATGTAAATATTGATCACAATGATAAAAAAAAAAGATGCTGTCTTGTAAATTATGGGTTGGGAATTATTCAAATTCAGATGCATGCGAATTAAGCATTTGGAGCTAATTCGTCTAATTCTTCACTTGTACTGTATGCCTGTTACCAATTTGGGTTTGTCCACTATTGCTTTTACTTGAGTGCAAAACGTGAGTAAACGTGAGTTTGTTATCTTTTCATGTGTAGTGTTCTCTGGATTTGACTAAATAAAATCTCAGTTTTGACATGGCTACAGTATTTTAGGAACGTCACGTTTACACGTGACCAACGATTATCCGTGACGTCAGGTGTACACGTTGGGCGGAAGTTGTCAATAGCTACACGGGAATTACTGAACAAAAAACAAGCCTACTGTACATTATTTTCAAAAGCGAAGCGAATCACCTGACGAACTTGCGTTACATCGGAATATGGATGACGACGTACTGACAACTCTGAAACTGCTGATAATAGGCGAAAGTGGAGTGGGGAAATCTAGGTATGTTTTGTCCCGAGCTAACTTGCTAGCTTACCTTGTGAAGTGTGTTGACATCAGTTTCTTAGCACTGTGTTTCCCTGCGGTACTTTTCGTGAGTTACGTAATGGTATTATATTTATCATTAATTTTTTTCAGTAGCTTTGTTGGCTTGCAATAACATCTAAAGATGTATTGCCAACTTTTCACTGCGTGTTGATTTCAGCTCGCCAACGGTGCCAACTGTTACATAAAACGTTTAAAGGCTTTAGTCCATTTTGCTAATTGCATCTCTTTTCCTGACAGCCTTCTCCTGAGATTCACAGAAGACACATTTGACCCAGAGCAGTCAGCGACAATAGGTACATTTCAAACCCCAAGTTTTCCCATGGTTTTTAACTTAACATTTCTCAATTGTCTATAACCCTCTTGTTACCTTTCTCTTGCACGCCGAGTAAGGTGTGGATTTCAAAGTGAAAACATTATCAATCGATGGAAACAAAGCAAAACTCGCCATATGGGTAAGACTGGTCATTATGATGACATGTTTTTACTTGAATGTGGCCTCATGAAAAACATAGTGCAATACAATATCTGTCCACTGGGTTGCGGCATTGCACAGAACAGTACAAAAAATGCATATGTAAAAGAACAATTCTCCATTAACAAATGGTTTGAAGCGTACGGAAGAGGATTAGGGCCAGTGAAGAAAAAAAAAAAACGAGGGGTGACAGGATTCTGACTTTTTTTCTCAGAATTCTGACTTTAAAGTCAGAATTCCGACTTTAAAGTCAGAATTCTGAGAATAAAGTCAGAATTCTGACTTTAAAGTCAGAATTCCCAATTTCTGACTTTATTCTCAGAATTCTGACTTTAAAGTCAGAATTCTGACTTTATTCTCAGAATTCTGACTTTATTCTCAGAATTCTGACTTTAAAGTCAGAATTCCCCATTTCTGACTTTAAAGTCAGAATTCTGAGAATAAAGTCAGAATTCCGACTTTAAAGTCAGAATTCTGAGAATAAAGTCAGAATTCTGACTTTCCTGCCACCCCTCGTTTTTTTTTTTTTTTCTTCACTGGCCCTAATCCTCTTCCGTAGAAGCGAACAAAAAAAATTCTAAATTTTTTTTTTTACTGTGCAAAGGATTCCCTTGCATTTAGATATCAATTCAAATACGACAACAACAACAACAACAACAAAAAAACCTTCTACCCCTACATAGCACTCTTGGATTCAACTTTTCACAGATATTTTCCCCCCAACATTTCTTATATTGCCATCTTCGTATAGGACACAGCTGGACAAGAAAGGTTTCGTACGCTAACACCCAGCTACTATCGCGGTGCCCAGGGAGTTATACTTGGTAAGTATTTTTTTTTTTAAAGCACACTAGTAGTGTGCCATATTTTAAATTTTTTGCATTTTATGATTGCAGAATGATTTTAGCATCACAGAAATACTGTAATTTGATTCTATATGATTTCTTGCACAATGTTATGTTTCTACTCATTATTTCTTTTGGGTTGACAGTATATGATGTTACAAAGCGTGACACCTTCACAAAGCTGGAAAACTGGTTGAATGAATTGGAAACCTACACCACTCGCAATGATATTGTAAAAATGCTTGTTGGCAACAAGATTGATCAGGTGAGTCTGGAAAGGATTTGCTTCCGCAGTTGTTAAGACACTTTTTATAAATGTGAAAGCATGTTTCTATAGGACATTTCACCGCACTGCTGAAATGTGAAACCGTTTATGTGAAATGTTGGAAATAGTGTGAATTTCATGATTTTGGTTTCTAGGATGACCATGAAGTGGACAGAAATGAAGGCCTGAAGTTTGCGAGAAAACACTCGATGCTTTTTATTGGTAAGTGTCCATGTTGGAGTTCAGTTAAAGCTTAGCAAGTCATACTTTTGATTTGTCTTTCTGGCCTGATTTAGCTGCTTTGGTCCTTTGGTTGGATGCAGCTGCTCCAGATCATTTGCATTATGATTAGCATCTAGATAGGCTTTAAATGTTGTTGCTTTAAATGCATGTCTGCACGCTTTCCCAAATTTCTAATTCCCATATCCAAGCTTACCCCATTTGCAAAATTAGGTTAACTTGCTTTGAAGTTTCCATTTTAGTGCAGCAACATTAATGAATTGCTTTGGGCTAAACCAGGCAACAATGTGTTTGATTCGATCCACTGTGAGCCCGCCGCTTGTCCTTTACTTCTTAATTTGAGTCATCGTGTAGAATACCTTGAATGTCATTATCATTAAAACCTGTACATTGAAGAAATAGTTTCCTTGATTTTTATTTTTTTTTATTTTTTATAAATGAAACCCTTGTGAAGATTTTCTTGTTTTTGTTTGATGGAAACCTTTTTCTGTTTATTCCTCAGAGGCAAGTGCAAAGACCAAAGACGGCGTACAGTGTGCCTTTGAGGAGCTTGTAGAGAAGATCCTCCAAACTCCGGGGCTTTGGGAGAGCGAAAGCCAGGGCCAGACACTGCAACTGGGAAATCAAGAGCAAGGCAGTGGCAGGGCATGCGGAGGATACTGCTCCATACCTTGAAAGTGGACAAAACAAACAAACAAACAAATAAAATAAAAAGCTCGATAGAAATGACCTTAGTCCGGAACCAGGGAGATGATGAAAAACGTGAGTTGGTAAGAGAGATTGGGCAGGGGTGGATTCTTTGCACATGACACTTCTTTCTGTTTCTAGTTTAAAAAAGAAATTGGCCTTTTGGCCTCATGAGATAGTTTGACGTTTGTGTGTGCTTGGGTTCAACAAGCATGATGTCACTTTACAACAGAGAATGTCAGAGTGAAGCTGATTATATGAACCAATCCTGACCATCTTCTATGTTTCAAGCAGCATTTCATATGGGGGGTGGATAACCTTCATTTAACCTCTGGCCATGAAAAGCTTTCATCTTTTCCCAAAACACTGTGGGTACAGTACATCCACATTTTTTTTCATTAACTCAGTTAATGTCATTAGATGGCCTTATCCATAAAATATTTGCAATCAGAATGTATTGAACCACTCCTTCAATGTAGAGTGCAGAATCCTCAAACTAGTTGATCATTATAGTCTCTTTAAAGGTTATGGAACTATCCCCCCATTTGTGCTGTATGGACCTTTTAATACAAGAAAGGTATTTAACATCTTTGTTGCAAATGCTTAGCTTACTGTTTTCTTACTCATCATTCAGTCCAGTTCACCATTTATTATTTCATTTTGTTTGTGTGTGATGTGGTCCATATTTAGTCTTCAAGGTGATGGCTTCATACATGATGGAAGATCATTCCCAAGCATTTTCTCTTCTGCAGTATACCGATTTGTTGTACTGTCGTTATTTGTCAACTTCTTTCCATGCCATCTATCCTCTCCGCTTATCTTAATCACTTCCTGCAAATGTTTTACATTCTGTCTCAATTGAATTTTGCAATGCAGAATGTCGCAATGAATCTTGCCTTAAAAACGAATGACGTTCTCTGTTTCCAGTGTTGTCGAAATTGTCCTGTTTCAGACAGAAATAAATGACACTTGGGTTGCAGTCATTCTAAACTATGATTTAATTGTCATGTAGTTTCCATCTGCTCTCAAGGCCCAGATAATGACGAGGTGCCTTTTCATTGGCAACTCAGTTAATGAAGTGATGAGAACATGCGAGTCTGCAAATATTCTCAGTAGAAAATGTAAAAAAAAAAGAAAATCTCAAAGTAGGTCGTGAGTGGAAAGATCCTGCTAATGATCTTTAGTCAAATAACAGCAGCCGTTTATGGGTGATTACAAGCTTATGTTTGGTGTCGGGATGTGCTCACACGGAACAGAATGCTCCACTCAAGGCACACACAGCATACTAGGCATTTTTTTTTCCCTCCTCATCACCCTTTGCGGCTTGTGGTATCTAGGGAGGTGTTGTATCTTTTTAAATTACAAGTGATTTAAAAACAGATACAACTCCTCCCTATATAGACACCACAAGACAAACTAGGAATGTATCTTTGTGTCAAGTGTGAGGAAAACGCTTGTTTTCTTTCCAGCAGTGGTGGAGGAACTCTCTGCAAACAGGTTGCCGAAGTTGTGCTTACAACAATCACTCAGAAAGCCTTCCATATTGTTGCCAGACAGTTAAAACCAATTTCAACGTGTTTATAGCAAAAGCAAGAGCTTAATATTTTTCATTCATTTTCTGAACCGCTTTGTCCCCACGGGGGTCATGGGCATGCTGGAGCCTATCCCAGCCGTCATCGGGCAGCAGGCGGGGGACATCCTGAACTGGTTGCCAGCCAATTGCAGGGCACATAGAGACGAACAACCATCTGCACTCGCACTCACACCTAGGGGCAATTTGGGGTGCTCAATCGGCCCACCAAGCATGTTTTTGGGATGTGGGAGGAAACCGGAGTGCCCGAAGAAAACCCATGCGGGCTCGGGGAGAACATGCAAACTCCACAAAGGGAGGGTCGGAGGTGGAATCGAACACGCATCCTCCTAACTGTGCGGCAGACGTGCTACCCAGTGCGCCACCGAGCCGCCTAGAGCTTAATAGGACACAGACAAATAGAGTACATCACGAAAAGGAAACATTTGGCATACGTTTCAGTGTTGCCTATTATGACCTTCCTGCTCGATGTTGGACCTAGTCCAGTCTCTTTTGTCCTCATCAAGCAGTAGACAGGAAAATGTTGGGGTGGGGGTGGAAGATTGAGACGACTGCTGCAGACCAAACAATTACCAATCAACCAGGCTTGGTTGTCTGTCAGATGCTTCCTAAGCACAACAAAGTCAATTTTGAGCAAGGGACCTGAAACTCCTCATGGGTGTAGGATAACATTTGCACAGCTCCCTTACACTGCCTCTTTTTTTATGCATGACCATATGTGCGGATTGTATGTGTGTTTTTCTGTATAATGTTAGCATTTGTATTTGTAGTTTAGCAGTGCAGGGTTTGATTCTGTGATTGGCTGGCAACAAGTTCAGGGTTTACCCTGCCAACTGCCCGAGTCAGCTAAGATAGGCTCCAGTGTGCCTGTGATAATGAATGGATGGATATTTAAAATAAAGATGAATGATTTCTACTATGATTCCGAGGGATTGTCCCAAGCTCTTGTCAAAATTATGTGAAAATAGAGTCCATGTTGAAGAAACTTAACATTGACTTTATTGGAAAGCTACGGTCAAACTAAGGGCATTGGATGACGATCCAGTCTCAAAGAAGTTAACTTATAACAAAACACAATAGAAATACATCAGCAACATTGTAAAAAAAAAAAAAAAAAAACACTGTGGGAGAATACAGTCTATATATTTTTTTTTACATTACACAAACATTTCAAAAGTCTCAAAGGCTGCCTTGAGGCAGACGTGATTCTCGTATGTTGAATTCCTACACACTGTTGGCCAGGCCCACTTTGATAGTCTGCACTTCGGAAATGTGGGACGACTTTTGGATGATGCGACTGGTGAGGGTGGACTGCTCAGAAGTGCAGCTCTGCCTCAGGACCGAGGTGGGCGTCGTGACAGGCTTCCTGCCAGGGATGTTGCTCCTTGCCATGGACAGGGGCTCCCTGTGGCAGCTCAACCCTGGAGTTTTGCCAAGCGACCTTCTGTTCCGACAGGTCTGCCCGTGGGCCAGACTGGTCAAGGCCACGGCCGCATTGATCTCTCGCCAGTCTTGGTTGTTTTGACTCTGCTGACCTCTTTCCTGAGGCTGACCACTAAAGAAAAAAAGTTGTTTTAATTGACAATCCTTGACTGACGGTAGTAAAAATAAAAAAACATTAATAAATTACCTGTCACATTTTGATGATGCATAGTCCAAAGTCTCTGCAAGGAAGAAGACATTTCATCAATTATTTCTAAACCAGCTTCCTTGATGGTTGTAATTGGAAACAAACAAATTACTGGACATTCACTTTTCTGGATTAATTATATAGAGCTCTTTTTTAAACACATTGCATTCGATACTTTTTGTGACCAAAATCATGATTACGATTGTGTTTATATTTGTCATTATCTTTTTCAAATGAAAAGTCCTCACTGTGCTACCCTCCGTATGTTTAAATCAAGTAAAACTAAGCTTCTCAGCGGAAGATTTAATTGCCCACAGACCAAAATATTCCATCCAGGATGTATTTAGTTGGCCAGGAGCCAAGAGTAACTATTGACTAAATCATGTCCGCTTTGTTTTTCTTGTTCCCTTGCTACTGAAGGTCCTCAAGCATTTTCCTCTTTTGCCGCAACATCCTTTTCCAAGAGACTAAATCTAAACCTCTCATTTTAAACAGCAAGAAAACATTGCTTTACCTCTTGCCAGTTTTAAATTGACTGCATGGTGAACTTGTAGTGAGGGTAATGAGAGGGCTTGCTGCTTTTTTATAGAGAGTAAATTGTCCAGTAGTGTTGCAGAACGACTTTTGATTTTGGCCTGGTCATTTCTTGACAAGGTAACTGAAATGAAAAGAGTAGCCATGATTTATTCTTTGTTGTTTTTGAAAATCAAACAGTCAAAATGCCTGTATCTATTGTTCTGTAAACAGGAACTACTTTAGTTACCTTCACTGACATAATTAATATGCAGCTATGTGGTTTTAATTGAAACCTCATCTCACAATTGATCTTATCCAAAGGACAAATTAGGTCCTCTAATGAAATGTTTCCTGACCTATATTGAGCAAAAGCAACCGTTATGTTAAAAAAATCTCACACCGAACAAAAATGTCTCCAAAAGTTAAGTCCTACCCATGTCATTATCAGAACAGCAACAGGTGGATTTTAAAAACAAAGGAATTCATGAATAGGCCAGCCAACACTTTATGAAATTTACCTATCTAATCTATCTCATCACAATAAAGCCCAAATGGAAGTTAATTTCAACCAAACAGCTGCACTGAATACAACATTAAGGCCCTGCAGCGCATAGTGAACACAGCTGGTAGGATTATTGGTGCTTCACCCACCTCCCTGAAGGACATTTACACCTCCCATCTCACCCGCAAGGCGACCACAATTGTGTGTGATGTGAGTCACCCCGCTCACACTTTGTTTGATCTGCTGCCCTCTGGGAAGAGGTACAGAAGCCTGCGCTCCCGCACCACCAGACTCACCAACAGCTTCATACTCCAGGCTGTTAGGATCCTGAACTCTCTCCACCCTCGGCTGCATAACGTCCTGACCTTTTGGGCCTTGCCTTGCACTACTCTCACGCTATGTTCTGGCTGTCTGCTGTATGCACACTTGCTCCATTTTTGCTCCTCTTTATTTATTTATTTATTTATTTATTTATTATTCATTGCTTTCGTTTATTCGTTGTATGTGCCTTTTTGTTTTTACTTTTTGTGTTGTTTTCTTGGATGTTTTGTAATATGTCTTGTCACCGTAACGCAATTTCAATCACTTTGTGTGTCTTGGCATGTGAAGAAATTGACAATAAAGCAGACTTTGACTTATGTTCATACCACATTATAAACACAGTAGCCTGTCAGAAATTTTTTATCACATCTAATATTGAATTACAAAGTCTGAAAAGACTCTGGAATTCACTAACTACTGTAACAGAAACATATCGATGTGGATATTCATTTATGAACAAAAAACTCGACGCTCAGCATACATTTGAAACATTGTGCTGCCAACTATTAGTCCAAACCATTTTTTTTTATTGCTCTGTGTCTTATAAAACACGACAGCCCTTTGAGACTGCTTGTGATTTAGGGCTATACAAATAAACTTGACTTGACTCGACGATCCTAGTGACATGATGGCCCTCAAGGAGGTATTGACCATGTCTTGTACAGGAATATAAACACACTTGGTTGTTTTGTGGAAATGTGAGGTAACATCATGTTTCCAGCCTGTGAAATCTTGACAGATATGCTTGAGGTGACCTTGTGACATCACTTTTTAAAGACGATCACTCGTTGACATATTTTTTAGCCTTCCTGCGCTATGCTAGCGCAGTGTTTTAATGGGGTCCGGGCCTGTCATAAATCTGGCAGGCTGACTTTCCACTTCAGTTACGTAGAGGAGTCGCAAAAAAAAGTCATCATATGAGCAGCAGGGATACATTAAAAGTGTTCACAAACATTTCAGTGGGTAATTAGTTCAAGAAAGTGCAGAATAGTCCAAAGGAAATATGATTTGAGGTGCATTAACAGACATGTTTAGGGGAAGACTTTTACGTATTACCCTTGAGTCAGTGCCGAGTTGATATGACGCTATGTGACCAGGAGCTAACAAACTTTTTTAACGAGCTAATATTTCATTTTATTTTTTACAAAATGTGTGTTGTTTACATGTTCCTTGCGGTGTAAAGAATTGTGGTTGGCTTTCATTGTGTTGCTAGGCTAAGTGAACCAGCGACTAACTTTAGCCTCTTATTTACACTAACAATAAGTCATAAATGAATTCACTGGCATCTTTTGGTTTTCTCAAATGTCAAAATCATCAGAATTACAGCTAATAAAATTAATTCTAATAATATTTTCTCTGAATCTTTCTTTGTTTCATCGAAGAGTGATGGAAAAATAAATTATTCAAAACTTAATCCTGTTTTTATCCTGGCAGACGCTGATCCATCTTTTCTTTTTTTACATTTGCCGTGAGTACAGTGACACTTTAATTATAAAAGCAAAACGAGTTATGGATATCAGTGAGGGATTATTTTACAATGTGATGATCCAAATTATGATCATTAGGCCTTGGAGGTGGTCTCTCAATGGAACAATATTGTCGTAAAAAAAGAAGAAAAAGAATGAATAATATACTGTATTTTTCGGACTAAAATTCACTCCGGAATATAGGTCGCATTAGCCATAAAATGCACAATAATGTGAAAAAAAAACATAAGTCGCTCCGGAGCATAGGTCGCATTTTGGGAGAAATTTATTCGACAAAATCCAACACCAAGAACAGACATGAACGAGCAACAACAGGCTAAACGACAGGTATGCTAACGTGACATTAACACAAACGAAGAGCTGAGAAAGGGCCTGACGTAACATTCAGTTATTCTAATAACTATTACATAAATAACACGTTTATAAAACCATCTGTGTCACTCCAATTCATTAAATCCATCGATCGTCCTTTATGTAAACAATGCCTCGTATGCGCCGCGCCGCTGACGTCGGACTCGTAAGTTGCATTTCTAATTATTCCACAGACCCATATAACGATATATAAAGTATATTTCAAATAACTATCATATTACAACAATATTATCAAACCATCTGTGTCACTCCAAATCATTAAATTCATCGATCAAATTCCTCGTCCTTTGCAAGATGGCGGCGCGTGCACACGCAGCGGCCTCTTTCCGTCCCTACCGATCGGTGTTTTTGTTCATTTAATAAGTGTTTGTCAGACAGTTTTATGTGTTTGTCTGATCATACCACGTTGCGCTACGAGTACGGCAGGCAGGTTCTGCTCGACGTCGGCGAAAGCGAGTTTTGCGGCGTTTCGGACTTTGATACAGGGACATTAAAGTCACTGGGACTACAATGCCTGAATCATCGCCGGACTCGTCTGCTACTCCTTCCCCGGACCAGCAGCGTCGAAAGCGGTGTGCGAGGAGGCAGAAGAGGGGAAAGCGCGGAGGCGTCCGGGCCAGGCTAGCGGCGTGCCCAACTCGCCCGGCCGTGCCTTCCATTCTTCTGGCGACTGTCCGGTCGTTGGACACCGGACTCTGCTGTGCAACTGGAGCGGCTGGCGTGCTATCGAGCGGACCGGGCACTTATTACTTATTCGTTGCTCTTGTCTGTTCGTTTTTATTCTTTGTGCTATTTGGTGCGAGTGTTGTGTGCTGTCTAGTCACCGTGGGACGGTGGGAAACGTAATTTCGATCTCTTTGTGTGCCTGGCATGTGAAGAAATTGACAATAAAGCGGACTTTGACTTTGATTCCACAGATCTAGTATATAACTATATTGTAGCGTTAACAAAGTCGACTCCCAGGCGTGCGGCGGCGTGGACTTCCATCCCCGGAGGTGGCTGGGCTTCTCCCGAGATTATTCCAACAGTGGCATTTCCAGCCATGTAGGTGGAAGAGAGTTCCATAGAATAGGACCGGGCGTGCGTAAAAGCCATGTCCGAGCCCCATCCACCGTCTCCGGACAGCCACCCGGCCGAGCGCCGGCCCCCGACTTCCATCCACGGAGGTGAAAGAGAGCTCCGTAGAGTAGGACCGGGCGTGCGTAAAAGCCATGTCCGAGCTCCATCCACCGTCCCCGGACAGCTACCCGGCCGAGCGCCGGCCCCCGACTTCCATCCACGGAGGTGAAAGAGAGCTCTGTAGAGTAGGACCGGGCGTGCGTAAAAGCCATGTCCAAGCCCCATCCACCATCCCCGGACAGCCACCCGGCCGAGCGCCGGCCCCCGACTTCCATCCACGGAGGTGAAAGAGAGCTCCGTAGAGTAGGACCGGGCGTGTGTAAAAGCCATGTCCGAGCCTCATCCACCGTCCCCGGACAGCCACCCGGCCGTCATTGTCGCTCCTCAGTATAAGTCGCCCCCCCACCCAAACTAAGGAAAAAAACACGACTTGTGGTCCGAAAATTACGGTACATAAGTTTGCTTTTCTGCAAATGG
The DNA here is from genome assembly GCF_054491065.1 of Syngnathus leptorhynchus. Lineage (NCBI taxonomy): Eukaryota > Metazoa > Chordata > Actinopteri > Syngnathiformes > Syngnathidae > Syngnathus > Syngnathus leptorhynchus. Next base: position 10,831,719 of record NC_141208.1, on the reverse strand, counting down.
TTCTGCATATCTTTTATGATGCTGTTTATAATTCACATTGTCGGTTCAAGTGTCAGTCTGAGTGTTAGGGTTTATAAACTATCTTGATCGTATGATTATGTTGGAATGTAGACTAGAATTTGTTTTTTGTTTAAACCATTTACCTTTCCTTGACTCTGAAAAGTTTAACCATTCAGTTGTTGAAACTTTCCAAATGGTGTGGAAACACTTTCTTGCTTAGTCATCTACAATGCTCCACTAGTTTCTGTTTCCATGGCCTTGTAAAACAATGAGCTGGGACCCTCTGCACTGATTAACCAGTTGCTGAGGTGACCACCAAACATGTCCAATGTCACCCTCACCCTACTTGTTCTCAATAAATATGCTCTTGTAAGAGACTAACGGCAGAGTTTGTTCGAACATTGCTGTACCTACAGTAACGAACAGGCTCTCCACTTGCAAGTGCTTAAAGGGCATACTGTCTCCCGTGTGGTACTTGCAAAATGAGTTAGAGTGAGAACATCTCTAACATTGAGGTTGAACTGGAGGTTGCTGAAGTTGAAGTGTTTTCACAGACCATAACTTCACCAACACTGGAAAGATTTATTTGATTTCAGGGAAGCTGAGTGTAATAAAATCGGAACTTAACGCATTACTGAAAGAAATGAATAGTGGCTTCACAATTATAGAAATGTAACTTTTCAATGAGCGTGAAAAGGAGGCCAGGATGGAGAGAAACAAGCAGCCAGCGTGTACATGACTCGGGCAGAAAGCGCAACTGGGATGGAGCCAAATGGATATTAATGCTCTCGAGCTGCGTTCTTTCAGTGTCGAGTTGTCACTCGTTTGTGTGCCCTGCTGACAAACTGCTTTATTTCTTGATATTTTGGCTGAGTTTTTCACTTCTCACTCTGCGAAAAATAACATCTCAGACATTCTTTCATTGTCGAGGCCCAACAGGACATTTCCACCATGGCAAGAAGCTCAAGCAGAACAAATGGCACGTTGTTGCGTATGGAAATTATATTTGCAGTAGAAGAAGCCAGCTCCAATTCCATCCAAACTTTATATGACGGATTTTTGTGTTTGCAGGACTTTTTTTTTTTGTAATGTTCATGAAAAAAATTCTGGCTCTGAGTGTTTGGTTTATCATAAAAGGAAGCAGGGTGTCACAATTGTTAATGGTTTAATGTTGTATTCATTCTACTGACCACTTTTTTTTCGTCACTTCTGAACTTCTTTAAAACATTTCGACTGAAATTTTTTTTTTTAATTAGGCAGGCATTTAAGCACGGCAGAAAGTATTCAGATCACAAAATGGGCTAATTGAGATTATTTTATTTATTTTCCTAAATTTGTTGTATACATTTTGAATTTGTATCAGTATTTTTAAAATAATTTTTGGGCTTTGGATTTTTTTTTTTTTTTTTTTTGAGGAACCCCCTTGGCCACCCCTTGCCCCCACCCCCTTAAGAAAAAAAAAACCTAGCTCCACCAGTGGTGTGTGATGCTTTGGAGTCTCTTACCCATTTGGTAGATGAAGTTGGTGTCTGTGTCATAGGAGGACGCTGGGGACACAGCGTCTCTGTCGCACTCGTTTGAACTGAAGGACTCGGAGTGGCTCCGCCTTTTTAGGGCGACGTCATCCGCCTTTCCTGCCATCATGTGCCGCAGGGTGTCGTTCAGGTAACGATTCAGCAAGCTGCTCTTGTACTTTGATGGCGGCGAGGCGCTGTCGTCACTGTTGGCCGGGTCGGCCATGGTGAGCACGCCACCCTGGTTCTTTATCCCACACATGTGGGATGAGGATCTTCCTAAGTCTGGTGAACAGATGGGCGTTTGTAATGGACAGTCATCATCTGCAGCAAAGCACATGGACAAAAACCTTTTTTTTGCCTGTGGGCACTTGTTTGGCATGAAATCATTTTCAAAAGATTTGCTCACCATCTGAGTCGGTGTCATTGCTGCATACACTCAGTCTCTCAGCATTTCCCTGGATGTATTTATTATACAGTTTGATTCTTAGGGCCCAGCTCAAGTCTGGCTGCCTAACCGTGTTCTTCAGCCTCCGCCGAGCATTGGCAAACCAGTTTGACACCTAAACAGAGTTGGATGGTGAAAAAAAATGAAGACAAGCCAACATTTTGCCTGAAATTTGTCCACTGATCGGCCTCACCTGTACGAGAGTCATATGGGAGCCCAGAGCTAGCAGAACCTTCTCGGTCTTGGTGGGGTACGGGTTGTCCCGGTGTTTGTACAGCCAATGTTTGAGAGGCCGGGCCATGTCCTGCAGCACCTGTCTCTTGTGGCGAACTTTGACCCCACCCAAGCAAGATCTGGAGAATTTTGAAAACTCAGACTGTAGCAGTGCGCAACGTAATCAAATGTACCAAAATGTTGGCTCTAAATTTGGTAAAAGCTGATCAAAATATTGCTGCTATGCCTACCCGTATCTTCTGTACTTGGAAGAGTCTTCTTCAGTGGTCTCCTGGTATCGCAGCAGTTCTGCATTCTGACGGCTAGCCAAGCTGCTGTGAGCTACACAATTCAGTCTACTCCTCTGTTCATCCTCCAAATGAAGAAGAGTATCAGATGCCATCCCAACAACTGAGTTCATCCTCAAGCAAGGAGATTTCCCCCAAACCAACAGGTGCATCTATCGATTTACAGAAATAAATAGCTGCGGTAGGCTCCCATCCTGGATGAAGTTGAAGTCAGCAAAATGAGGAGAATAGTCCCCGGGCTTTTCTCTGGAGTACGTCAGTCACAGAGTGAGAAATGTTAGAAAAGTCAGTAGATGTCGTCTGGTTTTGTTGAGCAGCACTTTGGAGAATTCGGATAACGTGTTTCACTCCTGCCCATTGGTCCACCCACCATCCAATCAGGACCGTGAGGGGAACCCTCGCTGAGCAGCGGCAGAAGCGGCCCAAGATATGCAAACTATTGCATGGCAAACGTGGTTATTAGATTCTGTCTGCTGTTGAGCATGATCTCATATTTTCTACATGAGGCATACCAGCCTCTCACAGCTTGCGGTTTGACCAACAATCGTGTCAGCAAATAACATTGCATGTTTTACCAAGGGATTCGGGAGCTGGAATTACAAGTTTCCTAATAACCAGCAAAACCACCAAGCGGTGCTGCGTGCCAGCAAGCGAATCCTGCTTTACAGAGCAAATTGGGCCATAGTAATGTCAACACTAGTGCTGGAAAAATAGCACTGGCTTTGCTCATCCTATCCTCAGCAAGTGCTGCTTATTTTGTGTGCAACCATGTGCAGTGGTGTCTAGGGGTTGCAAATCTTTTGCACTGTCTGCAGTCGGTATAATTTTTGGGAGCTCTTTCCATTAAGTGGGACATATCATTTCAGTATGGTTTGGGACTGACTCGGCTCGTGTTACCATGCTCGACACTGATTTGCACGTGTGTGTAGGCAGGATGGCAAGAGGTGAGTGGTGTAATCGTGTGACATGATAGCAATGTGACACATTGTGAAATCAACAAAGAAGAGAAAACAACAAATTGTTACGATTTATTGTGGAAGAACTTAATGTTATTAAGAAGGAAGATTGTGTTCCTCTTGTTCCATTCTTGTAAAATTGAGGGGCGTGATGTTTTTGTGTGCAGGGTTTCACTCCACTACTAGCTGCGGATGGATGTAATTGAAAAATAGATATTTCTTCAGGTCAGTAAAATGTTTTTGTGGCTAGCTTCTATGTTCATTTTTGAATGAACTAGTCAAATGTTCAGAGGGCAAAGTAGAGCTGAATATCCTCATCAGTTTGAGAGTACAGTAATCCCTTGCCACATCGAGTGTCAGGGGTGGAATGGCAGAATGGAGCAGGGCAACCAAGTGCAGCTTGGACCAGGGTTTATTGGCGGAACTCAAAATACAGACTCGATAACCCGACATGACTTCACAGAACTAACATGACTTCCTCACCAAAACATACTTGAAAACGACACGACATCAAAACAACAGACAACAATGATCCGACGAGGGGTGAGGGGTAGACTGGATTTACCGTAATTTTCAGACTATAAATTGTGGTTTTTGTCATAGTTTGGGTGGGGGGGCGACTTATACTCAGGAGCGACTTATATGTGATTTTTTTTAAATAAATTTTCAAAATTCAAAAATCCGCGATGTAGTGAAACCGCGAAAAACGAACCGCGATGTAGTGAAACCGCAAAAAACGAACCACGATGTAGCAAGGGATTACTGTCATTTGAACTGCAAGTGACGTCACCATCGAACCCGCACCCTCCTAACTGTGAGGTGGACGTGCTACCCAGTGCACCACCGAGCCGCCTACTATGCATTTATTTATGTGTCTATTTATCTATTCATTTATGATCTATTTATTTATTAGACTAAGCGTCTTTCAATAATTTGACTTCCTGGCTGATAGTTAAATAGTATTGAATTCCAGTTGTGAAAAAACACATGGAGCAGATGCATCCCTCTTCTCCAGCAATATATTCCTCCTCTCACATTCCTCTGCAGTTGTCAGACGGCTACATGCTATTACACACCATTTAGTCTCGTCCCTCATCGACATGTTCCCTAGCTTGTGTGTTGATATTAGCCGGAAACACACCCACCTTTAACAGCCCAGAGACCAATAAAAAAAAAAAGTAGTACCCAAAGACATACAGTAGGTATATCTCTGGATGGGATGCAATGAAGTGTACATAAACTGAATGTGTGTATGTTTGTGTGTGTACACATTTCACAGAGACACAAACTCAGTTGCAGATGATATTTTATTTTAGAACAGAAACTGTTGGTTAACAATAGATTATAGCCGAGCCATTTGTTTTTATCTAGGGGGGAAAAAACTAGAAGGAAAATCTGTGATTATATATGACAGTAAAAAGTGAACTGAAAGCTTCCCTCGGATGCGGATTTCTGGATTTAAAATGAAGAAAAAAAACTTGGGGAGAAGACAAGAGACAGTTTTATTTGGAACATCTCATGTGTTCATAACAGTTCTTGAGGTTTCAATGGAAGACAAAAAACATATGGCCATGACCTTTAACCTAATTTTTTTATTTTTTTTATTAAAGGGTTGATCAAATTATTTGGGGTATCCAGCTCTCAGGTTGAATTTTCTGGACGTACCTAATGCAAAATATCACCTTTATAGAAGAACTTAGTTTGACCTTCTCAAAACGTTTGCGTGGACATTTTGCACAACTGGCTATTGACTGCAGCGAGCTTGGAAGAGTCAGGGAAAGGCATTGAAGTGAGTCCTTGTAAATGTCCTGCTGTGACTTTTTGACATTCAGCTGCTTGCACTCATGAAAGTGTAATCCGTCTAATAAACTCATTTACGCTGTTGAAATCGGTTAGAACTGGTTAAGAAGCAGACTTTTCATACGGGTTCATTTATAGTGCATTTGCTCAGTTGTCAGTTTTCTGTCACCACCAAAGCAACACCTCCAGAAAAAAATACATTTCTTTGATACTGATTTTCCTCCAAGTGCCCATCTGTCAGCACATTTATGCAAAAAAAAAAAAAAAATCTGTCATACTGTTCCCTCCGATGTCTTTTGACTGTCAAAACTGCATAAATAGTGCAGGGAGGGTTTCAAGAAAATCGGAAAGATTATAGGAAAAAGTCCTCTTGGCAAAGACAAATGTGTAGATTAAAGTTCAGGTCAGGCTTTGTATATTTTGCTTTCTGGATAGTCTCGTTATATCTCGGGATATATTACAGGACCTTTGGCAAATTATTGTGAGTATACCTTCATTGTGATGAATTATGTTTCTGCACTTTATGGACACCATTCATTTTTTTTGCATAGTTCTACGTGTCCAACGTTGTTGGAATAACTCTTGGAACGGTCTTTACTGTTCCAGCATGACCTTGCTCCAATTTCGGCATGTTGGATGAGTTTGGTGCGGAATAACTTGAGGGATCTCATAAAGGGTCTTCCCAGAGACGTGGAAGTCGTTCTATGAGATCTTTTATTTTCTTCCATATTTGGGTCTTGTATCTTCCTAAGTTGATGTGAGTATTCATAGCAGTCGACAGCGGTGAATGTTCTTCTGCAACACAAAAAAGATCTTTGACACTTTCTTGTCCTGTTTTCACCACGTTGTGTTTAATGTCATTCAATCATTTAATCAATCTTGTTTATTTTTTTCATACTTTTTAACCGGCATTTCCATGATTGAGCCAAATGATCCAAACCCAACTGACATAGTTTTGCATGTCCCGTTTGAAGTCAGAGCTGCAGCGAACATAAAACGAAGGCTTTTTATTGGATTGGTCCGCTGGCACCGTTGTGATCTCAGAGGGTGCCTGCAGATTGTCAGTGTTGTGATGAAATTACGTGGCTGCCACATTCTGCTGAGGTGGGACTTTGCTTCTGGCGGGACTTTGCTTCTGGCAGATTGTTTGGAGCCTTTTGGGGATCAGGCATATTGCGCAACTCACCCCTCCATCTCTTTTGAATACTGAAGACATAGTGCAGAAAAAACAAACAGCTAATGTTGTTTTATGATCCCCGAGGCCTAATCCACCGTTGCAGAGCCTCGCTTTGGGCCCATGTGTGCTTTTAACCTTTCTGTGAAGGTCGAAGCACCAAGAAAGCAATTACTGTCTCCCTCACATCATGCGGCTCCTTCTTTCTCCCAAAAACATTAACACCACTTTGTTCAAAGATTCAAAAGAAACAAACGAGGGAAAGAATACAGCCACCAGAAAAAATAAATAAATGAGGCAGCTCTTGTGAATAATATCAGCAAAGACAGATAACAATGAGTGAGTGTATTTACTTGGACTGAGCCCACATTCAATATTGAATGCAAGAATGTTTTCTTGTTTATGCCTCTAAAATGTACAGTCCCTACGCCTGCTACCAATAATATTTCTCTGGTGCGCTGTCAGAATAATTCCATGCCGATGTTTGCAACTTGGCAGAGTTGGGTTAGGTTCTGCCGCAAACTCTGCCCCCCCCCCCCCCACACACACAAACCACTCTTCCCAAGTTTTTTTAATTTAATGGTTGGAGCCGACGTTATTTCAGCCATATGCCAATAGAAAACTGGCACTGCGACAAAAAAAATGAGAAGATTGTCTAGTCAGCCAATTAACATGTTCAGGGACAAGAAGTAAAAAACTTTCATATATGACGGAAATTGTGCTTCAACTTACTTATTCACACATTTGGAAGCAGTGGTGTGTATTTTACACTTCATCATTCAACTTCACTCATTCCAGCTGGCCAAGGGCCGCAACTCCTCCTCCTCGTCGTTGGCGAGAAGCAAAGCCACTCTGCGGGAATCCAGCGAACCTCTTCCTCCTGAAGCCGCTGGAGATCCGCTTTAAGCTCTCTGAAGGCCAAGGTGATATCGCCGTTCACCATCACCTTGTCAAACATGTGACCGTACTGAGCTTCCATGATTTCGGCCGATTGAATCATATCTTTAAAATCTTCCTCCTGTGGAGAGAAAACACTCGGATAGAATAATTGTTCATAGTTAGCCTGGAGGTGAGCCAATGTTCTCCAGGAAATGCTCCCGAAACGATGTAGTTTCTTACCGAGAACATCCTGACTTGGTTGGGCTCCTCTTTATCACAGATGAATTTGGCTCTTCTCCTGGTGAGGCGTAATTCCTCGATACGCGGGGGTTTCACAAAAACCACGTATGGTTTGAATTCCAGTGTGTAGACATGCTTCAGTTTCTAAGTGTGGAAAAGAGCAAACGAAGGTTGTCACTGGTCATCAAAGTTAAGGTCTTGTTGTCTAGACAAGTTTTAATGTTCTTTTTACATTTTATTGATAAAACTTCTTGTTTTGCAATTGAAAAATGAGATGTGTGAGCCACAACTGCATTTGCACCATTTTAAGAGATCCGGAAATCTTTTGGTGTGGGCGTGGTCCACAGCGTTTAACATTTGAACATTTTACTTGTCACAGACTACAAGTATCAAATAGTTTCTCAAATTTTGATGGACGCTTTTTTCCCTTGTTTTGCATTGGTCCCGCGTGTTATGATAAATTCTCAATGCAGAAAGAGAGATTTTTTTCATTTAATTTCTTTTTCTTTCTTTTATTTATTTATATATCTTTTATATATATATATTTTATATTTATATATTATATTATTATTTTTTATTTCAGTGTTGTACATTATTAAAGCAAATGTTTTTGCAGACGCTATCTAGCGTCACAATGTATCTTTTTATCACAACAATACTATTTGAGTACAGTACGGTGTTTTCTGGACAGCTCATTACTCACGCAAGGATGCACATCCAGTAGGCAAATTTTGCCCTCAGCCATCACACGGTAAACAGAGTCCAGATTTGTTCCATAGTAGTGGCCTCTGTATGTCCCGTAGTCTATAAGTCTGAAGGTAGACATTAACGGGGCCAGACAAGGACATAAGAGTTGCAAAACACAGATGAATAGTAAGTATGGAACGGCCAACACACGTCAGACTCCAGTTTAATGTACCTGTGGTTGAGAATGTCCTCTTCAAATTTGTGGACGGATACAAAATGATAATCCATCCCTTCGCTCTCTTGGCTTCTCTTTTCACGTGTGGTGTCTGGAAGAGAAGATAATGGCAAGAACACTTCCCTTATAATAAATGTGACGCATACATTGAAAGTGACCAGATTGTTTTTTTGTTTTTTTTTTGGCTTACATGGTATAGTTGTAGCATAGAGGTCCGGATCTGAGATCAGGAGCCTCCTCTTCAGTTCATTCACGCCAACACCGCTGGGCCCTCAAGGCAAAGAGCAAAAACAATGCGCTGTTTATGTTTTGCAGTGGTGGATGGTCAGGACAAGTAAGGTCATCTCGGCTTGTCCTCACAGGGCCAGAAATCTGACATTAATTTATATGATTTAGATTTTTAATTCCAAAAAATGGCAGCAAAAATGATTCCGCGCGTGCACTTGAACAATAAATCCAGCATCCCATAGATTTGATGATCGCATCTGCGTTTGCCATCAGAATAAAAGGAAAAGCGAGCAGAACATTCAGACAGATGGAGCTCTGATTTCATGCTGTTTTGAGTCTGAGAGTGATTCTCCAACCCATCTTACTCCTTTTTGTGTCTGCCTGGGGCATGATTAATGCCCCAGACAATCCATAGCATCACATCTGCAAAGTTACGTATGTCATTGGGTGAACACAGGCACACACGACTTCCGCAGCCTTGCATTGCATCAGTCTCTTTCGTCGTGAGAATTCCTGAAATGCTTGCCTTTTCCATCACAGTGTTGAAGGGACATTCCAAAATGTAAAGTTTTTAAGACCCTACACCACTAATGACTTTTTCAGAAGCAGAGAGAAGAAGGCGCATGGTGACGTGTGGATACTGTCTACTGACCTTTTTTCTTAAGTTACATGACATTTAACACCGGTAGTCATTTCCACCATCTTATGCGGGGCATAAAGGAATATTGTTTTGTTCAGAGTGCGTGGGAAGTCTTTTCCAACCTGCTCAAATATTATCCGGCTGGTCCTACTTTAAGTATCCTGGTTGTGGGTTTTTATATTTCTCAATGCCAAAAGATTTTTAATGATGACCTCTGGCCTGCACTGCAGACAATTAAATTGAGTCTTGAGTGTGGATAAAAATCCGACCCAATTAAAAGAGATTCAAATCCAAGCTGCTTTACGTCTTCCAATTGGCTGACATTTGGAGGGATTTTCTTCACAATCTATTTGTTCCCCTTTCACCTACCTGTCTTCCTCCCTAAATTGCTTCAACCTTCTCCTGTTTCTTTGTGCTTGTTTACTGATAACCTCTAGTTTTGTCAGAATATTCAGACATAAAAAGACCTTCAGCAGAGCTTAACGTAAACTCTCAAGGGAGCAAAAAATACATAGTCCAGACCTTCAGGAGTGGCAGAGAAGCCAAATCTGGGGTGGGCCATTGCACAATTTAAAATAATACAAATTATTGTGAGTGTTTATATATATATATATGTGTGTGTGTGTGTGTGTGTGTGTGTGTGTGTGTGTGTGTGTGTGTGATGGGATAGGATCATTTTGCATTCATAACGAAGAACATAAATCTTACTCAATGCTTTATATTCTTCCCTTAGATCAATTTCAACTTCAACTGTGGTAAACAAAATGTGGTGGGCATGACCCCAAATAGAGCAGAGCACAAGGTTAATTATATAAAAACGTAATATTTTATTAATATAAAAAGCAAAACACTCCTGATCGAAAACGTTTGCATCCTCAAGTCATACTTACCAAGCAAGACAACCAGTTGCTGTCTTTGTCCACAATCTTTATGGGAAGGGATGACTTCTATGTAGGTAGGAGCACAAATGGACTCATGAACTCCAGAGCTCCACCTTTTGGACCGAGCTGCTTCTTTGACCCAATTGCTCTTCTTGCCCAGTCGGAAACTCCTTCTTAAACCAGCTGGAGAAAGAGTGAGGCCTTAAGCTTTGTCAGTCAGTTGGTACTGGTGTAGGTCAGAGCAGGTTGCATAGCCACTTTAATTATTTATTCTACACCTATGGTTATTTGGAGTGAGGAAGCTGATGCACCCTGAGAAAACCTGAATATGACGCACACATGCTCCCCAAGTGCAAAAGAATTTCATGCAAATCTGAAAGCACAGAAATGACCATTTTTGAGAAAAATCGGGCTCAAAAGAACATCAACCCTACATGAGAACATTCCATGCTCACTCAACTCCCAGTCTGTATTTAATTTCCATCATTTCATGATTAGACCCTTTTCCAAGTGACCCGAAAGCTGAAAGGCGTTGGAAATGTATCTTATCTGCATATGATGGCTGCAATTCCACTCACATTAAAGATTGAATCTACTCATTAATCACATTGCTTGTTTGATTTCAAATCCACTGTGGCAAAAAATCACTAACACTTTTATTGGCCCAATAATTCTGGACCGACTGACTTGTTTAACATTTGCAGTGGCTCCAACTTTTACACAAGATACAGTAATGTTACTAACAATGCCTCATAAACCGTTTCCATCCCAAACGTGTTGTCATTCAGCAAGTCAACAGTCTTGGACGCCAAAGGGGGGCTCAGGCCCCCCAGAATCAAAGAATCCGAGTGTGCCAGAGGTGATTTGTCCGCAGTCTGACAGCCAGCGTCTGCCATGCGCCTGCGGTTTGGCCCGTCTTTGCCTGGACGCTCTCTTTCATGACGTTAAGTACCGCAGCAGCAGTCATGCCAGGCTTTCTTTGACACAGGCTGTAATTTGACTTTGTAAGCACATCTCTCTGTTTCCTCTCCTTGCACCATCACACGGTGAGTGGCCATCTCAAGCATTCTGACAAAGTTACTCTATTGTTTAGAGTCAAAACATCTTGACACCTCAAATAAAACGGTTTGCTGCATCTCGGAGGATTTGGCATAGGTTGATAAAAATGTAAGAAAGCCAAAACCACTATTTTGATCAAAATAACGTTTGGTATCAACTTGTGGCTGGAAATATTATATAATTTTTAGCAAAATGTTTTATCTTTAAACTTTAACCTACGAACAAATTAATGAACCAACAAAAGAAATGAGCGAACGAACGAATGAACGAACGAACAAATGAACGAACGAATGGTCTCTATGGAAAAAGTTACTGAACTGCATCATCCCTTCTGCCCTCTCACACGTGATCCAAAGTAATTCAGCCTCTGGCCTCAGACTAGATAAAATGCACGTGATTATTTGCACATAATTATAGTGCAACTCGGATTGCACCGATTCGATACGATTTTTACAGTCAGGATTTGGGCACAGTAGCTCACACTTTTTCTGCTCACGCGCGCACACATGACAATTGGCGCAAACGTTTGATGGAGTCAGATGGGGAAACTAGCGGGCTCAAAACCACATTTGCTGTTCTTATCCTTTCCTTTAAATCGTTAAATCCATAAAATGCTTCATCAGATCAAGACGCCTCTTCTATCTGTTTTTCTTGGGGACGTTAGTTGTGACTTGTCATGTCCAATTGCCCCAACTTGTATTGTGTTCTACTCCTCTTTCCAGTATCATTGGGATTTATGTGGAACAAGTCAAACATCTTACCAATGTGGATTCCAGTTATAGCTCCATAGTCAACATCCTCGTCAACTGGAAAAACTAGAGTGAGGGGAAATCGTGAACATAAAGCTCTGAAATTTCACGCTCAAAGTATTAGCAAATGTTCTCACGCAACTATTTTGCTTTGGAAATTGTAATTACTGTTGGCTTGACAAATGCTCTACAGAATTTAGAAACATTAATAATTTGATTACGAGTGTTTAAGACATTCGACTGAATCAGCCACATGTTGGGAAAAAATACAGTGGGGACATTGCAAGAGGATTTGTTTTAGCAAGTAAATCTTGAAAAAATGTGTGCTCTCTCTAGTTTTTATTTCTGTCAGGTGTCTTCTAAGGTCACATAATGGATTGCTTTGACTTTGGAGGTTCCCGGTTGTTTGCGCAAGTAAATGTATACACACATCAGATCAGGTGTCATTCCCCCCTGAACAAGTCAAACTTTAGTATTTAGTTTACAGCAAGGGTGTGAAACTCGAGGCCCGGGGGCCAGATGCGGCCCGCAAAGATTAATTGTGCATCGATTTTGTGTCAATAGTAAATTAAAGATTGAGTTCACTTTTTTTAAAATAAAGATATTATTCACAATTTTATTACCATTCATTTTTTTTAAAATATTTTAACAGTTTTTACAACTCTGATTTTGAAACTAGTCATTCATCAGTTTGTTGTGTAGTCATAATGGCCCTCAGAAGGAAACTATGACTACAATGCGGTCTGCAAAAAAAAGTTTGACAGCCCTGGTTTACAAGCTGCAATTGATAAGTGTTTTGCTCATTTTGCCAGTGATTTGGGAAGAAAATGTTTGCAAATCACCTGATGCCTTGACTTGCTGCTGTCCGAACAAAGTTTGGGGTCGCTTCAGTGCAACTCTCCTAAAGATTGTTGAATTTTAATCAAACAAAGTACGTTGTGGAATGATGACATGATGGAAGTTTTTTACCTCTCCTGAAGCTGCTGCGAGGGGATGAGCCCCGCTCGTGTGTCACCACCCCCGACATGGTAGGCTTGCCACCAGGTGTCGTCCTCCGTAGTGACAATCTGGAGGATGTTGCCTCTGTTAAAAGCAATTGCTGCATCCTTGCATGGGACAGCGGGATCCTCACTGGGGTTGTAGTCAAACAGAGTCCTTACAAACAGCTAGGAAAAGGAAATTATTTTTATTTTTTTTAAAACAATGACAAATATCACAATATCTATATTCAGACGTATGCGTTTCCTTATCTCATCATCTGGTGTGTTTGACTTTGAGAAATAACCATATAGTCACCGATGATAATTTGCCTTCGTCTATTGCGCTTAATTAATTTGACACTTTCCATAAATTGCATAAATCTAATGCATAATTACACGGTGGTCGCTGTCATGATTGTGGCAGCACTAGACATGCCATGACACTTTTCTTCATCTACTTTTACTGTAACCAGATGAGCAGTTGTGCACATAAAACCACAATGGAGGGTTCGTGTAAAAGAAAGAGATTACATCATCTATTGTACCTTCTTATTGGATTGCACTTCTTGCTTGGAAGAGGCAGGAACAATTGTGAATGTAACGTCACCCTGCGAGCGTGCCTGAGACACATGAAAGGAACAAGTCAGGAAACAAAAACAGATTTCCCTTATCGTCATACAAGACTTGATTGTTACTCCTGTGTTTGTTCGCCGGGCATGAAGTGCAGCTGGGTGACATTAACTTTGCATTGAAAAAATGTAAGCAGACCTAGATCTGTCAAAATGTCAACAAAAAAGTGGAATAGTACCGACAGACAAGGAAAAACAACGAAAAAGAATTTTAAGTGTCTTTGTAGTGGTTAGCCAGCATCAATACCTTGGCACAGGTTATAAAAGGCTAATGCAGAAATAAGAAAAAATCTTTTGTGTTTTTGTTCAGAATTATGGAGCGTATAGTCACCCATGTCAGTCAGAAATTTGCCTTATGCACATATTCCTTACTCATTGACGCAATGCATTTTTTAAATACTGCATTAGTCTGCATCGTCTTTCTGCACAAACACATCCATTTATACAAACATGACTTCAGTATCACAATCAATAATTCCTAACTTGTGTGCAACTCTAATTTTCTCATGTGCCTAAAATATTCTAGTTTGTCTTTGCCAGCCATCTTCACATCTGCATTTTCCAAACTCAATCATCAGCATGCAATGTCAGGCATATTTCATGCAAATTAGGAGGAAAAGACAATTTCTTAGCATATCCATTGAAAATGTTTTTGTCCACATCGAACTAACCATTTCTTGGCTGTGTAGGTTCAAATTCTTATGTTTAATATTTTTATTTAAAAAAAAAAAAAGAGCAAACCTAACATGAAATTAATCTTACTGACACGTATTGTTTGCATAGCCAAAACGAGAAATACTTTGTTGGTCTGTCTTGTGTTGTCCAAAATTTGGAAAAACTCAATGAGACATTTTGTTTCACTACACACAACTACAATTACATTTTGTCATAAACATCATCCAAAGAGCCAAATGTGGAAACAGAAAAAAAGAGTTTCCTTTAGTTTTTGAGTAAGTTTAGTGTAAAATGTATTGTGTATAACTAATGTGACACCACTAGACATAATAGTCCACCATTGTTATTTTGATGCTTACGTATTGTGTTAGCACACATTCTCAGTTTCTTGTACATTGTCTTCTGAACAATTAGAGACTCAGTAAATGTGGGCCTTATAACCCAGCCCGTTGGGAGTTTGGGAAACACTGATGAAAATAGACAAAAGAATGTTTATCAATTTGAAGCAAAATGTGCCTGCAAAGCACTGAAATGCAGTGAGACTAACCAGCAAAGGAAGAATTTCTTTCGGCTTCCTGCGATCCAGGGAGACGCCGTTGACTTCTTTTAGCTCATCTCCTTCATGAATCAGACCTTCAGAGTGGTACATATTATATGGATCATAAGCTTCAGTAAAACGCTTCTCCTTTGGTAAACAATCGTAAATCCTTATGCATGTGGTGATTTTTAAATACATAAAAAATATAAATAATGAAATGAAAATAAAATAAATAAATAAAACTTTAAAAAATATATTTATAAAACGGATATGTGTACACAACTTTAGATTCAAATTTCAGCCGAAAGAAAAGAACATGGAGCATCACAGAAGAAATCTGGAGACTCTTAATGTCAAACATGATTGACTGACACTCTTGAGTAACTTTAAGCTTACCACTTTTGTGGGCAGCACCTCCTCGCATGACCCTCGCCACAACAATCGCCCCTGTGGATTGATCCTTCTTAATCGTAGCACCCTTCAACATGTGGAGAGGAGCAGAAGTGTAAAGTCAAACAAAACTAATGTAAGATTCTTAATAGGAGTCACTTGATTCAAATGAAGGTTATTTGGGTCAAGATGGAGCCGTCAATGTAACCCTGGAAAATATTATCCAAATTATTTTAAATATACAGTGAAAATCAGACTGGAAAAAGCATCTTGTGTACTTGACAACAATCATCCCAGACTGGGGTGTCGTCCCGTTGTGTGGAAAACATGTTGCATCAATCAAAACAGGCATGTCAGACAAAGGTCACACTTTTTCCAGTTAGGTTTTGGGATCAATACAAGTGTCTGTTTCCTATTATTGCTTTCATTCTTCCCTTCATAGAGCAAAGAAAATGCCACTCATTAAGTGAATTACTGCATTTTCAAATTTACCCTGAATGCTAATCATATTAGTAAATAAATCCACGATGAAGAAGTATATTTCAAATGACCACAGTCATTTGAGAAATCTTCCACCACTTCTCTTCCATGCTCTCAACAGTTGTCAAAATTATTGAATAGGAAGTAAGACTATATGATAAGAAACAAATGCTTTACTTTTGATGGGAATCCATCAAGGATTAAATATGTAGCTGTGATTTTCAAATGAACTACTGGACCTGCTCAAGGAACAAAATCTGGGAAATGTTACTCACAGCAGACAACCACTATAAGTGCTTTATATTAGACCTTGGACGTTGTAAATCCACAAAATTCAGGTCCTTTTGATTTTAAGGAGAATAACAAATCTAGAGGACTTTGCGGCCTTGGTGGACTTGTGTTCTTTGAACTTTCATCCTTGTTCAGTCCAGTTCCACCTGATCCAGGAAATTTCCAGATACGAGTGACAGTAGATTGGAACATGGCAGAATAAAATGTTCTGGTAGGACCAAGAAAATTAGTCATGATTAAAGAGCAACCTTGAAAGTTAATCTATATCAGACGCAGCAGAGGGATGAGCTCAGTCGACATTAATGTGACAAAATGATCGAGTGATTTCAACAACCAGATGACCATACTCAAACTCTGTTTCCATGTGAGATCTGTAGAAACAATGACATGTCACTTTCACAACATTGCTGAGAGAACATTTTCGTGTGTATTTTTCTGCTTTATGTCGTGACGTGCGTGAGTTTTCTTTTGTGCCCGCCTGACAATATAAAAAATAAATTAAGTATCTAGTAGCACACTTATATTTTCTGTACATGTATATTATGCTTTATTATATTACGATACATTATTGCTATATTATTGAATTCCCATTAACGTAGACATAGCTACTGACCAGCGGCTCCTTGGTTTTAACCAGACTGACAATCTTCAACGAATCTTCTCCGTCATCTATAATACCCTCAGGTACTTGTGGCAGAGTAGGCTCATAATCCCTCTGAGCTACTGCATCATGGACGAATATAAGACTCTGCCAACGAGAACAAAAGTACAATCACAATGTGGAAGATAGACAGGCATTTTTGTTTCATATTAAAGAAAGAATGATGGTCATTTAAAAATATATTGAAACCTTAGATATTTAGATGGCAGGTGCAGCTAAGCTTTCCTGACAAATCAGAGGTGAATAAGTGCAAACATTTGAACACGTTCTCTTGGCCTGTCTGACCCATTACAGCACATTAGGTCGACAAATGCAGCACTTTCTGTTCGCAACATGCCAAATGTGATTATGTTTAGAATGCACAGCCAGCTTGCGGGCCACCTGGAAGAACTCCCGACACCACCAAGTGGGTCTACTCAAACATCGTGTCTTGTGTCATGTGTTGAGTGCAAAACAGTGGAAAATATAAATATATGCCGGTCATCTATGACTATCATTGCCGAGAGTATTCGGCATGTGAATGTTTTTCTCAGTTGGAAGTATGTACATATTACCATAAATAATATTTCAATATCTGCCTCTAATCGTTAACAGTGACTCGGCAATCTGTCATTTGGTGCACTTGTTGTCCATCAACAGTTGCTCTGCTTAGACGCTGCTATTACCTGAGACGTGCCTGTGACTACAATCAAGCCTTTTTAAAAAACAAATACTATATCAAAACAGGGTGTCGATCCTAAGTACGCTCGCGTAGCTGAGCTTTGGCCAAGAACAAGCAGGTCATTAGGACTGTTCAAACAAACTTTCTAGTTGTCAATTCACTCGTAGGACAACTGTGTGGAAGGCCGCCTCCACATCAGTGAACACTAATAAACACAAGTGAGAGGTTAGGGTTGATCGAAGGCAGCAACCCCTCATTTGGACAAAGAGGGGCAATCAATTTGAACAAATTTGTTATTTCACATGACCCATATGAGAGGGAAATGGTTTCCGAAACCAAACTTGTAATTGCTCTGAGCGCTTCAGTATCCCTGTTCACTCACTAAAGAGAAAGTAGGCCTTAAGCTTATACTGCTTATTTTTTTGTTGCAAAACTCTTTTACATTGTTCATTTATCATTAAGCATTTTGTAAATGTTTACAACAATGTTTGTAGATGAAATAGCCACGTCATAATCCATTAAACAAGGAGTGTCAAACAAATTTTTGTCGCAGGCCACATCGTAGCCATAGTTTCCCTCAGAAGGCCAAAAATTGTTCAAATATTTTAAAAAGACTAACAGTAATAAAACATTGCTTGCAATATCTCTATTTTTTAAAAGTGAAGACAATTTGTAATTTTAGTAATGACACAAAGTCAAAATTTGTCTTGGGGGGCCACATAAAATGATGCGGCTGGCCGTATCTGGCCTTGAGTTTGACACATATGCATGAAAGCAGATTTTCTTTTATAAAAGGCCTTCATTGATATGAAGGCCTTCATTGATGGAAACTGTACCTTGAAGTGAGGTTTACAAAAGAGGGCAAAAAGTTCTTTGACTTCATCTCTCCATTCATGGTGAATCAGCTCTTGGAATAACTGGAAATAGAGAAAAACAGACAAGAGTAGTTTAATATTATGAGGCTCACTTTATTTATGGTAGCTTTTATATATGGGTCGGGTGGGAACCAGAAGTGATTCAGACGACAGCAGCACATCATTAGTACTTTCAATGTCCCCGTTCAACTCAAGTTGGCCACGAGGAAAAAAAAAATCCCAGAAGCTCCGGCTTCTTCAAGGCTACACGACAGCTGCGGCGACAGATAAAAAAGAGCGGCCTTGACCGACAGTCGGCTGGTGTTTGAGCGCATTCGCCCACTTGTCAAGCGTGTTACTCTAATGACTTCTACTGCTTCAAGATGTCCAGGAATACTCTTGAGACACAAGCATGAAGGTCATTAGTTTCCACTGTGAGCAAACAGGAGCGTCTCTGAGGGGAAACAGGCTTGTGGTTTGGCCATTCCAGTAGGTCCTGATGATTTAAGCCAGGCGGAGAGTCAAAATCAGAAGCAATAAGACAAGGATCGGAGTTGATGGTCAGTATGGAAAATGGCAGGCCTTATTGTCCATGTGACACGCGGGTGGAAAGGCCGCTTTGAGATATTCAAGTTGTATTTATTTGGGGGATGACGGGAAAATAGGATTGAAGTTTATTGTATAGGAAACGTGTAAGTAAAACATAAAGCGGTCACTTTTTGGTTCTTTTATCACAAACAAGGTATTTTAGGTTGCATTACCTGACGTTTCGGCATGAACTTCCGCCTTCATCAGAGTGTGCATTACCTGACATGTTTCATGCCGAAACATGTCAGGTAATGCAACCTAAAATACCTTGTTTGTGATAAAAGAACCAAAAAGTGATTGACAAAGGAAACAAAATGAACTTAGTACAACTAACATAAAGCGGTGGTTAGGAAAGATGATGCGTATCACAGATGGGGTGTGCCACTATAGGTAAACATTGGGAGCATGTGTATGTGTGTGTGTGTGTGTGTGGGCGCTGTCACTTCTTCTTAAATGTGAAATTAATTGTATTCCTCCAAAGTGAAACATTAGACAAAATGAGTTTAACAGCCGGTGCACTGTCCTCCATGACCAAACTCACCACATCCAGATAAAAAAAAATAAGTTTTATCTGCTTCCAGACACAATTCACAGAGTTTAGAGGTAAATTTTCCTTTTTAAATCCTGCGCTCTATTCATTGCTTCTGTGTTACAGTAAAATGATCTGGATTGAGGAGGAAACTATTCAAACCATGACAAATTTTTCCCAATGCCTCTGTAGTCATCCCATCATCTGTAAGCAGTGTGATTGTCTGCAAAAGATGTTTGGGAAGAGTCGCTTACAAGTGAGGCCAGGCTGGTTGCATGCTCTTGGATGGGAGTGGGTCCTCGTTTCACAAAGAGCCTCAGCCGCTCGTGGATCTGGGAAGCAAATTAAAGTGCAACAATTAATATTACTATAAAGTAAAAGGGCCAACACACTTTTGTCATTGCTAAAGCTAGCTTTAGTTTATTTTCAGCTGAGAGTAAGCTACTTGATTTTAGGCAAGATGGTACATATAGAAAAATTAACATTTACATACGCATTCATAACTGTCGTAAATTCAGAGTCTGTAAATAACACGGAACATTTTTGAGTCCACCGCTGACCTCAGAAATGGGAGTTGCTCTTCCTTTTTCTATATTTAGGGCCTTTTTATCCTACACTTTAGTTGTTTGAATTTGATACTGGTTACACATTTGGAAAAAATAAATGCATGCATGAAAATCGTTATCATAAAAATGTAACATAACCTTAAAAAGGAGGTGGAGTTTCTTTTCCATCAGCGTGCTGTGGAGGAAACGGTAGTCCTCCTCTTGGTCGCTTTGAGATACAGTGCCAGACATCACTGTTGACAAAACACTGGAAAAGTGAAAGTACATTTAAATTGTTAAAATGGGGGAAGTGTGGTGAGAAAAAAAATAAAATCTCAAATGTAACTCACCTCACCTTTAAGTTTACAGGCGTTGTTTCTTACACAGTATATATAACCTGCTTCAATTCTGGCAAAACTCTGGATTCTTATATATTTCTTCACATTGAAAAGTAAAAAAACCCAGAATGAACATAAATGAAAACTTAGATTTTTTTAACAGTCAATGAATATCTATACAATAACTATACATTCAATAGGCTACGAATGAAAAGTAAACAATGCATCTTCTGAGATATTACTGCCCCCTATTGTTTATGTGGCATAGTTCAGCATTGAATACATTGTGAGAACACTATTGGGTACTCATTTATTGTTCAACCCAGTGTAAGATGTGTTCTGTAATAAATATTACTTTTTAAAAAAAAATCAAATTTGCACGATAACAATTACTTTATAGTTCGGAGTTATTTTAAGATTTGTAGTGTATTTTTCTATTAATTTTAGAACAAACTAATCAGTGATCATTTCAGTGTAGAGAATAGTTGCACTCAGTTCTGATTGACACTGTTATTATTTAAAATTACGTTTGATGTTGTGGTGCGGAAATGCGCTGCATTATATTGTAAACTGCCTTCATACATACATCTGAGTTTAGTCATTCCATGTAGAGTTCAGTAAAGTTATACACAATGGCAAACACACCTAAAATATTCAACAAGGTAAATGTATACCTGTCTGACAATTTCAATCAACATTTAGCAGTATTATTTTAGAAGAATCTAACTTTTAACCTGTATGGTATCTAGTTAAATAGTAGATGTGGCAAGGGATAGCCAGTGTGAATGCCGTTGTAAAGTTAAGCAAAATCGAGCAAAATCACACTTACCAGTCATGATAAGTGGAGGATACGCATGCAGGTCACACAGTTTTCCGCACTTACTTGCACAGAGTGGTCGTAAAGTCTTTACTAGACAGATTGTAAAACAGAGTCTCTTCAGTCAATATATGTCGGTACTGACCTAAATCAAGCCAGTAGACAATCAATACACCAATTATGGGGTGGTGAACATAATAGCCCACACTTGTTCATTTTCCACACACACACACACACACACACACACACACACACACACACACACACACACACACACACACACACACACACACACACACACACACACACACACACACACACACACACACACACACAAAATAAAAAATAGATCTGAGCTGCACCAAGATAGGGTTGCTCTCTGAAATCAATAATTTTATATGCATGTTTTTGGAATGCGGTAGGTAGTCGGGGTCAATTCAGGACAATATTTTTTTATCTTATCAATCGTCCCAATCCAGAAGTTATTTCAAGGCACATTGACCAGCTCAAAAACTGCAATGAAATGGAATTATGGAATTAGCAGGATTTATAGAAGTGGTAATAATAAAAGCACTTAGTGGTGAATAACATACTATGTTTACATCAACAATTAAAATGGGCCGACGTGGGTGTTTTGCTGACCGTCGCCACAGACGCATCATAGAACAAGCTTCCTTTTCAGCTACGTCACTTCATCCAGCAACTGACACACATACCGGATATATAATATATTTCTCAAGTATAAAGTCCAAAGATATAACGATCAATTAAAAAAAAAAAAAGATAATCAACATAGCTATATTAAGACATTTGTATCATAAAAAAATACTGTTTTTTACAACATATGCATGCTGCCCATATGTCACTTTGAGTTTATTTTTTGGGGTTTACACTGCTAAAATAAGCTGATATAAGGGTATTTATTTATTTGTTCGGTTTTTTTTTTCACAACCCCAACATGTATCACTGATATATATGATGGATCACTTGTGGCGTTTTAGCGCAATGACATTTCTATTTTGAAAGGAAGAAAACGGAACTTGGTGTAGCTCAACATTACTGTGGAATTCGTCTTCGTTTCCTCCCCGTCACTGCTGCGTTCTGCTTAGCAACATCAACCGAGCCTAGCTTACCGTGTCTAGATGCCAAATGATGCTCATAGGGTGGTTTTAACTCAACACCACCCGCTATGTCGCGCTGGTTGTCGCTGCGCTGCTTTTAGGTCTTTGTCCGGTTAAAGAAAGTGAATCCAGGAAGCTTTAGAAAGAGAACCGAAAGCAGATCAGACAGACAGGAGGCCACGGTTCTCCCCCATCTCGCTAACACACACATACACGCACACACCATTCCGGCCTTGATGGTGATGTATGCAAGGAAACCAACAAGAGTCAGTGATGGGTAAATTAAGAACCATTTTAATGTTGTGATGCTTCGGATACATCCCATTTGAGTTTATGCAGTCAATCGCTGACTGCATTGTGTTCTATTAGCGGTTAGCCGCCAATGCTAAATGCTAACAATTTGCAATCGCTTAAGAGTTGCGGCTGTTTCCTGTAGCTTTACCGCTTGCTAAACATCGAAAGAGCTAATCTAGCTAAATTCTGAACCTTTCCGTCACATTTTAGGTGAAAATAAAACTATTACCTTAATAATAAAACAATATGTAATCCCCAGTTAAGATATTTTAGCTCGTAATTAGCCTCCATTTATGATTTATTTGGTAATTATTGACTGTTTTTTCCTGTCTACACAGGTGCACCGACAGAAGGGATTCCCAGTCCTATCAGGTAAAGAGAAAATCAAAACAATTTACACAGCAGTAATGTACTTGGGCAAAGAGATGTTATACTTAAAGCTTATAGACATCAGAGTCCAACTAATGTGTTTCTACTTTTCAGACCCATAAATCTCAGCCAAAGAGCCAGACTAGCAGCCTTTACCGTTACGACAAAGTGCGTGATGGCTCATCTGAGTCCACACCCCCTTATAAGATGCTGCGGCGCTCAGATGAAAGTCCTGTCAGCAAACATGGAGATGGCACAGGACATAGCAAAACAAAAATGTCCCACACGCTTCGAGCTAAAAATGGTAAGACGGTGCCTCGGAGTCATGCACAAGCTTTCAATTTTTGTATATTTGTTAGTAATGCAACAAAACACTTTTTCAGAGAGAGTACAAATATTTGAGTACTCGCTCCCCGGCAGGGCTTTACGTTAACTTTTGCACTGGTATCAAAAGTTGGTTGGCCCAGCACAGGATTTGACCATATTTGCAGACACAAATGACATGAATTTGTTTTCTCTCAAAATAGCTTTTTCTTTGTGAATGGGTATTTTTTCCTTTTTTTATTTTTTTATTTCCTCTTCTATATTGAGTCGTTACCATACTGTACAGTTTCTTCTTGCATTTGCTTTTACCTTATGAATGAGTTTGTTGCAGGGACCAGCGAATCACCCCATGAGAACTCCCAAAACAGCAGCTTCCAACATGGCGCAGACTCTCATTCGGCTCAGAGCAAGCCTACAGATAGAGTAAGATGATGTCCAGACGTCCACATCAACCTAGTAACACCACTGTGAAATTAAAACTTGCAAACTCTGCCATAAGAGGATTACCCATTCAGTAACCAGCTCAGTGGCCTAGTGGTAGAGTGTCCGCCCTGAGACTGGAAGGTTGAGGGTTCATACCCCGGCCGGGTCATACCAAAGACTATAAAAATGGGACCCAATGCCTCCCTGCTTGGCACTCAGCTTTAAGAGTTGGAATTGGGGGGGTTAGATCACCAAAATGATTCCCGAGCGCGGGCGGCATCGCTGCTGCTCACTGCTTCCCTCTCCCACAGGGGATGGATCAAAATCACACGGGGATGGGTTAATTGCAGAGGACAAATTTCACCACGCCCAGATGTGTGTGTGTGACAATCATTGGGACTTTGACAATTGATGTTGTTTCATCATGTGAACACAGGTCAGAAAAAGTGTAATTTGAGTATAAAACGCTGAGGTATTAACAAACAAGCAGAACTTGATTTTTAGTATCTGTGCAACTGCTTTTTACATGCAGTGGAAACAAATACAGCTAAATATTTAGAAACCTTTGAAAATTATTTTAGTGGATTTATGAGTTGTAACTCCAGCATGGCAGAATGAAACAGTGGGAACACAACATAATGATGAACTGTAAATGTTTATGACCAGGACCCAGCAGATGACTGGACAGAACACATCAGCTCTTCTGGGAAGAAGTACTACTACAACTGTAGAACTGAGGTATCCCAGTGGGAGAAGCCCAAGGACCTGTTGGAGAGGCAAGCTGTTTTCAATGAACTTCAAACACTGAATGCCATATGTTAAACCAAAAGCAAAGGGTTCAGCACTTGAACCGATGTGTTTGTCTATTGCCGGCACACATACAGTGGGGCAAAATAGTATTTAGTCAGCCACCAATTGTGCAACTTCTCCCACTTACAAGATGAGAGATGCCTATAATCTTCATCATACGTACACTTCAACTATGAGAGACAAAATGAAAAGGAAAAATCACACTGTCTGATTTTTAAGAAATCTATTTGCAAATTATGGTGGAAAGTAAGTATTTGGTCAATAACAAAAGTTCATATTAATACTTTGATATACAGCCTTTGTTGGCAATGACAGAGGTCGAACGTTTTCTATAAGTCTTCACAAGGTTTTCACACACTTGCTGGTATTTTGGCCCATTCCTCCATGCAGATCTCTAGAGCAGTCATGTTTTGGGGCTGTCGCTGGGCCACAGTGGCCAAAACCAAAGAGCTGTCGAAGGACACCGGAAACAAAATTGTAGACCTGCACCAGTCGGGAAGACAGTCTGCAATAGGTCAGCAGCTTGGTGAAGAAATCAACTGTGGGAGCAATCATAAAAAAATGGATGACATACAAAACCATTGATAATCTCCCTCAATCTGGGGCTTCATGCAATATCTCACCCTGTGGGGTCAAAATGATCACAAGAACAGTGAACAAAAATCCCAGAACCACTCGGGGGGGGGGGGGACCTAGTGAATGAATGACCTGCAGAGAGCTGGGACCAAAGTAACAAAGACTACCAGCAGTAACACACTACGCCACCAGGGACTCAAATCCTGCAGTGCCAGACGTGTCCCCCTGCTTAAGACAGTACATGTCCAGGCCCGTCTGAAGTTTGCTAGACAGCATTTGGATGATCCAGAAGAGAATTGGAAGAATGTCATATGGTCTGATGAAACCAAAATAGAACTCTCTGGTAACAACTCGTGTTTGGAGGAGAAAGAATGCAGAGTTGCATCCAAAGAACAACATACCTACTGTTAGAGTGGTGCTCACTCTAACTTATTTGCAAGAACCACACTGGAGACAGTATGCCTTTTGAACACTTGCAAATGGAGAGGTCGTTCGTCGCTGTGAATACAGCGACGTTCGAACGAAGTCTGACTTTGGATTCTTGCAAGAGAGTATTTGTTAGAGATGTTCCCACTCTAACTTATTTTGCAAGAACCACGTGGGAGACAGTATGCCCTTTAAGCACTTGCAAGTGGAGAGTTTGTTCGTTATTGTAGGTACAGCAATGTTCGAACAAAGTCTGCCTTTTGATTCATGCAAGAGAGTATTTCTAGAGAGAAGTAGGGTGGGGGTTAGAGTGGCCAAGATGGGGGTGAACCCCTGGCCTCTCAGGGGTTCACAGCAGGGAGTGTTTTACTATTTGTAAACAGAACACCTCTGATTGCTTCCTCTACAGTTGGTCAATCAGTTCAAAGGATCTTAGCACTTTGTTGTACTACTTTAAGACAGGACAAGCTATGTTAATTATTACAGGTTACATTCCAACATAAGCATAGGATCAAACTAATCTATCAACCCTAACAGTATTCATTGAGAGAAAGCAGAGTGGGGGTGAGAGTGGACTTTGGTGGGGGTGAACCCCTGGCCTCTGGTCAATCATAGCAGGGGGTATTTTACGATGTGTAAACAGAACAACTTAGATTGCTTCCTCTGCAGCTGGTCAATCAGTTCAAAGGATCTTAGCACTTTGTTCTACTACTAGGACAAGTTTGGTTAATTATTACAGGTTACATTCTAACATAAGCATAGGATCAAACTAATCAACCCTAACACATACTGTGAAGCACGGGGGTGGAAACATGCTTTGGGGCTGTTTTTCTGCAAGGGGACCAGTACAACTAATCCATCTAAAGGAAAGAATGAATGGGGCCATGTATTGTGAGATTTTGAGTGAAAACCTTCCATCAGCAAGGGCATTGATGATGAAACGTGGCTGGGTCTTTCAGCATGACAATGATCCCAACAAAGGAATGGCTCCGTAAGATGCATTTCAAGGTCTTGGAGTGGCCTAGCCAGTCTCCAGATCTCAACCCCATAGAAATCTTTGGAGGGAGTTCAAAGTTGAAAACATCACTGCTCTAGAGGAGACCTGCATGGAGGAATGGGCCAAAATACCAGTAACGATGTGTGAAAACCTTGTGAAGACTGAGAAAATATTTCACCTCTGTCATTGCCAACAAAGGATATATAACAAAATATTGATATTAACTTTTGTTATTGACCAAATACTTATTTTCCACCATAATTTGCAAATAAATTATTTAAACATCCGACAAGGTGATTTTCTGGATTAATTTTTTATTTTGTCTCATAGTTGAAGTTTACCTATGATGAAAATTACAGGCATCTCTTATCTTTTAAATGGGAGAACTTGCACAATTGGTGGCTGACTAAATACTTTTTTGCCCCACTGTAGCTCCTTACATGTAGTAAAGGCTGTTTTGAATCTCCTCCAGAGAACAACGGCAGAAAGACCCAGCCAAATTGGCAGCAAACAGTTTCCCCAGAGACATGGACTACAGACAAGAGGCCTTGCAGGACAAAGCTACAAGTAAGACGCAAGCTGACTGAGAAAATTTGCTCCTTGTGATAACATTAACAATACATGTTCTTACAAATTTACAGGAGAAATGGTCCCGAATGAGCACCTTAAAGTCAAAATGTCAAAGTCTGCTTTATTGTCAATTTCTTCACGTTAAGACACACAAAGAGATCGGAATTACGTTTCCCACTGTCCCACGGTGACTAGACACATTATACAACACATACAAGCAAATAGCACAAAGAGTAAAAACAATAGAGAAGAGCGATGAATAAGTAATAAGCAAATAACCACAATAAATAAATAAATAGACAAATAAGAGGAGCAAAATGGAGCAAGCGTGCATACGGCAGACAGCCAGAATATGGCGCAAAAGTACAGGACGTTATGCAGCCGAGGGTGGAGGGGGGAGAGAGTTCAGGATCCTTACAGCTTGGAGTATGAAGCTGTTGGTGAGTCTGGTGGTGCGGGAGCGCAGGCTCCTGTACCTCTTCCCAGAGGGCGGAAGACCAAACAAAGAGTGAGCAGGGTGACTCACATCACACACAATCGCCGGTGAGATGGGAGGTGTAAATGTCCTTCAGGGAGGGGAGTGAAGCACCAATGATCTTACTAGCCGTGTTCACTATGCGCTGCAGGGCCTTGATGTTGTATTCAGTGCAGCTACCACCCCACACAGCAATACAACTGGAGAGGACGCTCTCAATGGTGCCACGGTAGAATGTGGTCATGATGGCAGGAAGAGCACTCGCTCGCCTGAGTTTCCGCAGAAAGTACAGGCGGCGCTGAGCTTTCTTCGCCAGCGACGCAGTGTTGGTGGTTCAGGAGAGGTCCTCACTGATGTGCACCCCCAGGAATCTGCTGCTGCTCACTCCACCACAGCACCGTCGATGGTCAGCGACAGGTGTTGGGTGTGACCCTTCCAGAAGTCAACAACAATCTCCTTGGTCTTGCTGACGTTCAGCAGGAGGTTGTTGTCCCTACACCACGTGGCCAGAAGGTTGACCTCCGACCTGTATTGAGTCTCGTCACCCCCGGTGATGAGACCCACCAGAATTGCGCCGTCGGCATATTTCAGCATGCGGTTGCTGCTGTAGTTTGCAGTGCAGTCATGCGTCAGCAGGGTGAAGAGCAGCGGACTGAGCACGCAGCCTTGGGGGGCCCCCCCATGCTCAGCGTGATGCTGCCGGATATATTGTCGCCAACGCGTACTACCTGAAGCCTCTGACAGAGGAAGTCCAGTAGCCAGTTGCAAAGGCAGGTACTGAGGCCCAGCTTGTCGAGTTTCCAGATGAGACGCTGTGGAACAATGGTGTTGAATGCAGAACGGAAGTCCACAAACAGCAATCTCACATACGAGTCTCTGTTCTCCAGGTGGGTGAGGGCAGAGTGGAGGGCAGAGCAGATGGCATCTTCAGAGGACCGTTTGGCTCGGTACGCAAACTGGAAGGGGTCTATGGTGTGGGGGGGGGACGAACCTGACGTGCGCCATGACAAGCCGCTCAGAGCACTTCATGATGATGGGTGTCAGTGCCACAGGGCGGTAGTCATTGAAGCAGGAAGGAGCAGGTTTTTTCGGCACAGGTATGATGGTGGCAGCCTTGAAACATGACGGGACGATGGCCTGCTGCAGGGAAATGTTAAAGATGTCCGTGAAGACATCCATCAGCTCCTCAGCGCAGTCCTTCAGCGCTCAGCCCGGGATGTTCTCCGGGCCCTCTGCCTTACAGGTGTTGATAGCGGCAAACGCCTCCTCACGCTAACGGCAGAGAGGCACAGGGGATGCTCGATCGGAGGGGGAGGGGTCTTCAGTGGGCAAGTGCTGTTCTGAGCGTCGAAACGAGCAAAGAAGCGGTTCAGGTCGTTGAGCAGAGGGACGTCGCCCTCACAGCTCTGCGGCGCGGGCTTGTAGTTCGTGATGGTCTGAATGCCTTGCCACAGGCTCCGTGCGTCCCTGCTGTCTTTGAAGTGGGCGGTAATCTTGGAAGAGAACGCCTTTTTCGCTCCCTTGATGCCCCAGGACAGGTTCGCCCTAGCTGATCTCACGCCCGTTTCATTCATTTTGTTCTTGTCTTCACAGAGATCACTTCAGGGGATCAATCCAATGCACCCAATTCCGGCCCCATGTCTTCTTCCTCTCAGACCCTGAACCCATCCTCCACCACAACTACCACACCCTCGTCCTCCTCCTCTTCCGGGCAGTTAAGTCAAAGTGGCCAGTCGTCATCGCCAGCGCTGCTTCAGGACCCAGCTATCCTGCGCCAACTTCTGCCTGCACTTCAAGCTACTCTGCAGATGAACAACGGCGGGATGGACATGGCCAAGCTCAACGAGGGTGAGAATGTGCCTAGCATTCAGCGTTATCATTAGTGGACGTCTTCTTTCTGCCATTAGGCTGTTATTGAATCCAAATGATGTATCTTTATTTTGGTTTCTTCCATAGTTGTGTGTTCTCATTCACTAACGTGCTGCTTGCACTAACAACCTGCCTGTAAAAACTGAGAGGTGTTTGTTTACTAAAGGACAATCTGTTGGCATGTGAGCGACTTTCCCGAAACAACCAGTGAGTTTAAATCTGGCAACAAAATTGACAAGCTGAGAGCAATTGTTTTTACATTGTAATTCTGTATGACAGCAAATAGAGTCACTTGCACGGAACATTTCCAAAGACAGCACACATATTTGTAAAAGCATGTTGGACAGTTTTGACCCGCAATATGTCCTTCCAAGCCACCATTTTTTTTTTGCTGAGGTTGCAAGAAAGTGAAAGAGATGGAATATGGAGATTTGCATGCGTCTAACCCACACTGAATTTGATGGACGCATTTGTCAGATAAATCAAATTTACAACGCACTTCTACGCGGGCCATTAGATAAATTTTTTTTGCCAAATAAATTGGTGATTTAATGAGTTAATAACACAGTTATGTGTTTAATTCCAATTATAAATCTTTTATGAAATATTAATTCATGGTATATTTATTTTATGCGGAACTTTTAGTTCTCCCCGACAACAGACTTAAAAACCAGCCGAGTCAAGCAGTGTAACAGCAGTTACAAGCAGTGTAATTTTTTAGGGATCCCCCCCCCCCCCCAAGTTTTATTTGGATGTTTTGTGTCACTCACTTGTATGTATGTGTCTGTGTGTGTTTGCGTTGCCCTTTTCCTCCTTCCAGTCTTGGCAGCTGCTGTCACCCAAGCTTCCTTGCGGTCTGTGCTTCATAAGCTCCTCACTGCTGGACCCGCTTTCAACATCACTGCTCTGCTGTCAGCTGCTCAGCACGCCAACCAAGGTACGCCCTCCCTCCACGCTGTTCCTCGCCATCTGCCACTGCCAGACAACTCCTTTCAAAGGTCGTACTGTCCTTTATGCCGTTAACGTTTTCGCAAAACCCACCGTGTTGTCTCTGACTTTCAGACAAACATTTTACATTTATTGAAAGTTAACTTGGTTTCAATATCTGGTTTCAAGGTGGCATTTGACATTTATTTTAAAATCCACAAACACGCTAGACTAGTGTTTGAGCCACCGTGCATATTATCTCGTTGAACGATTTCAGTTTATTTAAGAATGTACTTATCGGTGTGACATTTGCTTTTATACTGTTGTACAATTGGCAAGAAGTGGATCCATTGCCGTCCTTCTCTGTCATCTTTAGCCCAGCACTCCAGTCAGTCCCCCGCATCTCTCACATCAGACGCCTCATCACCACGACCTTATGTGTCACCACGGAATGGGACACCACAGAGCAACCAGAAAACCCTTCTCAGTGTTCACCCGAGCAACATTGCATCCTTGCAGACAAGGGTGAGAAACCCTTTTCAGACTTCCAAACTATTTATTTTGGATACAATTGGCAAGCCTCATTCCCATTTGTTTCCCCATATCGCCTGTGTGTGTGTTTCATTTTCACTCACCTGCAGTGCTTTTTATCTGTGCAGGGCAATACATCTTCAGCAAAACAAGGCTCCGCCCCTCCGGGTCAGTCTATGGAGAAGCGTCCTGAAGACCCCAGAACTCTCCAGCAAAGAAGGTAGTTAACAAGCAGGATGTGAAATCCAAGAGAAAAGTGCTGAACAATTAATCCCCACTGTTCTTATTTCTGTGCGAAATACAGTAATGGTTTATCGCAGTTTCACTACATTGCAGATTTTTTCCAAATGAAAATTTAAAAGTCAAAATAAAAATTCTAAATTGAAGAATTATGGCACGAAACTTGCCCACACGCCAGCAGAAGGCAAGGAGTGCCCACACAATTGCAGTGCCGTACACTTGTACCTTTTTATTTAAAAAAAAAAAAAAATGTTATAATGATAAGAGTTCTAACAACATATTTACAGTATTGTACCTTGTTATAATTTTTTTTTTTACCAGAGTTCTTAAAACATATTTACAGTATGTACACATGTACTTTGTTATAAAAAAGTTATAATAATAAAAGTTCTAAAAACATATTTACAGTATGTTAAGAATTCTCCATGTTATTTTTGTAATTCAGCCGTGCTTTGATTTGAGGTAGAGTGATTTATTTTGAAGGCCGTTTTCAGGCGATACCACTTTCTGTTTTACGTTCGCGTACCCATACAGTGGTACAGGAGTCATTGACGATGTAAGTGGGTCTCCTAACAAGAGAAATAAACGATCACGTGTCTAACCTTTTGGACAATGGTTAGTTATTGCTCCAAATGTTGGTTTACATTCCTTTAGAAGTCCGTTTTCTCGTGTTAGCACGATCGCTAACTCGTTAGCCTGCCCAGTACTTCTTGTTAACATGTTACACGCACACGTTACATTTTCTATATTTATACAAAATATTCTGCATGTTATTTATACTATTAATGTATTATTTACATGTTTGAAACAGTTATCTAATGTTCTAAAAATAAAATGTGCACTTAAATGGTTTCATATACATTTATTGACAAAAAGAAATGTACAGATGAGAGGGGGACCGTACTTCGCGGAGTTCACTTATCGCAGGTGGATTTTGGAATCAATTATCCGTGATAAAAACAAGGGATTACTGTACTGTGGAAGTTGAACTTCTTGCATGTTGTTTCATCATCTGCAGCCAGGAGATTCTCTCAACGGGATCAATCGCATCTGGTGCAACGTCCCACGCCACTTCCAGCACCACCAGTCAAAGTCAATCTGAGGCTCCCATGACCTTCACCCCCTCCCTGGCAGCTCATTTTGATGAAAATCTCATCAAACATATCCAAGGGTGGCCTTCAGAGAACACTGAAAAACAGGTAGACAGACAACATTGTCAGACCAAGCTTGTCAAACTTTTTTTCTGTTCCTGTCTACAACTGATGTGGGCTAAATACGTCCCTGCTCTGTCAGGTCAAGTGTTTGCTGTTTTGAAGAAGTTTCTCCAAAACATGGAATGATCTCTCCAGATGTCTCTAAAATCCCTCATAACAAATAAATTAGGTTATTTTCATGTTTGATGGTCTTCTTTTTTTTTCCCCCCCAAAATCAAATCACATTGAGCGTTCACCAGCTTTCGAGCAGCATCTATTCACCCTTCTTTGTGGTACTGAAATATGAGAATTCAGTATTTTCATTTGCAATATTTAATTTTAAAAAACTGTTCCATTCGCATGCTTGTCCCGGGCAAATGTCAATGTGATTATCAAGCTGTTTCCCTGCAATAAACATTGTCTTTTGTGCCAGGCGGCCCGGCTGCGTGAGGACATCCACAACATGGGCAGCCTGTACATGTCGGAGCTGTGCACGGAGATGAAAAACCTTCGTTCCCTGGTCAGAGTCAGTGAAATTCAGGCTACACTGAGGGAACAAAGGTAAGAGGGGCAAAGGAGTCTCCGTGAATTGATGCTCCTCTTTCTTCGACTGACTATGTTGTGTCTCTTATACTTAACTACAGAATCCTGTTTCTGAGGCAGCAGAGCAAAGAGCTGGACAAGCTGAAGAACCAGAACTCTTACATGGTGTGAACGAACCAAGCTTACAATGCCTATAAACAGCCAACCCGATGAGTGCAGCTCTTCTAATCTGTTTATTTCCCCCGTAAGAGCAATTGAGTGAGGCAGCAGCCTTCCAAGGGTGAGATCCACCATCCTGAACATGTCTGCCCCCCCCCCCCCCCCCCCCAATCTCCATGTGAGTCGCTCTCATGGAAAGGTGAAACTATGACTCACCAAGCTGGACATAGAGGACCACAAGCTCTTCTTTTCAGACAGCACCTTCTCGGATCAAGTTTAGTGTCTGAAGTTTATTTTCAGATGTGTTTACATGTCTCCTGGTCAGGAAAACGGGTCAGATTTTGGGTTTCCCTTTTTGAAAAACTATAAGATTATTTGCGACAAATGTCTAATGGATTCATAGTATTATCTGTCACATCCGCCTTCCAAGCCTCTCACATGGACTTTGGTTAAATATGGTGGTTAAATACGTCCAAGAAGTCGAGCATCTGAAATTTATGGACTCATTGGCAGTGATGTTACTTCCACCCCCAGTCCCCCCCCCCCCCCCCTCCCTTGGAAGTAATCAATCATTCCGTTAAACTTGCAGCTGATTCTTATGTCATGACTTGAGAGAAAACCAACATTTCTATAATTCCAAGTGTTGATATTCCAATTTATGGAAATTTATTCTGTTCCACTAATGCCACTGCTAAGTCACAATAAGTGAGCTCCAGATGTTTGAAAGACATTTTTGGGTGGTTTATTTACATTATTGGACCTAGGACTGCTTTTAGTATGAAGAGGTCAATTTAATCCGATTCCTTGATCAGTTATGCTTTATCATTTTTTTCAATAACTGTCAAACTTTTGTTTCCCCCTCATATCCAAATTGGGGAGAGGAATATTTCATTCCTTTTGTGCTGTGTAGCAAGTGAGTGTAAGATAGTTAAGTGACTGAATTAACAGTCATGTAAATTATTGATGATTGCGTTTGTGCTTGTCTTACTACGAAACCTAGTTGGAAATGTTTTTATTTTATTTTATTTTTTTTAATTGAAATTAATTTTTCACTTTCAGTACTGCAGTGGCCATTGATCATTTTCTTTAATATTCAAATTTAGCTCGCTTTTTCTTTATTTTGATTATACAGTCTGCCAACAACCCAGTGATTACATTGAACTGCATTTGTACACATCCAGAAACCAAGTTATTTAGTTTCACAGCTGTTGTTAAGTAGATTCCACCAGATTGTTGTGCACACTTTTTTTGATGTGGTGGGGTGGGTTGGGGTCCTTGTACAAGTCAGTGCGAGGGGAGCAAGGGCTTTGTATTCCAGAAAATAAGAGATTAAAATATAATACCACACCTACTTGTACAGTCCTGCTGTTAAATATCATTTAAGTCGAGTGTGAGTGTATTTTAAGAGGACGGGACAGCAGTTTGTTTCTATGGGTTTAAACATGCTTGCGCTGCTCTGGTGTCACTCTTCAGATGGGGCCTTTTATGAGTCATCTGCTAAATGTAGAATGATTACTTACCATCTGCCCACAAGGGGGTGAAATTGAGCAAGTTACTGAGTGTGCCCAAAGTTCAAGGCTTAGCCCTAGAGATACACTACTGCTGTTTTTGTCATTTATGGCACATGTAAGCTCCATAAGTAGATAGTTGGTCAAATTAAGAGAATCTGTACAGTGTAATTTTAGACCAAATAGATACATTTTCACACAGGTGCAGAAAGGTTGGCAAGGGCTGAATGAAACTGCCCAGGAGTAGTACTTCACCAATTTTTTATGTGGGAGGACATTAAGGCCTTTTAGTCAGCGCACCTCAGCAGCTTTTTCCTGCTTGCACGGCTCACAGTGGCCAAAACATAGACTTAACTTTATTCATCCTTTAGGATTGCTGAAAGGTGACTTTTTTTTGTTCTTTTTTACGCAACTGTAATGCGAGACATTGTTGTTGAAAATGCACCTTTGCTGTTATGTTCTCTTTCAGACAGCAACAAAGGCTGGTCCTCTGCTAAATCATCAATATGTTGAGATAATCTCTTTTTGTTTGTCCTCACATCGGCGAGATTTGCGGTCCACTCTCCTTTACAACCGTCTTATTTTCTGTTTTCAGCTTCATCGCTCACATAATAGAAAAATACAATTAAAAATCCAATCGGGTCCATTATGTGTTCTATAGTTCAGCCTGGAGCCCTTCACTTTAGGATTAGTCTCACAAAGACAAAGGCTGTGCAGGAAAATTGCTTACGAGATGACTTAAAAAAGACAATAGACCTTTCTTCAAATGATTTGTTTTCGACTTGTGGTCAATTGGGCATTTTAAGGACCTAAATAAAGAAACCTGTGTAAATAAAGCAGTATTAAATTGTACTGAACTAATTTTAATAACATTCTCGCAACACTCATGGATTCTATTTTGCGTGAAAACCAATTCAACCTGCAATTTAGGAGTGTCACACTTGAAACGTCAATTTGAGCCTAACCCCAATGTTATGTACAATGATGACCAGAGCATGATTGAACACAACAATTTTCAAATGTGTGCAGCCAATGATTGTGCTTTTTCGATTTCATATGATGCTCCTCTTCTCTACGGGTCTGCCCTCAGCGCAGTCCGGCCGTTCTGATAGCATCACTGTGTCTCATTTAGGGCCACGTTGACATGCTGGATTGATAACTAGCTGCAGCTAAATCTTGGTGCGGTACAATTTTCTCAGCCTTTCCAGGAGAATCAGGAAGCTGCACTTGACAATTGACAACTTTCTAAAATGATGAAGACATCCGGTTCAGGTGGCCAAAAACATCCACCAGCCTGAATCTTCTTGACTTTGCATATTGACAGGTCAGTCTAGCATGAATACAACATTGCCTTTACACTTGCACAATCTGATGAGGGCCAACACAAGAACAATATTGACAACTAGAATTTGCAATTTCTGGAGAAATTGCGTGTGAAGGCGAAGAAGCTGAATATTTTTTGGGTCACTTCTGGTTTTATTTTGGTCATTTCCGGTTTATTTGGGTCACTTCCGGTTTACCTGAGGTCACTTCCTGTTTATTTGGGTCACTTCCGGTTTACCTGGGGTCACTTCCGGTTTGCCTGAGGTCACTTCCGGTTTATTTAGGGTCACTTCCGGTTTGCCTGAGGTCACTTCCGGTTTGCCTGAGGTCACTTCCGGTTCATTGGGGGTCACTTCCGGTCTATTTGGGGTCACTTACGGGGTCCCTGGGGTCACTTCCGGTCCAATCAGGGCTCATTGGGGTCACTTTAGGGTCAATCCAAGATGGCCGCCACATAGTGGAAGTGGGGGTCAATGGGGTGAATATGGGAAGCATAAGGTGAATAAAGTTGGAATGGGTTGAATCCGTTGAAAAACGTGGAATTTAGAGGTGAAAAACGGAATTTTGGGGAATTTGGTGGAATTTGGTGGAATTTCAAATTTGAAAATGCGGAATTTTTGGGAAGTGGGAATTTGGGGAATAGCGTGGAAGAATATGAAGAGTTGAAAACTGGAATGGGTTGAATCGGTTGAAAAACGTGGAATTAAGAGGTGAATAACGGAATTTTGGGGAATTTAGTGGAATTTGGTCGAATTTGGTGGAATTTCAAATTTGAAAATGCGGAATTTTTGGGAAGTGGGAATTTGGGGAATAGCGTGGAAGAATATGAAGAGTTGAAAACTGGAATGGGTTGAATCGGTTGAAAAACGTGGAATTTAGAGGTGAAAAACTGAATTTTGGGGAATTTGGTGGAATTTTGCGGAATTTTTGGGAAGTGGGAATTTGGGGAATGTTGAGAATCTTTCCCAATGTGATGTGAATGTGCTGAATGACGTGAATTTGAAACTGGAATGACGTGAATTTCAAACTGGAATGACGTGAATGTGAAACGTTGAATGTGCCATTGAGAATGAATGGGGAAAAATTTGTCGGGAATTTGGGAATTTTGCGGAATCGGAGAATTTTCGGAATACCAAAAATGGAAGCGCTCATCTCGGGAATAGTTGGAATGAGTGAAAAGTGGAATGGAGTGAATGGGTTGAATTGTGTGGAAGAAGTAGAAGGACAGAAATCGCGGAGAATAAAATAGAAGAAGAAGAATAATAATAACTAGAATTTGCAATTTCTGGAGAAATTGCGTGTGAAGGCGAAGAAGCTGAATATTTTTTGGGTCACTTCTGGTTTTATTTTGGTCATTTCCGGTTTATTTGGGTCACTTCCGGTTTACCTGAGGTCACTTCCTGTTTATTTGGGTCACTTCCGGTTTACCTGGGGTCACTTCCGGTTTGCCTGAGGTCACTTCCGGTTTATTTAGGGTCACTTCCGGTTTGCCTGAGGTCACTTCCGGTTTGCCTGAGGTCACTTCCGGTTCATTGGGGGTCACTTCCGGTCTATTTGGGGTCACTTACGGGGTCCCTGGGGTCACTTCCGTTCCAATCAGGGCTCATTGGGGTCACTTTAGGGTCAATCCAAGATGGCCGCCACATAGTGGAAGTGGGGGTCAAGGGGGTGAATATGGGAAGCATGAGGTGAATAAAGTTGGAATGGGTTGAATCCGTTGAAAAATGTGGAATTTAGAGGTGAAAAACGGAATTTGGGTGAATTTGGTGGAATTTAGTGGAATTTGGTGGAATTTGGTGGAATTTCAAATTTGAAAATGCGGAATTTTTGGGAAGTGGGAATTTGGGGAATAGCGTGGAAGAATATGAAGAGTTGAAAACTGGAATGGGTTGAATGGGTTGAAAAACGTGGAATTTAGAGGTGAAAAACGGAATTTTGGGGAATTTGGTGGAATTTGGTGGAATTTCAAATTTGAAAATGCGGAATTTTTGGGAAGTGGGAATTTGGGGAATAGCGTGGAAGAATATGAAGAGTTGAAAACTGGAATGGGTTGAATCGGTTGAAAAACGTGGAATTTAGAGGTGAAAAACTGAATTTTGGGGAATTTGGTGGAATTTTGCGGAATTTTTGGGAAGTGGGAATTTGGGGAATGTTGAGAATCTTTCCCAATGTGATGTGAATGTGCTGAATGACGTGAATTTGAAACTGGAATGACGTGAATTTGAAACTGGAATGACGTGAATGTGAAACGTTGAATGTGCCATTGAGAATGAATGGGGAAAAATTTGTCGGGAATTTGGGAATTTTGCGGAATCGGAGAATTTTCGGAATACCAAAAATGGAAGCGCTCATCTCGGGAATAGTTGGAATGAGTGAAAAGTGGAATGGAGTGAATGGGTTGAATTGTGTGGAAGAAGTAGAAGGACAGAAATCGCGGAGAATAAAATAGAATAATAATAATAATAATAATAATAATAACTAGAATTTGCAATTTCTGGAGAAATTGCGTGTGAAGGCGAAAAGCTGAATTTTTTTTTTGGGGAATACTGTGGAATGATTTTGGAATGAGTTGAATTTCTCGAGAAACGTAGAATTTTGAGGTGAAAAACGGAATTTTGGGGAATTTGGTGGAATTTGGTGGAATTTGGTGGAATTTCAAATTTGAAAACGCGGAATTTTTGGGAAGTGGGAATTTGGGGAATAGCGTGGAAGAATATGAAGAGTTGAAAGCTGGAATGGGTTGAATCGGTTGAATAATGTGGAAACTAGAGGTGAAAAACGGAATTTTGGGGAATTTGGTGGAATTTGGTGGAATTTCAAATTTGAAAATGCAGAATTTTTGGGAAGTGGGAATTTGGGGAATTGCGTGGAAGAATATGAAGAGTTGAAAACTGGAATGGGTTGAATGGGTTGAAAAACGTGGAATTTAGAGGTGAAAAACGGAATTTTGGGGAATTTTTTGGGAATTTGGCGGAATTTTGGGGAAGTGGGAATTTGGGGAATGTTGAGAATCTTTCCCAATGTGATGTGAATGTGCTGAATGACGTGAATTTGAAACTGGAATGACGTGAATGTGAAACGTTGAATGTGCCATTGAGAATGAATGGGGAAAAATTTGTCGGGAATTTGGGAATTTTGCGGAATCGGAGAATTTTCGGAATACCAAAAATGGAAGCGCTCATCTCGGGAATAGTTGGAATGAGTGAAAAGTGGAATGGAGTGAATGGGTTGAATTGTGTGGAAGAAGTAGAAGGACAGAAATCGCGGAGAATAAAATAGAAGAAGAAGAATAACTAGAATTTGCAATTTCTGGAGAAATTGCGTGTGAAGGCGAAAAAGCTGAATTTTTTTTTTAGGGAATACTGTGGAATGATTTTGGAATGAGTTGAATTTCTCCAGAAACGTAGAATTTAGAGGTGAAAAACGGAATTTTGTGGAATTTGGGGGAATTTTGTGGAATTTTGTGGAATTTCATATTTGAAAACGCGGAATTTTTGGGAAGTGGGAATTTGGGGAATAGCGTGGAAGAATATGAAGAGTTGAAAGCTGGAATGGGTTGAATCGGTTGAATAATGTGGAAACTAGAGGTGAAAAACGGAATTTTGGGGAATTTGGTGGAATTTCAAATTTGAAAATGCGGAATTTTTGGGAAGTGGGAATTTGGGGAATAGCGTGGAAGAATATGAAGAGTTGAAAACTGGAATGGGTTGAATCGGTTGAAAAACGTGGAATTTAGAGGTGAAAAACTGAATTTTGGGGAATTTAGTGGAATTTGGTGGAATTTCAAATTTGAAAATGCGGAATTTTTGGGAAGTGGGAATTTGGGGAATAGCGTGGAAGAATATGAAGAGTTGAAAGCTGGAATGGGTTGAATCGGTTGAATAATGTGGAAACTAGAGGTGAAAAACGGAATTTTGGGGAATTTGGTGGAATTTCAAATTTGAAAATGTGGAATTTTTGGGAAGTGGGAATTTGGGGAATAGCGTGGAAGAATATGAAGAGTTGAAAACTGGAATGGGTTGAATCGGTTGAAAAACGTGGAATTTAGAGGTGAATAATGGAATTTTGGGGAATTTGGTGGAATTTGGTGGAATTTGGTGGAATTTGGTGGAATTTCAAATTTGAAAATGCGGAATTTTTGGGAAGTGGGAATTTGGGGAATAGCGTGGAAGAATATGAAGAGTTGAAAACTGGAATGGGTTGAATCGGTTGAAAAACGTGGAATTTAGAGGTGAATAACGGAATTTTGGGGAATTTAGTGGAATTTGGTGGAATTTCAAATTTGAAAATGCGGAATTTTTGGGAAGTGGGAATTTGGGGAATAGCGTGGAAGAATATGAAGAGTTGAAAACTGGAATGGGTTGAATCGGTTGAAAAACGTGGAATTTAGAGGTGAAAAACTGAATTTTGGGGAATTTGGTGGAATTTTGCGGAATTTTTGGGAAGTGGGAATTTGGGGAATGTTGAGAATCTTTCCCAATGTGATGTGAATGTGCTGAATGACGTGAATTTGAAACTGGAATGACGTGAATTTCAAACTGGAATGACGTGAATGTGAAACGTTGAATGTGCCATTGAGAATGAATGGGGAAAAATTTGTCGGGAATTTGGGAATTTTGCGGAATCGGAGAATTTTCGGAATACCAAAAATGGAAGCGCTCATCTCGGGAATAGTTGGAATGAGTGAAAAGTGGAATGGAGTGAATGGGTTGAATTGTGTGGAAGAAGTAGAAGGACAGAAATCGCGGAGAATAAAATAGAATAATAATAATAATAATAATAATAATAATAATAATAATAAAGTGAATGGAGTAGAATAACATATGTGTGAAGGCCATCGCCTTCACACAATAACTAGAATTTGCAATTTCTGGAGAAATTGCGTGTGAAGGCGAAAAGCTGAATTTTTTTTTTGGGGAATACTGTGGAATGATTTTGGAATGAGTTGAATTTCTCGAGAAACGTAGAATTTTGAGGTGAAAAACGGAATTTTGGGGAATTTGGTGGAATTTGGTGGAATTTGGTGGAATTTCAAATTTGAAAACGCGGAATTTTTGGGAAGTGGGAATTTGGGGAATAGTGTGGAAGAATATGAAGAGTTGAAAGCTGGAATGGGTTGAATCGGTTGAATAATGTGGAAACTAGAGGTGAAAAACGGAATTTTGGGGAATTTGGTGGAATTTGGTGGAATTTCAAATTTGAAAATGCAGAATTTTTGGGAAGTGGGAATTTGGGGAATTGCGTGGAAGAATATGAAGAGTTGAAAACTGGAATGGGTTGAATGGGTTGAAAAACGTGGAATTTAGAGGTGAAAAACGGAATTTTGGGGAATTTTTTGGGAATTTGGCGGAATTTTGGGGAAGTGGGAATTTGGGGAATGTTGAGAATCTTTCCCAATGTGATGTGAATGTGCTGAATGACGTGAATTTGAAACTGGAATGACGTGAATGTGAAACGTTGAATGTGCCATTGAGAATGAATGGGGAAAAATTTGTCGGGAATTTGGGAATTTTGCGGAATCGGAGAATTTTCGGAATACCAAAAATGGAAGCGCTCATCTCGGGAATAGTTGGAATGAGTGAAAAGTGGAATGGAGTGAATGGGTTGAATTGTGTGGAAGAAGTAGAAGGACAGAAATCGCGGAGAATAAAATAGAAGAAGAAGAATAATAACTAGAATTTGCAATTTCTGGAGAAATTGCGTGTGAAGGCGAAAAGCTGAATTTTTTTTTTGGGGAATACTGTGGAATGATTTTGGAATGAGTTGAATTTCTCGAGAAACGTAGAATTTTGAGGTGAAAAACGGAATTTTGGGGAATTTGGTGGAATTTGGTGGAATTTGGTGGAATTTCAAATTTGAAAACGCGGAATTTTTGGGAAGTGGGAATTTGGGGAATAGCGTGGAAGAATATGAAGAGTTGAAAGCTGGAATGGGTTGAATCGGTTGAATAATGTGGAAACTAGAGGTGAAAAACGGAATTTTGGGGAATTTGGTGGAATTTGGTGGAATTTCAAATTTGAAAATGCAGAATTTTTGGGAAGTGGGAATTTGGGGAATTGCGTGGAAGAATATGAAGAGTTGAAAGCTGGAATGGGTTGAATGGGTTGAAAAACGTGGAATTTAGAGGTGAAAAACGGAATTTTGGGGAATTTTTTGGGAATTTGGCGGAATTTTGGGGAAGTGGGAATTTGGGGAATGTTGAGAATCTTTCCCAATGTGATGTGAATGTGCTGAATGACGTGAATTTGAAACTGGAATGACGTGAATGTGAAACGTTGAATGTGCCATTGAGAATGAATGGGGAAAAATTTGTCGGGAATTTGGGAATTTTGCGGAATCGGAGAATTTTCGGAATACCAAAAATGGAAGCGCTCATCTCGGGAATAGTTGGAATGAGTGAAAAGTGGAATGGAGTGAATGGGTTGAATTGTGTGGAAGAAGTAGAAGGACAAAAATCGCGGAGAATAAAATAGAAGAAGAAGAAGAATAACTAGAATTTGCAATTTCTGGAGAAATTGCGTGTGAAGGCGAAAAGCTGAATTTTTTTTGGGGGGAATACTGTGGAATGATTTTGGAATGAGTTGAATTTCTCGAGAAACGTAGAATTTTGAGGTGAAAAACGGAATTTTGGGGAATTTGGTGGAATTTGGTGGAATTTGGTGGAATTTCAAATTTGAAAACGCGGAATTTTTGGGAAGTGGGAATTTGGGGAATAGCGTGGAAGAATATGAAGAGTTGAAAGCTGGAATGGGTTGAATCGGTTGAATAATGTGGAAACTAGAGGTGAAAAACGGAATTTTGGGGAATTTGGTGGAATTTGGTGGAATTTCAAATTTGAAAATGCAGAATTTTTGGGAAGTGGGAATTTGGGGACTTGCGTGGAAGAATATGAAGAGTTGAAAACTGGAATGGG
Source organism: Syngnathus leptorhynchus (assembly GCF_054491065.1). Classification (NCBI taxonomy): domain Eukaryota; kingdom Metazoa; phylum Chordata; class Actinopteri; order Syngnathiformes; family Syngnathidae; genus Syngnathus; species Syngnathus leptorhynchus. Next base: position 10,789,141 of record NC_141208.1, on the reverse strand, counting down.
TTGAATGGGTTGAAAAACGTGGAATTTAGAGGTGAAAAACGGAATTTTGGGGAATTTTTTGGGAATTTGGCGGAATTTTGGGGAAGTGGGAATTTGGGGAATGTTGAGAATCTTTCCCAATGTGATGTGAATGTGCTGAATGACGTGAATTTGAAACTGGAATGACGTGAATGTGAAACGTTGAATGTGCCATTGAGAATGAATGGGGAAAAATTTGTCGGGAATTTGGGAATTTTGCGGAATCGGAGAATTTTCGGAATACCAAAAATGGAAGCGCTCATCTCGGGAATAGTTGGAATGAGTGAAAAGTGGAATGGAGTGAATGGGTTGAATTGTGTGGAAGAAGTAGAAGGACAGAAATCGCGGAGAATAAAATAGAATAATAATAATAATAACTAGAATTTGCAATTTCTGGAGAAATTGCGTGTGAAGGCGAAAAGCTGAATTTTTTTTTTGGGGAATACTGTGGAATGATTTTGGAATGAGTTGAATTTCTCGAGAAACGTAGAATTTTGAGGTGAAAAACGGAATTTTGGGGAATTTGGTGGAATTTGGTGGAATTTGGTGGAATTTCAAATTTGAAAACGCGGAATTTTTGGGAAGTGGGAATTTGGGGAATAGCGTGGAAGAATATGAAGAGTTGAAAGCTGGAATGGGTTGAATCGGTTGAATAATGTGGAAACTAGAGGTGAAAAACGGAATTTTGGGGAATTTGGTGGAATTTGGTGGAATTTCAAATTTGAAAATGCAGAATTTTTGGGAAGTGGGAATTTGGGGAATTGCGTGGAAGAATATGAAGAGTTGAAAACTGGAATGGGTTGAATGGGTTGAAAAACGTGGAATTTAGAGGTGAAAAACGGAATTTTGGGGAATTTTTTGGGAATTTGGCGGAATTTTGGGGAAGTGGGAATTTGGGGAATGTTGAGAATCTTTCCCAATGTGATGTGAATGTGCTGAATGACGTGAATTTGAAACTGGAATGACGTGAATGTGAAACGTTGAATGTGCCATTGAGAATGAATGGGGAAAAATTTGTCGGGAATTTGGGAATTTTGCGGAATCGGAGAATTTTCGGAATACCAAAAATGGAAGCGCTCATCTCGGGAATAGTTGGAATGAGTGAAAAGTGGAATGGAGTGAATGGGTTGAATTGTGTGGAAGAAGTAGAAGGACAGAAATCGCGGAGAATAAAATAGAAGAAGAAGAAGAATAATAATAACTAGAATTTGCAATTTCTGGAGAAATTGCGTGTGAAGGCGAAAAGCTGAATTTTTTTTTTGGGGAATACTGTGGAATGATTTTGGAATGAGTTGAATTTCTCGAGAAACGTAGAATTTTGAGGTGAAAAACGGAATTTTGGGGAATTTGGTGGAATTTGGTGGAATTTGGTGGAATTTCAAATTTGAAAACGCGGAATTTTTGGGAAGTGGGAATTTGGGGAATAGCGTGGAAGAATATGAAGAGTTGAAAGCTGGAATGGGTTGAATCGGTTGAATAATGTGGAAACTAGAGGTGAAAAACGGAATTTTGGGGAATTTGGTGGAATTTGGTGGAATTTCAAATTTGAAAATGCAGAATTTTTGGGAAGTGGGAATTTGGGGAATTGCGTGGAAGAATATGAAGAGTTGAAAACTGGAATGGGTTGAATGGGTTGAAAAACGTGGAATTTAGAGGTGAAAAACGGAATTTTGGGGAATTTTTTGGGAATTTGGCGGAATTTTGGGGAAGTGGGAATTTGGGGAATGTTGAGAATCTTTCCCAATGTGATGTGAATGTGCTGAATGACGTGAATTTGAAACTGGAATGACGTGAATGTGAAACGTTGAATGTGCCATTGAGAATGAATGGGGAAAAATTTGTCGGGAATTTGGGAATTTTGCGGAATCGGAGAATTTTCGGAATACCAAAAATGGAAGCGCTCATCTCGGGAATAGTTGGAATGAGTGAAAAGTGGAATGGAGTGAATGGGTTGAATTGTGTGGAAGAAGTAGAAGGACAGAAATCGCGGAGAATAAAATAGAATAATAATAATAACTAGAATTTGCAATTTCTGGAGAAATTGCGTGTGAAGGCGAAGAAGCTGAATATTTTTTGGGTCACTTCTGGTTTTATTTTGGTCATTTCCGGTTTATTTGGGTCACTTCCGGTTTACCTGAGGTCACTTCCTGTTTATTTGGGTCACTTCCGGTTTACCTGGGGTCACTTCCGGTTTGCCTGAGGTCACTTCCGGTTTATTTAGGGTCACTTCCGGTTTGCCTGAGGTCACTTCCGGTTTGCCTGAGGTCACTTCCGGTTCATTGGGGGTCACTTCCGGTCTATTTGGGGTCACTTACGGGGTCCCTGGGGTCACTTCCGGTCCAATCAGGGCTCATTGGGGTCACTTTAGGGTCAATCCAAGATGGCCGCCACATAGTGGAAGTGGGGGTCAATGGGGTGAATATGGGAAGCATAAGGTGAATAAAGTTGGAATGGGTTGAATCCGTTGAAAAACGTGGAATTTAGAGGTGAAAAACGGAATTTTGGGGAATTTGGTGGAATTTGGTGGAATTTCAAATTTGAAAATGCGGAATTTTTGGGAAGTGGGAATTTGGGGAATAGCGTGGAAGAATATGAAGAGTTGAAAACTGGAATGGGTTGAATCGGTTGAAAAACGTGGAATTAAGAGGTGAATAACGGAATTTTGGGGAATTTAGTGGAATTTGGTCGAATTTGGTGGAATTTCAAATTTGAAAATGCGGAATTTTTGGGAAGTGGGAATTTGGGGAATAGCGTGGAAGAATATGAAGAGTTGAAAACTGGAATGGGTTGAATCGGTTGAAAAACGTGGAATTTAGAGGTGAAAAACGGAATTTTGGGGAATTTTGGGGAATTTGGCGGAATTTTTGGGAAGTGGGAATTTGGGGAATGTTGAGAATCTTTCCCAATGTGATGTGAATGTGCTGAATGACGTGAATTTGAAACTGGAATGACGTGAATGTGAAACTGGAATGACGTGAATGTGAAACGTTGAATGTGCCATTGAGAATGAATGGGGAAAAATTTGTCGGGAATTTGGGAATTTTGCGGAATCGGAGAATTTTCGGAATACCAAAAATGGAAGCGCTCATCTCGGGAATAGTTGGAATGAGTGAAAAGTGGAATGGAGTGAATGGGTTGAATTGTGTGGAAGAAGAAGAAGGACAGAAATCGCGGAGAATAAAATAGAATAATAATAATAACGAGAAACGTAGAATTTTGAGGTGAAAAACGGAATTTTGGGGAATTTGGTGGAATTTGGTGGAATTTGGTGGAATTTCAAATTTGAAAACGCGGAATTTTTGGGAAGTGGGAATTTGGGGAATAGCGTGGAAGAATATGAAGAGTTGAAAGCTGGAATGGGTTGAATCGGTTGAATAATGTGGAAACTAGAGGTGAAAAACGGAATTTTGGGGAATTTGGTGGAATTTGGTGGAATTTCAAATTTGAAAATGCGGAATTTTTGGGAAGTGGGAATTTGGGGAATAGCGTGGAAGAATATGAAGAGTTGAAAACTGGAATGGGTTGAATCGGTTGAAAAACGTGGAATTTAGAGGTGAAAAACGGAATTTTGGGGAATTTTTTGGGAATTTTGCGGAATTTTGGGGAAGTGGGAATTTGGGGAATGTTGAGAATCTTTCCCAATGTGATGTGAATGTGCTGAATGACGTGAATTTGAAACTGGAATGACGTGAATGTGAAACGTTGAATGTGCCATTGAGAATGAATGGGGAAAAATTTGTCGGGAATTTGGGAATTTTGCGGAATCGGAGAATTTTCGGAATACCAAAAATGGAAGCGCTCATCTCGGGAATAGTTGGAATGAGTGAAAAGTGGAATGGAGTGAATGGGTTGAATTGTGTGGAAGAAGAAGAAGGACAGAAATCGCGGAGAATAAAATAGAATAATAATAATAATAATAATAATAAAGTGAATGGAGTAGAATAACATATGTGTGAAGGCCTTCGCCTTCACACAACTAGAATTTGCAATTTCTGGAGAAATTGCGTGTGAAGGCGAAGAAGCTGAATATTTTTTGGGTCACTTCTGGTTTTATTTTGGTCATTTCCGGTTTATTTGGGTCACTTCCGGTTTACCTGAGGTCACTTCCTGTTTATTTGGGTCACTTCCGGTTTACCTGGGGTCACTTCCGGTTTGCCTGAGGTCACTTCCGGTTTATTTAGGGTCACTTCCGGTTTGCCTGAGGTCACTTCCGGTTTGCCAGAGGTCACTTCCGGTTCATTGGGGGTCACTTCCGGTCTATTTGGGGTCACTTCCGGGGTCCCTGGGGTCACTTCCGGTCCAATCAGGGCTCATTGGGGTCACTTTAGGGTCAATCCAAGATGGCCGCCACTTAGTGGAAGTGGGGGTCAAGGGGGTGAATATGGGAAGCATAAGGTGAATAAAGTTGGAATGGGTTGAATCCGTTGAAAAACGTGGAATTTAGAGGTGAAAAACGGAATTTGGGTGAATTTGGTGGAATTTAGTGGAATTTGGTGGAATTTGGTGGAATTTGGTGGAATTTGGTGGAATTTCAAATTTGAAAATGCGGAATTTTTGGGAAGTGGGAATTTGGGGAATAGCGTGGAAGAATATGAAGAGTTGAAAACTGGAATGGGTTGAATCGGTTGAAAAACGTGGAATTTAAAGGTGAATAACGGAATTTTGGGGAATTTAGTGGAATTTGGTGGAATTTGGTGGAATTTCAAATTTGAAAATGCGGAATTTTTGGGAAGTGGGAATTTGGGGAATAGCGTGGAAGAATATGAAGAGTTGAAAACTGGAATGGGTTGAATCGGTTGAAAAACGTGGAATTTAGAGGTGAATAACGGAATTTTGGGGAATTTAGTGGAATTTGGTGGAATTTCAAATTTGAAAATGCGGAATTTTTGGGAAGTGGGAATTTGGGGAATAGCGTGGAAGAATATGAAGAGTTGAAAACTGGAATGGGTTGAATCGGTTGAAAAACGTGGAATTTAGAGGTGAAAAACTGAATTTTGGGGAATTTGGTGGAATTTTGCGGAATTTTTGGGAAGTGGGAATTTGGGGAATGTTGAGAATCTTTCCCAATGTGATGTGAATGTGCTGAATGACGTGAATTTGAAACTGGAATGACGTGAATTTGAAACTGGAATGACGTGAATGTGAAACGTTGAATGTGCCATTGAGAATGAATGGGGAAAAATTTGTCGGGAATTTGGGAATTTTGCGGAATCGGAGAATTTTCGGAATACCAAAAATGGAAGCGCTCATCTCGGGAATAGTTGGAATGAGTGAAAAGTGGAATGGAGTGAATGGGTTGAATTGTGTGGAAGAAGTAGAAGGACAGAAATCGCGGAGAATAAAATAGAATAATAATAATAACTAGAATTTGCAATTTCTGGAGAAATTGCGTGTGAAGGCGAAAAGCTGAATTTTTTTTTTGGGGAATACTGTGGAATGATTTTGGAATGAGTTGAATTTCTCGAGAAACGTAGAATTTTGAGGTGAAAAACGGAATTTTGGGGAATTTGGTGGAATTTGGTGGAATTTGGTGGAATTTGGTGGAATTTCAAATTTGAAAACGCGGAATTTTTGGGAAGTGGGAATTTGGGGAATAGCGTGGAAGAATATGAAGAGTTGAAAGCTGGAATGGGTTGAATCGGTTGAATAATGTGGAAACTAGAGGTGAAAAACGGAATTTTGGGGAATTTGGTGGAATTTGGTGGAATTTCAAATTTGAAAATGCGGAATTTTTGGGAAGTGGGAATTTGGGGAATAGCGTGGAAGAATATGAAGAGTTGAAAACTGGAATGGGTTGAATCGGTTGAAAAACGTGGAATTTAGAGGTGAAAAACGGAATTTTGGGGAATTTTTTGGGAATTTGGCGGAATTTTGGGGAAGTGGGAATTTGGGGAATGTTGAGAATCTTTCCCAATGTGATGTGAATGTGCTGAATGACGTGAATTTGAAACTGGAATGACGTGAATGTGAAACGTTGAATGTGCCATTGAGAATGAATGGGGAAAAATTTGTCGGGAATTTGGGAATTTTGCGGAATCGGAGAATTTTCGGAATACCAAAAATGGAAGCGCTCATCTCGGGAATAGTTGGAATGAGTGAAAAGTGGAATGGAGTGAATGGGTTGAATTGTGTGGAAGAAGTAGAAGGACAGAAATCGCGGAGAATAAAATAGAAGAAGAAGAATAATAATAATAATAATAATAAAGTGAATGGAGTAGAATAACATATGTGTGAAGGCCTTCGCCTTCACACAATAACTAGAATTTGCAATTTCTGGAGAAATTGCGTGTGAAGGCGAAGAAGCTGAATATTTTTTGGGTCACTTCTGGTTTTATTTTGGTCATTTCCGGTTTATTTGGGTCACTTCCGGTTTACCTGAGGTCACTTCCGGTTTATTTGGGTCACTTCCGGTTTACCTGGGGTCACTTCCGGTTTTCCTGAGGTCACTTCCGGTCTATTTAGGGTCACTTCCGGTTTGCCTGAGGTCACTTCCGGTTTGCCTGAGGTCACTTCCGGTTCATTGGGGGTCACTTCCGGTCTATTTGGGGTCACTTACGGGGTCCCTGGGGTCACTTCCGGTCCAATCAGGGCTCATTGGGGTCACTTTAGGGTCAATCCAAGATGGCCGCCACATAGTGGAAGTGGGGGTCAATGGGGTGAATATGGGAAGCATAAGGTGAATAAAGTTGGAATGGGTTGAATCCGTTGAAAAACGTGGAATTTAGAGGTGAAAAACGGAATTTTGGGGAATTTGGTGGAATTTGGTGGAATTTCAAATTTGAAAATGCGGAATTTTTGGGAAGTGGGAATTTGGGGAATAGCGTGGAAGAATATGAAGAGTTGAAAACTGGAATGGGTTGAATCGGTTGAAAAACGTGGAATTTAAAGGTGAATAACGGAATTTTGGGGAATTTAGTGGAATTTGGTGGAATTTCAAATTTGAAAATGCGGAATTTTTGGGAAGTGGGAATTTGGGGAATAGCGTGGAAGAATATGAAGAGTTGAAAACTGGAATGGGTTGAATCGGTTGAAAAACGTGGAATTTAGAGGTGAATAACGGAATTTTGGGGAATTTAGTGGAATTTGGTGGAATTTCAAATTTGAAAATGCGGAATTTTTGGGAAGTGGGAATTTGGGGAATAGCGTGGAAGAATATGAAGAGTTGAAAACTGGAATGGGTTGAATCGGTTGAAAAACGTGGAATTTAGAGGTGAAAAACTGAATTTTGGGGAATTTGGTGGAATTTTGCGGAATTTTTGGGAAGTGGGAATTTGGGGAATGTTGAGAATCTTTCCCAATGTGATGTGAATGTGCTGAATGACGTGAATTTGAAACTGGAATGACGTGAATGTGAAACGTTGAATGTGCCATTGAGAATGAATGGGGAAAAATTTGTCGGGAATTTGGGAATTTTGCGGAATCGGAGAATTTTCGGAATACCAAAAATGGAAGCGCTCATCTCGGGAATAGTTGGAATGAGTGAAAAGTGGAATGGAGTGAATGGGTTGAATTGTGTGGAAGAAGTAGAAGGACAGAAATCGCGGAGAATAAAATAGAATAATAATAATAACTAGAATTCGCAATTTCTGGAGAAATTGCGTGTGAAGGCGAAAAGCTGAAATTTTTTTTGGGGGAATACTGTGGAATGATTTTGGAATGAGTTGAATTTCTCGAGAAATGTAGAATTTTGAGGTGAAAAACGGAATTTTGGGGAATTTGGTGGAATTTGGTGGAATTTGGTGGAATTTCAAATTTGAAAACGCGGAATTTTTGGGAAGTGGGAATTTGGGGAATAGCGTGGAAGAATATGAAGAGTTGAAAGCTGGAATGGGTTGAATCGGTTGAATAATGTGGAAACTAGAGGTGAAAAACGGAATTTTGGGGAATTTGGTGGAATTTGGTGGAATTTCAAATTTGAAAATGCAGAATTTTTGGGAAGTGGGAATTTGGGGAATTGCGTGGAAGAATATGAAGAGTTGAAAACTGGAATGGGTTGAATGGGTTGAAAAACGTGGAATTTAGAGGTGAAAAACGGAATTTTGGGGAATTTTTTGGGAATTTGGCGGAATTTTGGGGAAGTGGGAATTTGGGGAATGTTGAGAATCTTTCCCAATGTGATGTGAATGTGCTGAATGACGTGAATTTGAAACTGGAATGACGTGAATGTGAAACGTTGAATGTGCCATTGAGAATGAATGGGGAAAAATTTGTCGGGAATTTGGGAATTTTGCGGAATCGGAGAATTTTCGGAATACCAAAAATGGAAGCGCTCATCTCGGGAATAGTTGGAATGAGTGAAAAGTGGAATGGAGTGAATGGGTTGAATTGTGTGGAAGAAGTAGAAGGACAGAAATCGCGGAGAATAAAATAGAATAATAATAATAATAATAATAATAATAATAAAGTGAATGGAGTAGAATAACATATGTGTGAAGGCCTTCGCCTTCACACAATAATAATAATAATAAAGTGAATGGAGTAGAATAACATATGTGTGAAGGCCTTCGCCTTCACACAATAACTAGAATTTGCAATTTCTGGAGAAATTGCGTGTGAAGGCGAAGAAGCTGAATATTTTTTGGGTCACTTCTGGTTTTATTTTGGTCATTTCCGGTTTATTTGGGTCACTTCCGGTTTACCTGAGGTCACTTCCTGTTTATTTGGGTCACTTCCGGTTTACCTGGGGTCACTTCCGGTTTGCCTGAGGTCACTTCCGGTTTATTTAGGGTCACTTCCGGTTTGCCTGAGGTCACTTCCGGTTTGCCTGAGGTCACTTCCGGTTCATTGGGGGTCACTTCCGGTCTATTTGGGGTCACTTACGGGGTCCCTGGGGTCACTTCCGGTCCAATCAGGGCTCATTGGGGTCACTTTAGGGTCAATCCAAGATGGCCGCCACATAGTGGAAGTGGGGGTCAATGGGGTGAATATGGGAAGCATAAGGTGAATAAAGTTGGAATGGGTTGAATCCGTTGAAAAACGTGGAATTTAGAGGTGAAAAACGGAATTTTGGGGAATTTGGTGGAATTTGGTGGAATTTCAAATTTGAAAATGCGGAATTTTTGGGAAGTGGGAATTTGGGGAATAGCGTGGAAGAATATGAAGAGTTGAAAACTGGAATGGGTTGAATCGGTTGAAAAACGTGGAATTAAGAGGTGAATAACGGAATTTTGGGGAATTTAGTGGAATTTGGTCGAATTTGGTGGAATTTCAAATTTGAAAATGCGGAATTTTTGGGAAGTGGGAATTTGGGGAATAGCGTGGAAGAATATGAAGAGTTGAAAACTGGAATGGGTTGAATCGGTTGAAAAACGTGGAATTTAGAGGTGAAAAACGGAATTTTGGGGAATTTTGGGGAATTTGGCGGAATTTTTGGGAAGTGGGAATTTGGGGAATGTTGAGAATCTTTCCCAATGTGATGTGAATGTGCTGAATGACGTGAATTTGAAACTGGAATGACGTGAATGTGAAACTGGAATGACGTGAATGTGAAACGTTGAATGTGCCATTGAGAATGAATGGGGAAAAATTTGTCGGGAATTTGGGAATTTTGCGGAATCGGAGAATTTTCGGAATACCAAAAATGGAAGCGCTCATCTCGGGAATAGTTGGAATGAGTGAAAAGTGGAATGGAGTGAATGGGTTGAATTGTGTGGAAGAAGAAGAAGGACAGAAATCGCGGAGAATAAAATAGAATAATAATAATAACGAGAAACGTAGAATTTTGAGGTGAAAAACGGAATTTTGGGGAATTTGGTGGAATTTGGTGGAATTTGGTGGAATTTCAAATTTGAAAACGCGGAATTTTTGGGAAGTGGGAATTTGGGGAATAGCGTGGAAGAATATGAAGAGTTGAAAGCTGGAATGGGTTGAATCGGTTGAATAATGTGGAAACTAGAGGTGAAAAACGGAATTTTGGGGAATTTGGTGGAATTTGGTGGAATTTCAAATTTGAAAATGCGGAATTTTTGGGAAGTGGGAATTTGGGGAATAGCGTGGAAGAATATGAAGAGTTGAAAACTGGAATGGGTTGAATCGGTTGAAAAACGTGGAATTTAGAGGTGAAAAACGGAATTTTGGGGAATTTTTTGGGAATTTTGCGGAATTTTGGGGAAGTGGGAATTTGGGGAATGTTGAGAATCTTTCCCAATGTGATGTGAATGTGCTGAATGACGTGAATTTGAAACTGGAATGACGTGAATGTGAAACGTTGAATGTGCCATTGAGAATGAATGGGGAAAAATTTGTCGGGAATTTGGGAATTTTGCGGAATCGGAGAATTTTCGGAATACCAAAAATGGAAGCGCTCATCTCGGGAATAGTTGGAATGAGTGAAAAGTGGAATGGAGTGAATGGGTTGAATTGTGTGGAAGAAGAAGAAGGACAGAAATCGCGGAGAATAAAATAGAATAATAATAATAATAATAACTAGAATTTGCAATTTCTGGAGAAATTGCGTGTGAAGGCGAAGAAGCTGAATATTTTTTGGGTCACTTCTGGTTTTATTTTGGTCATTTCCGGTTTATTTGGGTCACTTCCGGTTTACCTGAGGTCACTTCCGGTTTATTTGGGTCACTTCCGGTTTACCTGGGGTCACTTCCGGTTTTCCTGAGGTCACTTCCGGTCTATTTAGGGTCACTTCCGGTTTGCCTGAGGTCACTTCCGGTTTGCCTGAGGTCACTTCCGGTTCATTGGGGGTCACTTCCGGTCTATTTGGGGTCACTTACGGGGTCCCTGGGGTCACTTCCGGTCCAATCAGGGCTCATTGGGGTCACTTTAGGGTCAATCCAAGATGGCCGCCACATAGTGGAAGTGGGGGTCAATGGGGTGAATATGGGAAGCATAAGGTGAATAAAGTTGGAATGGGTTGAATCCGTTGAAAAACGTGGAATTTAGAGGTGAAAAACGGAATTTTGGGGAATTTGGTGGAATTTGGTGGAATTTCAAATTTGAAAATGCGGAATTTTTGGGAAGTGGGAATTTGGGGAATAGCGTGGAAGAATATGAAGAGTTGAAAACTGGAATGGGTTGAATCGGTTGAAAAACGTGGAATTTAAAGGTGAATAACGGAATTTTGGGGAATTTAGTGGAATTTGGTGGAATTTGGTGGAATTTCAAATTTGAAAATGCGGAATTTTTGGGAAGTGGGAATTTGGGGAATAGCGTGGAAGAATATGAAGAGTTGAAAACTGGAATGGGTTGAATCGGTTGAAAAACGTGGAATTTAGAGGTGAATAACGGAATTTTGGGGAATTTAGTGGAATTTGGTGGAATTTCAAATTTGAAAATGCGGAATTTTTGGGAAGTGGGAATTTGGGGAATAGCGTGGAAGAATATGAAGAGTTGAAAACTGGAATGGGTTGAATCGGTTGAAAAACGTGGAATTTAGAGGTGAAAAACTGAATTTTGGGGAATTTGGTGGAATTTTGCGGAATTTTTGGGAAGTGGGAATTTGGGGAATGTTGAGAATCTTTCCCAATGTGATGTGAATGTGCTGAATGACGTGAATTTGAAACTGGAATGACGTGAATGTGAAACGTTGAATGTGCCATTGAGAATGAATGGGGAAAAATTTGTCGGGAATTTGGGAATTTTGCGGAATCGGAGAATTTTCGGAATACCAAAAATGGAAGCGCTCATCTCGGGAATAGTTGGAATGAGTGAAAAGTGGAATGGAGTGAATGGGTTGAATTGTGTGGAAGAAGTAGAAGGACAGAAATCGCGGAGAATAAAATAGAATAATAATAATAATAATAATAATAATAATAATAATAATAAAGTGAATGGAGTAGAATAACATATGTGTGAAGGCCATCGCCTTCACACAATAATAAAGTGAATGGAGTAGAATAACATATGTGTGAAGGCCTTCGCCTTCACACAACTAGAATTTGCAATTTCTGGAGAAATTGCGTGTGAAGGCGAAAAGCTGAATTTTTTTTTTTGGGGAATACTGTGGAATGATTTTGGAATGAGTTGAATTTCTCGAGAAACGTAGAATTTTGAGGTGAAAAACGGAATTTTGGGGAATTTGGTGGAATTTGGTGGAATTTGGTGGAATTTCAAATTTGAAAACGCGGAATTTTTGGGAAGTGGGAATTTGGGGAATAGCGTGGAAGAATATGAAGAGTTGAAAGCTGGAATGGGTTGAATCGGTTGAATAATGTGGAAACTAGAGGTGAAAAACGGAATTTTGGGGAATTTGGTGGAATTTGGTGGAATTTCAAATTTGAAAATGCAGAATTTTTGGGAAGTGGGAATTTGGGGAATTGCGTGGAAGAATATGAAGAGTTGAAAACTGGAATGGGTTGAATGGGTTGAAAAACGTGGAATTTAGAGGTGAAAAACGGAATTTGGGGGAATTTTTTGGGAATTTGGCGGAATTTTGGGGAAGTGGGAATTTGGGGAATGTTGAGAATCTTTCCCAATGTGATGTGAATGTGCTGAATGACGTGAATTTGAAACTGGAATGACGTGAATGTGAAACGTTGAATGTGCCATTGAGAATGAATGGGGAAAAATTTGTCGGGAATTTGGGAATTTTGCGGAATCGGAGAATTTTCGGAATACCAAAAATGGAAGCGCTCATCTCGGGAATAGTTGGAATGAGTGAAAAGTGGAATGGAGTGAATGGGTTGAATTGTGTGGAAGAAGTAGAAGGACAGAAATCGCGGAGAATAAAATAGAATAATAATAATAATAACTAGAATTTGCAATTTCTGGAGAAATTGCGTGTGAAGGCGAAAAGCTGAATTTTTTTTTTGGGGAATACTGTGGAATGATTTTGGAATGAGTTGAATTTCTCGAGAAACGTAGAATTTTGAGGTGAAAAACGGAATTTTGGGGAATTTGGTGGAATTTGGTGGAATTTGGTGGAATTTCAAATTTGAAAACGCGGAATTTTTGGGAAGTGGGAATTTGGGGAATAGCGTGGAAGAATATGAAGAGTTGAAAGCTGGAATGGGTTGAATCGGTTGAATAATGTGGAAACTAGAGGTGAAAAACGGAATTTTGGGGAATTTGGTGGAATTTGGTGGAATTTCAAATTTGAAAATGCAGAATTTTTGGGAAGTGGGAATTTGGGGAATTGCGTGGAAGAATATGAAGAGTTGAAAACTGGAATGGGTTGAATGGGTTGAAAAACGTGGAATTTAGAGGTGAAAAACGGAATTTGGGGGAATTTTTTGGGAATTTGGCGGAATTTTGGGGAAGTGGGAATTTGGGGAATGTTGAGAATCTTTCCCAATGTGATGTGAATGTGCTGAATGACGTGAATTTGAAACTGGAATGACGTGAATGTGAAACGTTGAATGTGCCATTGAGAATGAATGGGGAAAAATTTGTCGGGAATTTGGGAATTTTGCGGAATCGGAGAATTTTCGGAATACCAAAAATGGAAGCGCTCATCTCGGGAATAGTTGGAATGAGTGAAAAGTGGAATGGAGTGAATGGGTTGAATTGTGTGGAAGAAGTAGAAGGACAGAAATCGCGGAGAATAAAATAGAATAATAATAATAATAATAATAATAATAATAAAGTGAATGGAGTAGAATAACATATGTGTGAAGGCCATCGCCTTCACACAATAATAATAATAATAAAGTGAATGGAGTAGAATAACATATGTGTGAAGGCCTTCGCCTTCACACAATAATAATAATAATAAAGTGAATGGAGTAGAATAACATATGTGTGAAGGCCATCGCCTTCACACAATAATAATAATAATAATAATAATAAAGTGAATGGAGTAGAATAACATATGTGTGAAGGCCATCGCCTTCACACAATAATAATAATAAAGTGAATGGAGTAGAATAACATATGTGTGAAGGCCTTCGCCTTCACACAATAATAATAATAATAATAAAGTGAATGGAGTAGAATAACATATGTGTGAAGGCCATCGCCTTCACACAATTAAGCATAAAAAAAAATTGTTACTCAATATTGATTGACAACTCGAGTTTCCATTATATTGCAAGAGTGAGCGGCTGTGCCTAAGTCAGCAAGAATTTAAAAATCTGTCAGTGGCACAGTGAACAAGATATTGCTGTGTTTGCCCATGAGGCAGTTGACAAACGTTGCACGTTGAAGCATTCCTTGGGCTTGATCACTGTCACCTTTTCCAAGATCCAATATTTCTCCACACCAGGTGATTGATAGATCCCATCTTTGCTACATTCGATTCTCTGCTGCTGCCTTGGATCCCTCAGTGTATGCACCTTTTACGACACAGGTCAAAGGCTATCTACTCTGTGCAGTGTTCGGATTCTTCTCCGGGGAATTTGCAACGTCTCACTACACCGAACCTCAATCAGATGTCCATCGCTCTGCCTTTGAGAGATCCTGGACACTTCCACTGTTGTATTTTGCCTCAGAGGACAACCCGAACTCCGCTGATTAATGTCAAATAATATTTATCACTGTCACAAGTTTATTTATGAGTTGCCATTTACCATGACCTTTTCTTTGTCTTTTTCCCATCATATTCTCCAGCTCCTTCTGGATTTCTGTTTTCTGTAGCCCCCAACACACCCTCTGGCACACCCTCTTGGCCTCCTCAGTCGTCACGACAGCGTCACTGCGTAATCCTCACAGTTGGAGAGTGAGCCCACACCCGCTACACCAAAACCTAACTACGTTGTTTGGAATTTAATTCGGTTGACTTTGGGAAACCTTTGACAAATGACAGAGCTTGTGGTGGTCATTGTCTTTCATCGCTCACATTGTTTTGATTGTCTCTGATACTTGTGAGTTTTTAACTGGGACACGCTTCATTAAACAGCACCCCTAACTTGTATAACGTCAAAATTACAGTCCATCCATCCATCCATTTTCTGAACCGCTTAGTCCCCACGGTGGTCGCGGGCGTGCTGGAGCCTATCCCAGCCTGGGCAGCAGGCGGCGGGGGACACCCTGAACTGGTTGCCAGCCAATCGCAGGGCACACAGAGACGAACAACCATCTGCACACGCACTCACACCTAGGGGCAAATTTGAGCGCCCAATCGGCCTACCAAGCATGTTTTTGGGATGTGGGAGGAAACCGGAGTGCCTGGAGAAAACCCACGTGCGGCGGGGGACACCCTGAACTGGTTGCCAGCCAATCGCAGGGCACACAGAGACGAACAACCATCTGCACACGCACTCACACCTAGGGGCAAATTTGAGCGCCCAATCGGCCTACCAAGCATGTTTTTGGGATGTGGGAGGAAACCGGAGTGCCTGGAGAAAACCCACGTGGGCTCGGGGAGAACATGCAAACTCCGCACAGAGAGGGAGGGCGGGAGGTGGACTCGAACCCGCATCCTCCTAACTGTGAGGCGGACGTGCTACCCAGTGTGCTACCCAGTGTTCCACCAATGTTGAACAAATGATAATTTTTAGGAAATAGAAAAAAAATGCAGACTTGTAGTAGCCGTCTCAAAATTACAGTCCCTACTGAAATATTGATAGTTGCGTAATTTTTTTTCTTCCAACCAGTTGTACACAATTTGAAACTCAGTCTTATAAAACCTTGGAGAATTATCTATCATTACCGTTTCATTTATTTCTCTGTCGATTTTATTGTTCAGTAAAGGCAATTTTGTTCTGCTGTCCGGCTTTCTGTCACCCCAAAAACAACAGCCATAAATTGCAAAATAAAAATAAAAAAGGTTTTTACTGCAATAATTATTAGGACCAGCAATTCCCAACTAGTGTATTGTGACTGGGACATTTCCAGTTTTGCGTAATGAGTCCAAAAATGATTTATGTTCTCCAAACAATGTATCTGTTAACTATAAGTGCCAGCCAGCAATGTTTAGCATCAGGTAGAACAATTTAATGCTATATGACAGAAGGTATACATTGAACCTGTGCAACCAATTTTTGTCACGTATTTGTTTGGCCAGGTCTTGTCAGACGTTGTATTACTACAAATTTACCACAGGGTAGTGCTGTAGATCAATGTGTAACGTTTTTTTAAGCGTCCCTGTTAATAATTAGCTGCTATACCAAGTGGAAGTTATTCAAAAATAATCCGACATTACATATGTAGTTTTAGGCCCGAGGTTTGCCCTATATGTCTCTAAACTGGAGATAAATGTATCTTGAGCAGAGGTGAGGGAATATAATTCTTGATAACATCATTTGCTACCCATGATCATATCATTTTTTAGAAAGAAAGTTTTACACTAGCTACTGTATATAAAACAATTGGAACTATGAGCTAAAATGTATTCAGGTGTTTGCCCATGTGGCAATTAAACCCATGTAAAAAAAAAAAAAAAATTCTCATTTCACATACTTTGTTTGTTGCTGGCAAATTGTAAAATTGATATCATATAGTGTACATATTAAAACATGCATGCATACACCATCAGTACAACCAATGTGGAATGTAATATCTAATTCTTTTCTACCGTTGATCCTTCTCAGGGTTAGGGCTGAGCTGACGGGCAGGCAATCTTGGGATCACGGATCTATACAGCTTCATCCAACAGCTACTTGATTTATCCTCCTGCACCCACAGGTTGTACTGGATCTATTTTATTTTTGAAGGGGAAAGGAAACAAAATCCTTAACCTTTTGTTCAGCGCAATGTCAAACACACCATCTTTTATATTCTTGTTTCAATTTAGGTTCGCTGCAGAAGTCAATCACTTTTTCTGCCACCCAGAAACATCCTGGCATTTACCAATATGAAATTGTTCATAAAAAAGCCAGTTTGGGTCACTGTCATGCAATACATCAGGAAATAAGTATATGTTCTCCCATCTGCCACAATATTCTATAATCGTGTGACTCTTAAAAAGAAATTGCCATGCTTTTGATTTGATTCTTGACATATTAGTCCCACACGGGGATGTTTTTCAGACACCTTAGAGCACCATTAGACCAGTTTATTCACGGTGAATAATAGCCAATTAGGAACAATTACATGGAAAAACCTTTATTATTTAGGTGCTAGTTTTTCTCTAGTAGGGAGATACTTTTCATGGTCCTTTTTTGTCAGTGGTTTGAAATTGGCCTTGCTTTCCTCTTATTGCTCATAGATGAATCTTCTGCTTATCTGATTTTAATACCAACAACTTCACACTTGGATGTGAAGCGCTCTAGTGGAAGTTGAAGATTGCAATTTGATGAAGCCATCAGAAAAAAGCAGAGAGGCCACCAAAGTGGACCTCATCTATTACTTCAAATGTGTTGAGTTTTAAAAATGGACAAAAATGTAAAACTGTGTAACAAAACACAACTGTATTACGTATGTCACCAAGAGCAGCTCAAAAATCAAATTTAATATGCATTATTTCCTAAATATGTTTCTGATGTGGATTGGGCAGGTGTATCTAATGAAGTGTCCCATAAGTGACAGTCAAAGACAAATGAAGCGTATTTTAAGTTATTTATGATGTAAAGGTTACGTGTTGTTTCCGTGACTCTCCAGTCACTAATCAAAATAAGTTTGTCTTCAATGGCAAAATGTTCACTAAATGAACTACTGATCTACCTTGAGTGATCTACCGTATTTTCCAGACTATAAGGCGCACCTAAAAACCTCAAATTTTCTCAAAAGCCGACAGTGCGCCCTATAGTCAGGGCACCTAAAAACCCTCAAATTTTCTCAAAAGCTGACAGTGCGCCTTATAGTCAGGTGCGCCTTATACATGGAGCAAGTTGCGGCCCCGCGTCTAAATTTAAACTGGCCCGAAGCATTTTGTCATAAAATCAATCATAAGTGGCCCGCTGAGGACTATGAATCATGAATCAAAAAGACTATGGATCATTATTTTGTGATTATAAAGTAATTTGTTGCGTCTGAATTTGATATAAACAAGATAAAATGGAGAATGATTTGATTTGGATTAAAAATCTGACATGATGCAACCTGGCCTGTTTACTGCAGTCACAAACACCAATATCACCCTTCTTATTCATACAACAATAACAACAATAAAACAAACTTAATACATCTAATAAAAAATCCATTCAACTTTCATAAAATTGTTAATTTGTTATTATTTTAATCTTTAACTTGTAAAATATACTGATCTATCTGACTGTTTTGTTTTTTGCTTATTAAAGTAAGCTTTACATGTTTATTTTGTGTGTTGTGTGATATTAACATTATTGATAAATTGTTATTATTTTCACTATTTTAAGTTATTATATTGTGATTGGATTAATGGTACGCCTTATAATCCGGTGCGCCTTATATATGGACAAAGTTTTAAAATGGGCCATTTATTGAAGGTGCCCCTAATAGTGCGGTGTGCCTTATAGTCCGGAAAATACGGTACCTTGAGTGGAAAGCCTGCTAGAACAAAATTGCATGTGAGAAGAGATGCACAAAAAAGGAAGCGGAGGCTCCATGGCCGTTTGTTTGGCTTGGCTCTGGGTTTTCATTTGCGTTGCATAAGTGATTCATTTGTGTTGTGCACTACATCAAGCCTGTGAAGCAAACTGACCTGAAGGTGTGGAGGTCAGCTATCTGGAAAGAGCTGAATAGGAAACTCTCCTCCACTGTAATTTCCTCACTATCATCTGATATACCCAACAAAACATCAATGTCCCCGTCTCTCGGGGCGGTAAATATGGCAGCAAATGGCTGCCTTTTAATCCACTATTCATTTCATGGGAGCAAAAGGATATAGTCTACCCTTTCCACATTTATGAATCTTTTACTGAGTGCTCAAGGTAAACCCAGAAGGGATGCTTTCCTAAATCTACTTGATGTCCACGTAGCACATAACAAATAGTTTGCTAGCTCAATTGGAGCAGTTACTTAAGATGGCGTCATCTCCTACCCGATCTCTCTTGTGTGACAGACAGACCATAACAACAAATCAGTATCGGGGACCAAAATAAACATTTCTTTACAACCAGGCAGCAGTGAATGGAAAAATGAGCTTCGGATACTCCCACACAGCTCTATAAAATGTTCTGCCGCAAACGCACTAGATTAAATATTGAATCCAACCTGAGTAAATGACTGGCTAACTCTCGAGGCTTGTAGCAAAGGAAGACTTCGACTGTGTTAAACAGTGCCCACATAGACACACCACTCACTCAAGCTTGAGGAGAAATACACTCACACTCACACCATTGTGGCGCCAAACAAATAAAAAGGCCATTACTTTGACGACTGAATACACTGTCCATCCCTTTACAGATCCCTGCAGGTCCTCATTATAGCTAATCCAGTCAGTTCTCGCCTGTGGAAAACTATCCCAGCCGTGCTTGACTTAATTGCACCGAGGCCATTATTTCTCTTTCAGCTAAGAATACATCTATAGCTTTGTCGTAACTACAAGTCTGCATTGAAGATCCATTTGTTGAGCTGTATGCTATCATAGGACTTTCCCGACAGAATGAACATTTAGATAAAAAAATTTTTTCTATTTCCTAAGGTGTGAATCACTTCAAAAATGATAATTTGCTCAATATTTCTGAGTGTGGCGGCTCGGTGGAACACTGGGTAGCACGTCCGCCTCACAGTTAGGAGGATGCGGGTTCGAGTCCACTTCCGGCCCTCCCTGTGTGGAGTTTGCATGTTCTCCCCGTGTCCGCGTGGGCTTTCTCCGGGCACTCCGGTTTCCTCCCACATCCCAAAAACATGCTTGGTAGGCCAGTTGAGCATTCCAAATTGCTGCTAGGTGTGAGTGCGAGTGCGGATGGTTGTTCGTCTCTGTGTGCCCTGCGATTGGCTGGCAACCAGTTCAGGGTGTCCCCCGCCTGCTGCCCGATGACGGCTGGGATAGGCTCCAGCATGCCCGCGACCCCTGTGGGGACAAAGCGGTTCAGAAAATGGATGGATTTCTGAGTGTCTGCAACATGTTCCAAAAAACGCCAACATACTTTAAGATTCCTCTTGCAGCTTTGAGCTGACAGGAGATCCCAACACTAGTCTCCGCTTCTCACCAACTTACCAAAGATAATTCTTAGTGTGGTGACGAAGCAGAGAGTTGAATGGATAATAAGTGAACATGCAATGCTCAGCGTGCTTTTCCACTTGACACCCAGTTGACTGCTCACACAGCAAAGACAAACAAGTGCCACTTAGTCATTTAATCATGGCTGTAATTATACAATATCACCTTTGTCCTCTCCTTAGTCAAAGTGCCATACTTATTTTGATGTATTACCTCCAATCACAACAGCTAATAAAAAACATATATCTTCATTCGCTCTATTTTTCAGAGTAAAATAGAACAAAGTGGGTTTTACAGAAGGCAGGATCTTATTTGTTAGGCTTCGTGAACGAGCTTATAGGTGCCAACACTTCTTTTGACCTATAAGTTGATTAATTGGATTTGATTATTTCAAATTGCTCTCTTACCAACTATGCTGGCTGTATAATTAGACTTGAATGCATGGCTTAAGAATCAATTGTTTCTCTTTGTGGTATGTGAACCTTCATCTTGTGATGGGCTTAACAACATGCAATTTACTCATCTTAAACCTTGACCCGCATAGATAAAAAGAATGTCCTTTTTACCGTGACATGCGCCCTTCTGGCATACTATTGCGGCTTGTGATCTGAGTGGTGAGTATTGGTGTGGAAGGGCGAGTGGTTCTTAAATAATGCCTGGTGGCCTTCAACCTGGCAGTGATGAATGGTGCTGTACGCGGCGCTTTCAGGATGATCACAGTGGAGGAGCTCAGCGGATATTTACTCAAGGATGGGCTGAGCTGACTGGCTGTAGCTCTCTCTTAAACAACATCAAGACTCTCTTAAACAACATCGCAAGACCTCTATCGATCGAGCCATCTGATCTAAAAGGTGGCTAAGATAGGTTCCAGCATACACAATTGATTAATTAATTAATCAATGAGGATAAAGGGTACTGAAAATCCATAAATGGATGAACCGATCCAAAGATGCATGACCAAAAAGTATTGACTCACAATGTAAAAATGGTCAACTTGACAGGAAAGTAATCATAAGTGAGGTTTTCCAAATCTCTTTTTTTTTTCTGTGGCTTTATCAGAATATCTGGTTGTGCTTTATGTACACAAGCACACAGTGAGTCGAATTTTGTTGACATTGTTTTGGCACCGTTACAGCTGGACTTGTTTCTCCTTGTTTCTGCACAGGCCAAAGGAGCTTCTCTTTTTCCAGCTAATAAAACTTATGCTTCCATACTGGGGTATTTTTTTAACGTCTTTACACGCACACACATTCCCATTCCTGGCACTTTATTTTCCACATGTAGCATTCCACCCCCACCCCACGTTATTATTATTATGAATTAGCATAATTATTACAATACGACAATAATACCCTACCATAACATTAATACTGTGAAGATATCAGACACTGAGATTTCAATATTGTTGCATCACTAATAATATACAACCAAAAGTGAGAATAAATCCTCATCCTTTGGATGATGCGTACTAATGCTAATTACTTAACATTATCTTGGAGAAATAATCAGGACAATCATGATACAGTGAATTTATGCTAGTTTATGTTACGAGTTAACAGATTTATTATGTGTTTGCTTTCATTTCAGCATGCAATTTTATTTGGAAGAGATAATAAGCTCCGAAATAAGACGGCTGATTGAACTGCCATGGACTGAATGTAATCTATTCCAATGCAATGCTACACTGCATTTCACTCCACTTTTTCAATTTTGTCGTGCGACACGCAGGTCGCATTTTTGCAAAATATTTTTAATTTGCACCCCAAGATATTCTGTTTCCTACAAAGTGCATTGGCCTCTGCACACCATTGTTGTTTAATCAGGAAAATGCTGTATATAAAAGTCGGTTTGTCGCTTACAATTCTTACATGTCTGCAATGCGAGCATTAATATTTTCTCATAATGAAGTATTGACACATAAATGTGCTTTTGAAGTATGCTCGAGGTAATGTCCTCCCCTTTTAACGACCTTCCAATAGGATCACGCCTATTCACAGATAGCTTAACCAAACATACTGCATCATTTGCCTCATTATTGATTTGTGATGTTGCCCTTGAATTGATTTGTACAAAGGCACGTACTATAAATGTCTTTTTGTTCCTGCCCGTTAGCTTTTTTATGTAAGAACAGCCTAACAGTAATTTATGAAACAGGATGAACTTGACATTAAATTGGAGACAGCCATTCATTCATTTGCCATGAATCAGGACAGTACCAGGTAGGACAAATTTGTATATTCATTGCCTTATCTGCGACACAGGTGTTGACAAGGAGCCCAATATTCATTCATACGTGCACGTGAAATGAACTCAGAGCTTGGAGGTTACCAAAACATAAAGCTCTGTCAGTGTGCAGCTGGAACGAGAGGAATGATGCCGATGGTGTGATATGGATGATGAATACTTTCTCCTCGACTATCTCCCATAGCGGTGAGACAACTAGGCCGCAAGCTGGTCAGCACAGTTAAGGGTCATGGAAGACCTTTCCCTCTCTGGCTTGAAGTGCGTGTCCAGTTGTCTGATGTGATGATCCAGTTGAGCGTCCAGAAATAAACACAGTCCGAGTGGGTGCTCAGGACCCTCAGGTCCATCTGACATCTTTCGTAAGTAGCCAAAGCCTTTGATTGATGATTCTTATTTTCTTGTCAAGCCACAATGACTTTTATGTTCATCTTGACATCTTGTTGATGGGCTTTCAGAGCCCGAGTGAACACGTGAGGACGGCAGGTGAGAGGCATTGAGTAAGAGGCCAAAAAAATGGCAATGCGAAGCTGATCATCAGCTCAAGTTGTTCCCGGAAAAATAATCAGCTGTGATTGCTCAGTGCTGTGGGAAAGTGGCACTCTATGAATATGATTAACTGTGAAGCTCACGTTGTATCACGTTCATCAGTCACACATGATCTCATTCTGCAGTCTAGCCATCCACATTTTAGCGACAAAAGGAGCTCTCTCGTGGTTATTTTGCGATGCAGTACCTGGAGGAACTTACGTAATTTTTATTTGATCGATCATTTCTGCGTTTTGCACGTTCCATTTCATATGCTCAGTCATTTAGACGCGGACAGAAACCATGACAACTTATGGACACAAGAAAATGACGGGGAACGAGTCGTGACAAGTATAATTTCATCTCACATTAAGAATTAGGGTTTCTTCTTCATCATCTTCACCTTCATCTTCTTCCGCTTATCCGGGGTCGGGTCGCGGGGCAGCAGCTTTAGGAGGGACTCCCAGACCTCCCTCTCCCCAGCCACTTCCTCCAGCTCATCCCGGGGGATCCCAAGGCGTTCCCAGGCCAGCCGAGAGACGTAGTCTCTCCAGCGCGTCCTGGGTCGTCCCCGGGGTCTCCTACCGGTGGGACATGCCCGGAACACCTCCCCGGGGAGGCGTCCAGGAGGCATCCTGATGGGATGCCCGAGCCACCTCATCTGGCTCCTCTCAACGTGGAGGAGCAGCGGCTCTACTCCGAGTCTCTCCCGGATGACCGAGCTTCTCACCCTATCTCTAAGGGAGAGCCCGGACACCCTGCGGAGGAAACTCATTTCAGCCGCTTGTATCCTGGATCTCGTTCTTTCGGTCACGACCCATAGCTCGTGACCATAGGTGAGGGTAGGAGCGTAGATCGACGGGTAAATCGAGAGCTTTGCCATTTGGCTCAGCTCTCTCTTCACCACGACGGACCGGTACAGAGTCCGCATTACTGCCGACGCTGCACCGATCCGCCTGTCGATCTCACACTCCATCCTGCCCTCACTCTTGAACAAGACCCCAAGATACTTGAACTCCTCCACTTGGGGCAGGATCTCATCCCCGATCCGGAGAGGGCATTCCACCCTTTTCCGACCGAGGACCATGGACTCGGATTTGGAGGTGCTGACCCTCATCCTGACCGCTTTGCACTCGGCTGCGAACCGCTCCAGTGAGAGCTGGAGATCACGGACTGAAGAAGCCAACAGCACCACGTCATCTGCAAAAAGCAGTGACGCGATGCTGAGGTCCCCAAACCGGACCCCCTCAACGCCTCGGCTGCGCCTAGAAATTCTGTCCATAAAAATTATGAACAGAATCGGTGACAAAGGGCAGCCTTGGCGGAGTCCAACCCTCACTGGGAACGAATCCGACTTACTGCCGGAAATGCGGACCAAACTCTGGCATCGGTGATACAGGGACCGAACCGCCCTTATCAGTTGGCTCGGCACCCCGTACTCCCGAAGTACCCTCCAGAGAACCTCCCGAGGGACACGGTCGAACGCCTTCTCCAAGTCCACAAAGCACATGTGGACTGGTTGGGCGAACTCCCATGCACCCTCGAGGATCCTGCCGAGGGTGTGGAGCTGGTCCACTGTTCCACGGCCAGGACGAAAGCCACACTGCTCCTCCTGAATCCGAGGTTCGACCTCCCGACGGATCCTCCTCTCCAGCACCCCTGAATAGACCTTACCAGGGAGGCTGAGGAGTGTGATTCCCCTGTAATTGGAACACACGCTCCGGTCCCCCTTCTTAAAGAGGGGAACCACCACCCCAGTCTGCCAATCCAGAGGCACCGTCCCCGATGTCCACGCAATGCTGTAGAGGCGTGTCAGCCAAGACAGCCCCACAACATCCAGAGCCTTTAAGAACTCCGGGCGGATCTCATCCACCCCCGGGGCCTTGCCACCAAGGAGTTTTTTAACTACCTCAGTGACTTCGACCTCCGAGATTGGAGAGTCCGCCTCAGAGTCCTCAGGCCCTGCTTCCACAAAGGAACGCGTGTTGGTGGAATTGAGGAGGTCTTCGAAGTATTCCCCCCACCGACTCACGACATCCCGAGTCGAGGTCAGCAGCACACCATCTCCACTGTAAACAGTGTTGACCGTGCACTGCTTCCCCCTCCTGAGACGCCGGATGGTGGACCAGAATTTCCTCGAAGCCGTCCGGAAGTCATTCTCCATGGCCTCGCCAAACTCCTCCCACGCCCGAGTTTTTGCCTCAGCAACCGCCGAAGCCGCAATCCGCTTGGCCATCCGGTACCTGTCAGCTGCCTCCGGAGTCCCGCAGGCCAAAAAGGCCCTATAGGACTCCTTCTTCAGCTTGACGGCATCCCTTGCCGCCGGTGTCCACCAACGGGTTCGGGGATTGCCGCCACGACAGGCACCAACAACCTTACGGCCACAGCTCCGGTCGGCTGCCTCAACAATGGAGGCGCGGAACAAGGTCCACTCGGACTCAATGTCC
Source organism: Syngnathus leptorhynchus (assembly GCF_054491065.1). Taxonomy (NCBI): domain Eukaryota; kingdom Metazoa; phylum Chordata; class Actinopteri; order Syngnathiformes; family Syngnathidae; genus Syngnathus; species Syngnathus leptorhynchus. Next base: position 10,763,995 of record NC_141208.1, on the reverse strand, counting down.
CCTGCCTCCCCCGGGACGTGGGAAAAGCTCTGCCGGAGGTGGGAGTTGAAGCTCTTCCTGACAGGGGATTCTGCCAGACGTTCCCAGCGGACCCTCACAGAGCGTTTGGGTCTGCCAGGTCGGACCGGCATCTTGTGATCAGTTGACAGCTCCGCCCCTCTCTTTACCCGAGTGTCCAAAACATGCGGCTGCAAATCCAATGACACGACTACAAGGTCGATCAACGAACTGCGGCCTAGGGTGTCCTGGTGCCAAGTGCATGGTGTTCATTATAGAAAATCCGTGTCGAGCACAGAAGTCCAATAATAGAACACCGCTCGGGTTCAGATCGGGGGGGGGGCCGTTCCTCCCAATCACGCCCTTCCAGGTCTCACTGTCATTGCCCACGTGAGCATTGAAGTCACCCAGTAGAACGATGGAGTCCCCAGAAGGAGCGCTCTCCAGCACTTCCACCAGGGACTCTAAGAAGGGTGGGTACTCTGAGCTGCCGTTCGGTGCATAGACATAAACAACAGTCAGGACCCGTCCCCCCACCCGAAGGCGGAGGGAGGCTAATTGGTTATTTTTTTATGAGATCTCCTCTGTGCTGGATTACTGCATGACAAATTAAATTTAGTAACAAATTCACACCAAACTGAAATCAGGGGAGTGCACCAGCTAAAAAAAAACAACAAAACAACCCGTTGTTGGAACACACTAAAATGATGAATGTTTATTTGGAAAGGCATGCTGCTATTTTCTAAACAGCAGCTGCTGCACATAATAATTCCTTATTGCAGCTTTGTATTTGTGGTGCCGTAGCACACTGATGGGATAGCTTTCTCGACAAATAATATCCATCCATCCATTTTCTGTATCGCTTTGTCCCCACGGGTCTCGCGGGCATGCCTATCCCAGCCGTCATCGGGCAGTAGGCGGGGGACACCCTGAAGTGGTTGCCAGCCAATTGCAGGGCACACAGAGACGAACAACCATCCGCACTCGCACTCACACCTAGGGGCAATTTGGAGTGCTCAATCATGTTTTTGGGATGTGGGAGGAAACCGGAGTGCCTGGTGAAAACCCACGCGGACACGGGGAGAACATGCAAACTCCACACAGGGATGGCTGGAGGTGGAATCGAACCCGCACCCTCCTAACTGTGAGGCGGACGTGCTACCCAGTGCCCCCACAAGAATTATTTTATTTATTTATTTATTTATTTAAATAATATTTATGTATTTTTTTTTTTTTTTCAGGTGAAGCAGCGGCAACAAACAGCTGAGAAATCCCAAACAGCTCAATTCAGAAAATCCGCCCAACTAACCTTCTTTTTGGCACCCGTGTGCCCATCACTTGTAGGATCTATGAGATTCTCACCTCCACAGATGCCATTATTCCCCTCGCAGGGGCGGCAGCGTCTAACAAAGACTCCAACCGACTCTTATCAAACCAGCAGGGGACTTGATGGACACAAGGCCGGTTTGTCTGGAAGCTGAGATTTTGTTTCCAATGTGGGATGCAAACATGTGATGACAAGCACAATTGGCTTTGAAAAGCTTTAGAGAAATACTGTGTGTTAGTAATATCGAAAGTGTGCTGATGGACATTTTGACGTTTTGACATCAGATCGTTATTTGCTATTTTGGTGTTATTCAAGCAGCAAACAAGGTGTTCAGAAATACACAGTCACATATGACGCTTGTTCCACATCTGATGAAAATAATAACTCCTCCCTTACATCAACCAGAAAATGTGTAGAACAAAAAGTCTCAGTCTTCTACTAGAAATTTCATGTGTCTATTCACCGTGGGACGGTGGGAAACGTAATTCCGATCTCTTTGTGTGTCTTGACATGTGAAGAAATTGACAATAAAGCTGACTTTGACTTTGATATAAGTACAGTATTCACTCAGTAGTGCACTCAGTAATCCCAAACTTTTTTTTTTTTTTTTTTCAATGGTGTTGAGAACTTTTGTCAATTTTGCTTTTTGCACTGATGCTCAGTCGTTCTGGAACAGAAATTGACCTTCAATCTATTCCAAGATGAGATAATTTAAACACAACTTATACTGAAAAAAGTAAGAAGATAGTGTTGGCAACTTGTCTCTGGTTCCAACACAATCGTGACAAGAAAATCGTATTCAGACTTTTGAGTACTGACCTTGAACAGCTGTTATTGAGAATTGATGCACATTTATAACACCCGCAGAAAACATGTCAAGTCATTTTCTCCTTATCTCACCTTTGACATGTAAAAAAAGAAAGTGACCTTGATTTTCTCTGCCAATCCCTAATCATCCACACTGACTTTGTATGAGAGTTAAAAGGCCCCATTAATCACAACTTACCTGACATACTCCCAGAAGGGTGTTTGTGATTCACCCTACACGACAAACACACTCTCCAAGGACACACTGTCACGCTTCCACAAGCTTGTGTATCCTAGTCGTGCCGCCTCCATGAGCCAGTGTTTCAATTTCTTCAGTGTAAATTAGGAAGACAGAATTAGTTAAATCCAGCATTTTTTTTTTCTTATTCTGAAAGCACATCTCAATCTCGTGCGAATGTGAAAAAAGGCACTGAAAAAATGCTCATTAAAAAAAAAAAACTGATTGTGTTTTGAAAAGCAAGTTGTACAAAAAAGTCGCAGCAGAAAGCTTTCCGTGCTGGTTGACTCTCAGCCTGAAGGCAAAACAAAAAATAACCTGCTGTGTGAAGTCTCCTGTGTGCTGAGTGTGTACTTAGTCATGAGCATGTGCATTCGCAAGGCATTGGGTCAACAGGTGGTTCATAGTTCATTTCTGCCTTTGGGCACCCTCATGGGTTTATCCACAATTTAAACCCCCCAAAAATATTTGAGGCTCTGCATCTTTATTCCTGCTCTGCATGTTCATTCTTTAAGAGCAGAATTGCAAGATAATTGAGCAGGTAAACCAAGTAATGAGCTCCCCATTCAATTATTTTCCTCCCTAGTTTCTGTTATTCAAGTTTGAGTTCGGCTTTCATCCATCTAATGTCACCTGACATTAGGCTTGTTTTAGGAATATTTTTGGGAGTATAAAGCAATCAAAGGTGAAACTTTGAGTTGATTGTATTATGGTACACTAAACGCTATATATACCGTATTGGTCCGAATACAAGACGACCCCGATTATAAGATGACCCCCTTTTTCAAGACTCAAGTTTGAAAATATGACTTTTTGAACACCAAATTTAATTTTTAGAAAGAAAATAATTACATCTGAAACAAATGATTACAGAAATATATTTGAGAGAAAAAGCATGTTATTTTGCCTCATTCGAATCATGCAAAAACTGTCTATCACATCTTAATATCTGAACATTTAAATATGTAAACTAAAGTGCAATCACATTTGTAAATGAGTGGCTTCTGGTTTTTGAAATGTAAATAAACCAATCTACTGTGATATAACAACAAAATTGCAATAACTGCATTAACCATCAAAGTAAAGTCTAACTGTAACTGTTGTCTTGAAACAAATCTGAATAAGGAAAGACATTGCAATAAAATAATGCAAACTGCTACTGCTATTGTTGGGGAGCCTGAGGACTGTATGGGGGGGTTGGCTCGGATGGTTACGCTCTTTACGCCCTCGGTGTTACGCTCAGCTGGGGTGGTGAGCCAAAAGTGCGAGGACTCAGGAGACAAGACACAGAGACTGAGGTTTCAGGGCAAAAATAATATATTTACTTCTCTCACGAAAAGGTGATCCAAGGTGGATTGGAGGGAGGAGACACTGGTTTGACGTGGAGTTGAGCGCTGACCACGGAAGGTTAACGTCGAAGCGTCGAGCACTGTCTCGAAGGGGGTTTTGTAGACAGCCTCTGACGAGATGATCTGGAACAGCTTGGTTGATTGAGATGAGCCACACCTGTGCTGGGCTGACTGGGGATGAGTGGCACAACACCCGGGTGTCGGTCAGAACACAGGAGGGAAGACGTGGTTCAGTTTTGATTGCTTTACTGAATTATTGGCAAATAATAATAATAATAAATAACCATCAATGAAATACTCTCGGCAACACACCAATCGAGACAACAAAATACATTTGCTGGCGACCCTTAGTCGCCGTGCCACTGCGTAACGGCTACTCGTACGATGTGAGGCAAACTTAAAGGAACACGCCGGAGCTGTCAATCAAACGGCGTGCACACGAAGCAAACTGCGATCGGACAAACGGCACAACAGTGGACAGTAGTAACAATGAAATGTATATACTCACTTTGTGTCAAAGATGCACACAATCACAGTAACATACTCAGTCGATACCAGCAACCTTTAACTTACCGCTGCGCACAAGTGAAAATGGGTATAATGTCCAGACCCCGAAGATAAGACGACCCCCACTTTTTCGGTCTTACTTCAATGCAAAAAACATGCTCTTATATTCGGGCCAAAACAGTACATATATTGCAGTGACGTGCAGTGAGGTTCATGACTGGTGAGGCACTGATGTCAACCCCGGTAAAAATTGTCCGGCACCTAACCGTGTCACAAAAAAGGTTGGTGAATGCTGCTCTAGTGTAGCATATTCATTTTTTTATTTGAATTATTTTAATTAAAATCTCATTAATTAATAATTAATAAAAATTAATTAATTAAAATATCAGCAGTCTTCACACATAAAAACACTCAATAAAGCACATGAAATCAAAAACTTGTTTTCGATCGTGCGTACTCCGTTTGCTCCGAAGTCCCGTTGTCTGAATCAAACCTTTTTAACTCTGGAGTTGGTCTTCCTTTACTGATGACCTCCTGCTTAAAGTTAAAGTCCCAAAGTCCCAATGATCATCGTCACACATACATCTGGCTGTGGTGAAATTTGTCTTCTGCATTTAACCCATCCCCATGTGATTTTGATCCGTCCCCTGGGGAAGAGGGGAGCAGTGAGCAGAACTCGCGCTCGGGAATCATTTGGTGATCTAACCCCCCAATTCCAACCCTTAATGCTGAGTACCACGCAGGGAGGTGTTGGATTTAGACCACAATTTGGGAAGCGTGCTATCCGCGCCTCATGGCAAAAGCCATAACCAATCACCTGTTATCCAATTTACTTACCGCATGTTCGTTTTATTTCTTCAGTTTTAAGAAAAGGCTAAGACACCGAAACAAAATTTAGACTTACACAGGTTGGTTGAGTTCAATCACAATTCTTGTTAAGAAAGCTCTGTTTTCAGGAAAGTACAATACAGTGCTGGACTTTTTGTGCGACCATGCTCAAGAGCAGAAAGTCTCCATTCAGAAAAGGCAACGGTTCAAGGTTCGTTGGTCATTTTATATTCAGTTGCACATGACAGTGTGGGCCGAGTTTGTTGGGTGATGAGTCAAGGGGTGTGGCAAGTTCGCAGGAGAGCTGGTTCCGTGGGGTTGGGTGCTGATTATGGGTGATTCGGTGTGTGTGGGGGCTGTTGTTTTCCATCCCATCTTTCGGCCTTGGCGATCACCTTTGGCCGGGTTCTTGGTGGTTTTCCTTCTGCCGCTCTTCCTCTACCGGTCTTATCCTTCCTGTAAACCATTCTAGCACATATATCCACTTCGCCTACTGTCGCACACCGTTTCAATTGTGTCATTTTGTACGGGATTTTGTGAGCTTTTGGCTGTGACATCATCAATTTATTAATGTTCCCTGACTATGCAAAGTTTGTACTCACCACTTACCATGTTTTTGTTTGTTTGCTCTTTTGATACTCCATGTACTTGCTTACGTCATCATATTCTTAGTTTAATCATGTTTCCAACCATATCTTTTCTTTGTTAGGCAAAATATTTCCCTCTGTCCAGAACGTTCAGTAGTAATCGAAAAACTGGCGTCTAGCATTAGTCAAAACACAAGATTTAATCAAGTACTGAACATTTTCAGACGACGTTGGCAGTGTCGGTGATTTCGAAAATCATCAGGCATGCATTAAACAGTTCCTTAAGGGTCATTAAGCTATTCAAGCAATATATCAAAAAACATTTGTTATTTCAAAGTGCTCAGAAATACATATCAGATCATGAAGTTATGAAAACCTTTGTCATTACCACCTATCAAAAATGTCTAGTTATGTCTTCTTTATTGATTTGGTGTGTAGGTATAATTATATGCTTAAAATGTTTCTTTTATTGATTTGATATGTGAATATACTTGTCTGCTTATGTACTTTATTCAATGAGGTTTGAGCATATCTGTTTTTGTAGCTAGGCAGGACTTTTTGTATTTCGATACTATTCCTTGCAATGGATCCCATTTATATAGTCTTTGGTATGACCCGGCCGAGGTTTGAACCCACAATCTTCCAGTCTCAGGGAGGACACTCTACCTTTTGGCCACTGAGTTGCTTCGACCGAAAATCCACAATTGAAAATCATTTGGATATGTAATCCTCCATTGTAAAACGACCCTGAACCGGTTGCCAGCCAATCGCAGGGCACACAGAGACAAACAACCATTTGCACTCGCACTCACACCGAGGGACAATTTGGAGTGCTCAATCGGCCTACCAAGCATGTTTTGGAGATGTGGGAGGAACAAAACCCGCATGGGCCCGGGGAGAACATGCAAACCCCACAGAGGGAGGGCCAGAGGTGGAATCGAACCCGCACCCTCCTAACTGTGAGGCGGACGTGCTACCCAGTGCCCCACCGAGCCACCCCACGTCATAAGTCATGTCATAAAATCTCATTTATTGTATATATAGAAAATGTAGGTTGGATTCTGATGATACATCCTCTGGGACTTTGGGTTCCACACTTTTTTTCCCAAAGTGTCAGAAAAGTTCTCCTACTGCATGTCAGAGCTGTCTCCGGTGCTCGTGACAATATGCAGCAGTTCAAGCACTCATCCAAGGTAAAACACTGAAGGAAATACATTTTTCCTTGCGTATTAATCACTTGGGATGAGTCTGGCAAAAGCTGCCATCATTAATTGAGTGGAATCCATACGCTGTGTTTCAATAACCTCCAATCTTCCATCTACTAATGCCACAGGTGAACAATAGAGTCATGGCGGATTCTGCCGATTCAGCAAATGTGGCTTGCTAACAAACGTAATAAATGAGATGCCACATTTTTGCTTCCTCTCCAATGCTTCTGCTGAGCTGATGTTCCGGCGGCGCCTTAAGGTGAGAGCTCATCATAAGCATGTCCTCAGTGACGCTTTCCGTGCTTCTGTGCAGCCTTTTATCTTCAGTCCGGTCCCTCTTCCCGGGGATGAAAAATGAAAACGGGACCAAGAGTGTCCTGCCTCAGTCAGTCGTTGATGCTTCATTAGGTGCTTGGTGGGGCCATTTATTGCTGTTATCGCCTCGCCACAAGGGGTCCCCGCTACTGTTGCCTCCCCTGCACTTGCATGTATTCATATACACATTTTGCACGTAAAGTAGCACTCGTCATCATTGACTAATTGGACCCTCAGTGTTGATTAATTTTCGTACAGACAGCTTGGACCATTCCATGACGTGCCACCAGCTGTTCAATGCCTCATTATATTGATTAGTCAATGGAAATAAGAACACTTTTGGTGGTCCACTTAAGGCTCGATTGAAATGCTTTCCAGGACATGTGTCGAATTTATCAATTCAACTTGGAAAAAGGCAAAGCTGGGGATATCAAATGTGCTCATCTAAGATCGTGATTGTGAAACCTAATTGAATTGGAAATCTATTTTCTAATTTCTCAAGTCTTCGTTAATTAAGGTGGTGATGTGATGTAATGTTTTGGCAAGGTCAACCTAGTTTATCTACAGTATAGAGTGCAATTCATATATGGGCAATTCAAAGTGCTAAAGCATGGAAAAATTATAACTAATTGATTATATTTATATCCATCATCTATGTACCTAATCAAAGTGTGTGCTCAATGATGCTGCAATAGCAACCCCACTCGACTCCCTGCCTGGGTCACAGTGTCCTTCTCAGCGCTGCTATATGTGCTTTGCTTTGACAGCGCCATATTTCAGTGCGATGGGCATGCAACCTCTACTCTGCAGAGTTACAGAGCAAAGGTATGGCATGTACACCGCTATTATTTACTTCCAATTTCACACACTATTCATAACTCGCACAAATCTGTCTGTTCACGCCCTCACAGAGAGGAATAGAGTACGCTCAGTAAACCTGTATATGAATAAATCAATAATATATATATATATATATATATATATATATATATATATATATATATATATATATATATACACTGCTCAAAAAAATTAAAGGAACATTATGAAAACACATCAGATTTCAATGGTGAAAAAAAAAAGTTGGATATCAATACTGATATGGACAGTTTAATGTCTCAGGAACAAAAGGATGCCACATCTTTTGATGGAAATAAAAGTTTTCAGCCTACAGAGGGCTCAGTATATAGACACCCCAAAAATCAAAGTGAAAAAATGATGTGGCGGGCTCGTCCATTTTTCCTAAATTCAATTTCTGCAATTCAAAATGCTTGTATGCATGCTTGACAACGTCGCGGCATACATATATATATATATATATATATATATATATATATATATATATATATATATATATATATATATATATATATATAGTTTGTGCAAGTTTGAGCACCTCTGATCATTTTCATGATTTTCCTTTAGAAATCATTGGTTGTTCGGATCAGCAATTTCAGTTACATATATCATATAGCAGACAAACACAGTGATATTTGAGAAGTCAAATGAAGTTTATAGGATTTACAGAAAGTGTGCAATCATTACTTGAACAAAAGTAGGCCGGTTATCAATGCATCAGCACATTATCACGCATCCGGAGTCTCTTTTCTAGGTAATGACTATTGGTAGCCAGTATCCAAATTTCCCATTAGCCTTGAGTGATTAGGCTTACTAATGAGTCGGTCAATGCAATTATTTGGTCAGCAGCAAGGTATACCCTTGACAGTTGACAAGTCTATTTGTAATCTTCAACCTTATAGGATTATTGTCCAACAAATACTTAATTGAAAAGCAGCAATAGATATTCTCATTTCAGCAGATGAGCCTGGATTTCAAAATGAATAAACACGAAGAAGTGATTATACAACCCAGATGTCCTCTAAATGTTCTTGTCCACCAACCTGAGTTTAGGTCTCATGCAACCGGCCCCACCTCCATTTTGTCTCTCGGTCTCAGGGGCAGCCACTATTAACTAAAGTTCCGCAAATGACAAGCTCTCATTCTCCCCTCCAACAACCAGAGCCACCCTTTTCACTGGGACCTCTGGGATGCCATATTGATTGTCTGTCTCATTTTCACAAGCCATGTCCTTCCCTGGATATTTTTAAACCTAACATGGGTGAATTTAAAGAAAAATAAAGCAGGGTTGTGTGTGGATGCCCAAGTTTACACTGTGTTTCAAATTATTAGACATGGGCTACTTTAGTTGATTTTCCTAAACGGCCAATAACATTTGCATTGAATAGATCACAAAAATCATAGAAGATGTAAATAAACATAAAGATCTGCTGGGTTAAGTTTAAAGTTTTCCTCCCTCAGCATTAACAATCGATAGCAAAGTTAAGCAGCATTGTTCCCCAAGCTTATGACATTATCAAAACATGCCTTTTTGTCTGCATAATGCATAATGTAGAATCAGACACACTCAGACTTAGGCACATTTGAGTGCAGAGTGACAATATTGATATTTGATGTTGCTGCATCGTTAATCAGTCAAGGGAGACAACCATGAAATGAGATGTGGATGACAGTAGCATCCGTTTGAGTATGCTCACTTTGTTTTGCCGTTCTCCTTGTTTTTAATAAATGACTAAAAAGTGCAGCGGTGACTATGACTCCAGTTTTTGGTTTTTGTATGTGTCACCCCGCCACTGAGTCTCAAGCAAAATATTTGTGTAAATTTTGTGAAATCCTGCCAACTACCAAACCAACTAATAATTTGCAAGCAAAAATTGTGCTCACATTTTTTCATTAACAAGCTTAAATGAGACTGTGTGAGATGTCATACAAAAAAAAGGTAAAGCAACCCATTTTCCAGTCAATCTGAGTGTGCACATCCGCATCACAAATAGTCCTTGAAAGTGGACAAGGCTGTTCATTAACTTTCTTTTTTCCATCCATTCTTCTTCCTGTCCAGTTCAGCTGGGAAGGTCACTTAGTGAAGCGAGCTATGCCATTGAGACCTCATTAGCATGCTCTTCGGATCATTTCCGCTGTCCTTCTCAAACGGGACGTGCATCAACGTGTAAAATGCAACAAAGCCATCTGAATAAATCACTCTGTCAGAGTCTTTAGAGTCATGTCTTTAGACATGCAGCTTTTGTCTTGTTTTCATTTGGGACGAATAGTGGTAAAATTCAAAACTATAAAAAAAATGTATGAAAAAGAATATGCTGAATTTTGTACCTCCAACAACTGCCCCTATATTTTTAATATCATCATTTAACAGTTTTTTTTTTACTCAAAATTTTTTAAATCGATCCTCCCTAAAATAATCAAAACATTAACAAACCATAATAAGATTGGAAGCACAGAAACATGTCAACAAATTAAAGGAAATGAAAAACGAATGAACAGATACATACACCACACACACACACACACGCGCGCACACACACACACACACACACACACACACACACACACACACACACACACACACACACACACACACGTAAACAAACAGCAAATTGTAATTACTTTAATCTCATTACATTTGGCACTTTGACACTGATCTTTTCACAGTGAAAAAGAATCGCTGTGTTCATCAAAATTACTCGACACAGTTGACACTTAGAGAGCTAAACAGAGCATATAATTAACAATTACTATCTTAATTAACTCCCACTGACCCCAATGCGGCCTTTGTATTTACACATTATGTAATTTTGGTCACTCCATGTCAACAGATAGAACATGTCGGTGAGTAATTGATGCAATATGTGACCATTTAAAAAATATGTGACCTTATGTTCTTTGCTATACGCTTTCCTGTCATGGCATTTATAGCTTTTTCATGCACAACATCAATATGTAATATAGCACAAAATGGCAAGTGACATTTAAAAAACTTGTGGTAAATTGCAACATGCGCTTCCCTTACTATTTTCTGTTGGAGGTGCATTAAAAGCAACTATAGTGAACTACTAAAAAACATTTAATAGAGTGCAGATAATCCCAAATAGCTTTTGGGAATTCGGGGAAATGGGTTGCTGGCAAAAGAGGAAAAAAATTTTTTTTTCTGGAACCGTTTTTAATATTTATGTATGTTTACATATTCACAAAGTTCTGTTTCAATATTTACAGCCTGGTTGAGATGGGTCTATAATTTGCTGAAGAGAAAATATTCATTGTTTTCTTTCTTTTAGAAGTGGCTTGATAGGAGAAACTTTCAGTGGTTTAAGTTTACATTGACAGCAAAGTTTCCACTGCAGTTGCATTGACCGATCCAGTAATGAACCAATTTCTAATGGAATTTGAAAGTGATCTGAGGTTGTCTGGTTCCATGCACATTTTATGAGTTAGTGATGTAAAACCAAATTGTGCCAACATAAATCCGAATGAATCTAATGGTGCTTGAACGTGCAGCGTAAATCTAACCAAAGTTGTCAGATGAAGAAATATGACAAAAGAAGAAGTCTCCTGCCTTTCCAATTTAATCGTCCTGGCTGGTGATTAATGCCGTATGAGCAGCCTTCTGTTTCCATATCTCCTTTCTCGACTCAAAAGTTGCCCTTCCTGTTACTCCCACAGCATCTGTGCCTTTCTCATTTAAACATAGCTTGCTGGGCAACAATTATTTTGAGATTCAAAGATGATTCTCCTCTACAGTGGCAAATGACAAGGGAGGAGAATAACAGAGATGGAGTACAGGCTTGGAAAGTGTAAGAGAGGCAGCTGATAGTGTTATGCCACAAGGGTGCGGACCACGAGGCATGGATGGAGGAGAGGCTTCAAATATTGCTATCAGATGTCATCGGCAATAGTCCTATTGCTACAACCATCATGAACACAGTGATTACTTTCCTCATGAAGACAATTTTAGAAAAGTCTAGAGGTATAGAGATAAAAAAAAATAAAAAAAATAAAAAAAAAAAAATATATATATATATATATATATATATATATATATATATATATATATATATATATATATATATATATATATATATATATATGTGTATAGTATATACATACTAGTGGGGAAATGGTATGAATGGTATGGTACTAGAAGGAAACTAGTATATATATATATATATATATATATATATATATGTATATATATACTATATATATAGTATTTAATGCACTCCAAATTTACGGAACTGAGAAATGAAATACACTGAGGTCGCACAGTAATCCTCTATTAGTATTGTGATTGACAGGTGATCAGCTCAACTCACCTGGGATAGGCTTCGACCTCGCCAAGTAGGTAGCAGACCAAAAGTATAAATAAAAAAAGAGAACATAGGGAATTCATCCTCCCCTCTGCACTCTAGATGGATGCTTTAAGTGTCATGGGGGTTCACATTATTTTTATATTTTTTATTTTAGTGATGGTCCAGATAGGAAATTGCACTACTACACTGCCTAATGAGACAGAAATCCCATCCTCAAAGTGACCTGCTGTTTTTAAGCTATGCAAGCCCAGTGAGAGGATCAGTCAAATTGTTCCCACTTGCTATTTGGAGATGCGAGAGGCATATTGCATTGAGCGCAGCAGGCACCATCTGGTAATTCCTCTGGAGGTGTGGCCGCATCACACGCTGAGCAATCAAGAAAAGACACTGCAACCTCATTTATTTAGCATATCAGGCGCTGGGCTTAAAGCTTGGGGGCTCTTAGTATAATGTCAGCAAACAAATGAGGATAAACATTCCTACATTTCTGTGTGATAACGACCAAGGAGTGAAAATAATAAGCGGACGCATGAACACAATAAAAGCATGAATCCAAGAAAAGTGGCATTTTATTTGAATCACAAGACACACAACAGCAGACATATGAACACAATAAAAGCATGAATCCAAGAAAAGTGGCATTTTATTTTGAGGAAAATACATTTGTTAATAAATATTCCTGGGGCACCTCAAATTGAATTGAAAATAGGAATGCATTGCTTACTTATACATTTCTGTGTAATTTTTCAGCTCCATCTTTATAAAAGAAAGTGCAAAGTGAGCCAAATGAAGAATCGCTGTTTATGCTTTTGTATGTATTATGATTATAAAGGGCTAATTTCTGAGAAGGAAAAATATCCTCATTTTGTCTTGTGTAATCTCTTGTTGTTTTTTTTTCCAACTTTATTTCTTTCTGCAGGACATTTTTCCTTTCTCTAAATATGATTAACACAAATGATAGGCTGCACAAGGCCAAAGAAAGAGAGAGAGAGAGAGAGAGAGAGAGAGAGAGAGAGAGAGAGAGAGAGAGAGAGAGAGAGAGAGAGAGAGAGAGAGAGAGAGAAAGAGAGAGAGAGAGAGAGAGAGAGAGAGAGAGAGAAAGAGAGAGAGAGAACTTGAGTACTTGAGAGAGTACTTGACTGGACAATTGACCTGATAGTGTCTACTCGACCTCCCTCCTTCCCCAAAGCCGCCTGGTCAGATGTTTTAATGTGCCTCAAGCTTATCACACTTGTCTCCAGTGCTCTGATAATAAAAGTTTATCAAAGTGGAGGTGTGCACCACTGTCCTATTTCATTCAGCTCAAGATAACAATCTTCTTCTTAATCTGCTCTCTTGTCCTTAATGGCTTTGTGTCCATTATTACCCTTTGGCAGGATTTCCCCATCATTAGTTAGGGCAGAGCAACATTTTGAGACAATCAATTATTCAAAATTATAACAAGGTCATTTTCTACTTTAAGAGGAAGAGTTCTTGTAGCATAACAAATGAAGGAAGGGAAATTTTTGGGCATTTTCTTGCTTCTTTTCTGGGACAAATTAATCACTCGGTTCATTACTTCCTGCGGGCCCTGTAATATATGCATATTTAATATTTAATTTGTGTAATACCTTTATTGCACAGCTTTATTATTTCTACTGAACTATAATGAATGCTTTTGTTTATTTTAAGGTTGATAGTGAAACTTCTTTTTAACTTTAAAAAAATAATGCCGCTCGCACAAAAGTATTAGACTGAATACTGGTGTTATTTAGACTGAACAAACTAAAGGGTTGAGATTAGATCAAAACAAAGACCAGGATAAGGCTTATTATACAGTACATTATAGAAATCTACAAAATTTTATTTTTCATTTGCATGCAATGCCACGTGATTGACTGGTGACTAGTCTGACTTTGGACCTACATGAGCTGAGATTATTTCCAGCGAGCTATGAACCTGAACACAATAAGTACATTGAATTCCAAGAAGAGTGCTTGAATCTCCAATCCTCCCAAGTAATTTTAATGCAGATATTTTATGGCCAACATGTTGATAAAAAATCTTGAAGAAGTTGTAAGATAAATGCAATTTGATGTCAAGGTCTTGTGGATATTCTACCAGTTCATCAGAACTTGTACCCAGAGTGCATCCGCTTTGCCAGCAGTAAAACGTTTTTCTTTGCAGTGATGGTTGGCTGCCTTCTGTCACGGATTTTCTTCAAAACCTTTCTGGATAGAATTTCTTCCCATGGCCAAAGCGTTGAGGGAGTCCTGATTGATGATGTATCACATCTCATCTTTTTGAAGATGATGTGCAAGGTTCTGTTGGCTTCGTCAAGCTGTGATCTTAGAATCTCACTGGTGCGGCTCTGTATGCATTATAAATACAGATAATATATATTGAAGCTAAAACGATAGATAAAAAAAACTTTATTAAGACGTCACCTCTCAAAAAAATATCAAAATTTCTTTAGCTTTGGTATCACCTTGTGTACCATTCAACGATGTATACAAGATCATTATAGCCCATAGGAAGGATCAGGTGGGGGTTCTACACAACACAAATCTTTTCAGCAACGCGATAACCACAACACTGAAATCTTAAACATGGCACCACAATACTGATTCTCGATCAGCTTTTAGAAATCTTCGCAAGCTATCGTAGCAGACGATAAAAGGTCGAAATCGTTCAACTGGATGCAGACAAGCATTCTACAAACAATATATACACAACAAAATAATCTTAGCAAGAACAGACTGTTTTGTTTTGCTCTAGAAAGAAGTATGACATAATCCTCGTTGTTGGAAATAGTCTCGGGTGGTTGTAAACGTGTTTTTGCAAGGCGTATAAAATGTGTCCATTTTAGCAAACTGCCAACACTTTGGGTTTAGAAAACAAGGGACCCTGAGTTATGGGTTTAACCAGAAACATTTGACTGTGCATGCATCAAATTACAAACAATGAAAAGATCATTCCAAAGGGATTGTTCATTTTGTTTTGTTTTTTTCTGGCAGGGATGCAAACTTTCTAGTGCCATCCACTAAACATGACTAAATGTCAATGTGAGATTAAGCGGGATCAAACATTCTAGTGATATCGATCGTCAAGTGCACATGCACACTGGTGAGGCAACGATTCAGTAACGCTCGAGCATGCAGAGATCATTATTACCTTCCAATGCTGCTTACATGGCAGCAATGCTAGATGTGCAATTCCGTATTGGGATGAAAAGACCATGAGGGGGAATTTGAATGCATTTTAAAATGACTAGTGATCGATTCAAGATCTGACCAAAATGCTCATCTCGGCTTGCAAAGATAAATCATCCACTTCAAAAGTATTCTTTTAGCTCTTTGCTGTTTTTTTTTTCATGTTCAGGTCATACTGTAAGAGTTGACCACATTTTGTCCGCAAGAAAATACAGACTGTAAATGTACGTTGGTTCAGTTCTCGTCAAATTTAACCCTAAGCAAGTCCAAGGGTTCCGTACAGAACTGCTCGGCAGCAACCTGGACACTAGTCTGAACTGGCTCAAACTACAAAACAGCACCACTAATTTGTGAAGCCTTTTCATGGTTTTCCGCCGATGTCACGGTTTTCATCAGCGTTCACCCATCGAACTGAGCCACGAGTGATACGACAACAGGCTGGTTGAGGTCTGAAGAAGGGGCTTTGGTGACATCAAGGGTGGGTTCCAGTTGGGGCAGCGCAACGGCTGGCTGACCCAGAGAGGCCACCATGAACAGAAAGTTGTTAGTACGACGGGGACCAGTCAATGCTGCAGCCCTCATGGGCTTGGTGCCAACTTTTGATGAGCTCTTCATGCTGGAGCCTCGCCGAGGAGCCTCGCAATGTAGCAGCGCTTGGAAACATCTGTAAAACTGAGGCATAGTAGAGAGGGGTTGGATCAAAACACAAGTACAGAATCAGTAAAGATCCTTCCTGTAGCAAATGAAAGTTTGCCATGCAATTTCTCGCATAGTGAGTGCTTAGATATAATTCTGACTGATCTCCCTCCTTCCTGCGTCTTGCCACATGATTCTCTTATTGGGGTTATTGTGGGAAACACTTTTACAAGCAAAAGAAAAAGGCTCCCAGTTGTAATTTATAGGTAGTCTCCAAATGATATTAAACATACTAGTAATTAGATTTTCATTCACAATTATTGCATTCTCAATTGCCTGAATGATGAAGTTGTTGATTTACACTGAGAGAGCACAGAAGAATGTAATTTCATTTTTCTTTCTTTCTAAAAATAACTTTGCAGTCCAGTGTCACGCAGCTCAGAGTCCAGGTATCCAGTTGGGCTGATGGACAGATAGGAAGATTCTGAATAATTGAGTACCCGAGCAGCAGTTTGACAGCATAACAATTCATTCAGGATGCTTGGCTGTACTTGAAATTCCAGGCATTTCCAAACACGTCCATCCGCAGAGTGTATAGTTAAGACGGGAAACACACATTTGACACTTTTATTCCTTCATTCCAAGTAAGTGTGGAATCTTATAACACTCTTGAGAAAACGTAGTATACTTAGTATACGCAATGACTTGAACGTATACTTATAGTCTACTACATTTTATCATAAGTGCAAAATACGGTCAAATTCGTTCACAGCCTGTTTAGAAAAGCAGAGAGACAGGAGAGGAAACACAATTACACAACATTGTTTCAATAAACACCAAATACGTGTTGTAAAAGAGATCATTGATCCAAAAATATTACATAACATTACAAAAAGTACATTGACAAAGGTCTGACAGATATGAAAGTGGAGGGGAAATATTTTTCTTTGAAGAAAATAAGAAAATAAAAATGAGAATCCAACAGAATCCACACAAGAAACATCAACAGCCACATTTGCATTTGCTCTTTGACCTTCATTCACAATAACTGTATTTACATTACATTGAATGTATTGAATAAAACATTTGCACATCTTAGACAACACACGAATTCTAAATAATAAATGAATGCTTGAATTCTTAGATGCTCTGTACCGTCAGAAATAAACCTGGCTGACTTGACCCTGACCTTATCAAATATTTGCTGGATGTGAGCAGTACATTTTTATAAGCAAGGCATTGGTCCCATTTGCCTGGCTGTCAATAACCTGCAGTTCGTCTAAGAATGGAGGAAAGCAACAAGTCTCCTGATACACTGACGGGGCTCAGTCGACCAAGGAAGAAATGGAAGGGGTTGAATTGTGCCAACACACACGTACGCACGCGAGGGCGATAAGGTCAAACAAACGGAGAAGACAGGCACGGGAACATGAATCATAGCAGGGAGATTGAAAGATAGGGATGCACTGACAAGATACTTTGAGGACAGAGGTGCCTTTTAGAGAGTGATTTCGGAATGATCATAATGGTTTATTGCTCTGAGCTACCTGATGCTTGGATACCACTTCACATGTCTTTTTTAATTAGGTAATTAAGTGCTATGCCATTATCAGTTTGTCATGGTTTTGTCTAGAAGTCTAAAATCTACACATACAAAGATACTTGTTTAGATCAGGTATTGTCAACCGGTGGTCCGCGGCCCTCGAGTGGTCCATGGCAATATTGCAGGTGGTCCGCAAAATTAGTAATGGAATTTTTTTTTTAACATTTCCATTCATTTTCTGAACCGCCTCGTCCCCATGGGGGTCGCGGGTGTGCTGGAGCC
The DNA here is from genome assembly GCF_054491065.1 of Syngnathus leptorhynchus. Taxonomy (NCBI): domain Eukaryota; kingdom Metazoa; phylum Chordata; class Actinopteri; order Syngnathiformes; family Syngnathidae; genus Syngnathus; species Syngnathus leptorhynchus. Next base: position 10,746,000 of record NC_141208.1, on the reverse strand, counting down.
TATCCCAGCCGTCATCGGGCAGTAGGCGGGGGACACCCTGAACCGGTTGCCAGCCAATCGCAGGGCACACAGACAAAGACAAACAACCATTTTAACTCACACCTAGGAACAATTTGGAGTGCTCAATCGGCCTACCAAACATGTTTTTGGGATGTGGGAGGAAACCAGAATGCCCGGAGAAAACCCACGCAGGCCCTGGGGAGAACATGCAAACTCCACACAGTGAGATGGCTGGAGGTGGAATCGAGCCTGCACCCTTCTAACTGTGAGGCGGACGTGCTACCCAGTGCGCCACCAAGCCGTCCTAATTGTAATGTTTCTAAAAATAAAATGGATTTATTATTTAGACTTGAGTTTTTTTCAGCTTATTTTGTGAATCATTATCCATCCAAAACAATATGATGTCAAATGTAGCTGAGATTCCCAAAATAGATATACAGTTGCAAATAAAATAGCCTGTGTAGGTCTATCCTCATTCTGTATATTCAGTGGGAATTTTCCAAAGGATGTGCCCTAATCTTTGCTGCAGAATAGATTCCATATCTGATCGTTATTTAGATGCTGACAGTCACTTGAGTGCCGTTTAAATAATCTAAATGAAGTGATTCCGTGCTCGAATGCTTTGTTTATAGGCATTACTATGATAATTGGATGATTTGATTTGCTTCCATAAACAGTGAGATTGAGTAGAATTCCAGAACTGAAAAACGTGAATCAATATGATTTGAGCACAAACTGTTTTAGAACCACATGCAAGAATATATGAAGGAAAGGATTTTTCCTTTTGGTCAGGATGTAATTGGTATTGTGTGTGTTGTACATGTACATGAGCCTGAAATTTCAGACGCATCAGATTTCCGGACAGTTGAGTTTGATGTTTCCATATAGCACAAAAGCTGCTCGTCTTAAATGACAATAAGTTAACTTCCCGGACGACCGAGGAGGAGGATGCTTATGTTGTAATATGCATCGTATTGATTTAGTCAGGCACCAGTTGATCTAAATACAGTGGAGTCCCCTAGCGTGAAATGGTCCGGAAGAGGTACAGTACAACCAACGTGTTTTGGAAAACTATACCAATATAAAATGATATATGGATGTTTGGAATTGTGTTTTTAGAATAAGTTGAGATTTTTTTGTACGTATTAAAAATGAGGCTGCTCAACGTGCACGGGTCTGTAAGGTCTCAGAAAGGGGCGACAACTTCAAACGCTGCTCCAATAACCTCAAGATTGTTCCAAATTGTCAAGCTGGCTGTGAGGTGTGACGGTTTACAAGATGTTCCAGATGGGCAGATAGTTAATTAGGCATCAGTAATGTTTCATCTGGACGTTATTCACTCCAGTGCTTTGCTGTCTATGCAACTTTGTCAATGACATGTAAAACAGCGTTTGTTGACGGGAATCAAAAAGAGTACAGAGCGAAAACATACCCACAGGTCCACGGTATGAGTTCCTGGTCCCGGTGGCCTCATTGGCACTATTGGCGCCACTGAGGGGTGACGGGAGAATCCCACGCCAGTTGTTCCTTGTATCTGTACAGCATTTTTAGTCTTCAACTCGCCTCAACTCACAGTTTCCATAGTAACGGGCTGGGAGGAATTGAAGACTGAAAATGACATACAGGACATTGGAGTGTTCCCATCAGGCTGTCACAAGTTGGTAAATGTGTTTGGTTATAATTTCCAGTGAGGTCTTCTATTTGTAGCTGAGTGGAGGTCTTGTGTTTAAAGATGGAAACGAGACAAAACTGCTTCTGCTTATCAGATCTGGAAGACGTTGATTTCAACAATGCAAAAAATAAGCACAAAAGTCATCATAAAATAAAATATAGTATGTTAAAATAAATATCTTTTGTGAAAATGCAATCTAATTCAACTCTAGCTTCTTTGCGCACCTGGTGAGAATGTTGCCATACTTCAGATTTACTATATTTCACTCCAACAGTGTACCTGCTGTGTGTCAATATCACATGCTGAGAGGCTCCATTTAATACACTTGTGTTGGACACCAAGGGATGAGAATGTCCTGGAAATGTAAGCCGCATTTAAGGCATCCAGACATAACCATTATACAATATCTGACTTGGACATGCTTGGCAATGTTGCTCATTAAGTTCACCAAAGACTTACAATACAACATTCATACTCTTAGTTAGATGTGTTAGTTTTCAGATGTGGAATCGAATCAATAGCAATATAAGATGTACAAGAAAAATGACATGACTTGAATACAAAGAGGGTGTTAACCCTCCTTATGCTCGTGTTCAATCTGATGTGGTTCAGCACAATGACCAACTAGTCATTCCAAGGCATATTGTTTAAAATAATTTGCAAGTCCATTCAGCCCTTAAATGCATAAGTGGATCAAAAATGACTCGGTGAAGTTTTTTATTTCATAATTAAAAGTTATCCTTTCATCTTCCAGGTATTCCTCAAAAAACATGTTTTTGACATAATGGCATTTAAAATTTTAATTTACCTTTTATACATCTTAAGAAATTGTATTTAGAAAAATATCTCCAAAGAAAAATTTATGGCCTTGTGCATATGAGGTTAAAATCCTAACCCTAGTTTGAAACCCTAGTGTGAAACCCTAACCCTATTCAAACCCTACTTTGAAACCTTAACCCTAATTTTAAACCCTAACCCTAGTTTGAAACCCTACTTTGAAACCCTAACCATAGTTTGAAACCCTAACTCTAGTTTGAAACCCTAGTTTGAAACCCTGAACCTAGTTTTAATATAACATTTGAATGCATAAAGTGTTGCAACCTCATTCTATTCTATTCTATTCTGTTCTATTCTACAGCTCAGTGGCCTAGTAGTAGAGAGTCCGCCCTGAGACTGGAAGGTTGTGGGTTCAAACCCCGGCCGGGTCATACCAAAGACAAATAAAATGGAACCCATTGCCTCCCTGCTTGGCACTCGGCATTAAGGGTTGAAATTGGGGGGTTAGATCACCAAATGATTCCCAAGCGCGGCACCGCTGCTGCTCGCTGCTCCCCTCTCTCTCCCCCAGGGCAGGGGATGGGTTAAATGCAGAGGACAAATTTCACCACACCCAGATGTGTGTGTGCCGATGATCATTGGGACTTAACTATTCTATTCCAGTATAGAAAAGTATATTCCTTAAGTAATTCATAAAGAATAAAACGTTTTTTTTAAGTAATCAATCACACTATCTCGAGTGGGCATCGAGACCCGCTGAGAGTGTTTATAATAACACGTCATTGTTAATTGGTGTCCCCCATGGTTTAGAGGCCACCACTTGCAGTGAGAAATGAATTAGAAAAACATAAATGTGTTTATTTTTAGATAGCATGCTACTTAGATCCTTTATCAGATGTTACCACTTTATGTTGCCCTCTGATCTGTAACAAACGACTATGGGGACAAAGAAAAGATTATAGTATATCTTTTCTTGTACAATCCAATAGAATCCCTAAAGTGGAATCCCATGTTGAAAGCCATGCAAGAAAAGACAGAAATTAAACTGCCC
>NC_141208.1:10667500-10737500 GCF_054491065.1 Syngnathus leptorhynchus | reverse complement strand
TCCATCCATCCATCCATCCATCCATCCATCCATCCATCCTGTACCCTGATGAGATGCCCGAGCCACCTCATCTGGCTCCTCTCAACGTGGAGGAGCAGCGGCTCTACTCCGAGTCTCTCCCGGATGACCGAGCTTCTCACCCCATCTCTAAGGGAGGGTTAGGGTTAGAATTCTGCCAGACGTTCCCAGCAGACCCTCACAGAGTGTTTGGGCCTGCCAGGTCGGACCGGTATCTCAGTGAGAGGGCTTTGAGGGCTGTTGAAGAGTGACATGAAATAGAGAAGACCTCAATTCTTAATATGCATTACTGCCGACTGGTTTCAACTTTGTCTTAAATAAGTCAAGATGAAAGCTTCACATATTAAAACATTATCATCATTTTTATGTTCCACTTTGCCAATGTGAGGGGAATTTGAAGATGTACCATATATGGCATTTGATGACAGCTGTCTAAACGTCACAGGACAGATGGCTTTAACTCAAGTCACTTATAATTAGTGCTTTGATTTACTAGGTCACAAATGCACATTGAAAAGCTTTTACTACCCCCACTACAAACTTGGATTGATTAATACTCTATAAAATTAACTTCTTTTTAAAATGACATTACATATAAGACACTGCATGTTGCATACAGTGTAGATTGAGTGAACATTGCCAATAATACAATACAAAAATAGTCATCGAGTATTATAATAAAGTGGGTGTTGAAGTACCTCAATGTTATTATTTCAATATCCAACAGCTCTAAAATATGAATGCTCTCGTTCTAATCAGTTTTAATAATTGAAGAGGAGTAAATGGCTTTAGGCCTGCCATCAAATGAGCATATCTCAAGTCACCTACTAAAAATGATCACACGTACATCGACAAGCCCGTACAAGTCATTTATCCCATATTTACTTAGTGTGTGTGCATACACTGACTTGTTTTTATATGAATGGCAACAGGTGGATGCACAGATTAATTGTTCTTATTTCCATCTGTTTTAAGAGCATATCCATGTTTTGCCAGTCATGCTTATTATCACTATCATACTAATGATGATGCATTTGAATATTTGTATATGTCGCTAAATGTTGTGTGGGTATGTGTATATGTATGTTTCGAAGAAAAAAAATAATAATTATGTCTCTGATTGTGAAATGTACCCTGGGAAAAGCTCCCCTGTTCCAAAACCAAACACAGGATGAATGATGGAATTGAACCAAAGTCCCAAGATAAAATCAAATCAGGTTTGCAAAGATCAAGCGGGACACAATCTCTGTTGGCTTTGTCTGACCTGTTTTGGCAGCGGAGTACTTTTTTTGCATCACAATTTAATAGTTTCAACTTGATGACACCTTTTCATTCGATTGATCTGTCTCTCCGGATTTTAAATTGATTTTGTAAAAAGGCTACAGTGACCTCCACCTCGGTGGTGGAAGTGTCTCTCACTAAGGTTATCAGCGGGTTCTAGATGATATCGGCTCGCAGATTGGATGAGGGGGCAAACTGTCCATTCCACATGTTCACATTTATGTCCTGCAATTTTCATGAATCTGCCGCATTTTGGCCACGACTTGCGCTCTCTCTCACGCTCTCTCTCTCTCTCGCACGAGGTTGAATTACTGCATGTAGACAGAGTCAGTGTAGTGAGGAGCATGAGGAGCCTCGGCAGCAGAAATGGATATTGATAATTAGTGTGATGGATGATCACATAAACAAATCTGCTATTACAGGATCGTGGTTATTTGATGGGAATCGGCTATTGGGAAATGTAGCCACTGTATGGTACATGCAACAGCAGGAACAGTTTTGTGTCTTACTGTAAAAGCACCAGAGTAACAGATGTTGTCCATTATGTTCCCACTAGAGATGGCTAGAGTAATCAATTATCTGATCATTAGGAATTCGCTCAATTGTGTTCCTTTTATGTCTTGAACCACTTTGAGGCGTGCAGTACTACTTAGCTTAAAGTGAGATATGTGCAATTGATTCAGTCCAAAGAATTATCTGATCATTAGGAATTCGCTCAATTGTGTTACTTTTGTGTCTTGAACCAATTTGAGGCGTGCAGTACTACTTAGCTTAAAGCGAGATATGTGCAATTGATTCAGTCCAAAGAAGAACGACATGACATCAGCTATGGCAAGTTGAACTTTATCCTTACAGACTTTTGCTATTGTCATCAAGATTGTTTAATTCTATTCATCCTTCCACATAGACGCTGTCCGGAAGAAGGCCCAGCAGAGGCTGTACTTCCTGAGACATCTCAAGAAGTTCAACCTGCCGCAGGAGCTGCTGAAGACCTTCTACACTGCCATCATCCAGTCTGTCCTTTGCACCTCCATCACTGTCTGGTTTGGATCGGCCTCCAAACAAGACAAGCACAGACTGCAACGGACAATCAGGACTGCAGAAAAGATCATTGGAATCAACCTCCCATCTGTCCAAGACATGTACCTGTCCAGGACCAGGAAACATGCAAGTAACATCTCTACAGACCCTTCTCACCCAGGTTGCAGTCTGTTTGAACTACTCCCCTCCAGACAGCGTTATAGAGCTCTGTACGCCAAAACCAGCAGACACAGAGACAGCTTCTTCCCCGAGGCTGTTGCTCTGATAAACTCACACCACTCTTAGAGTCTCAGAGTCATAGCTGTGCAATAACATCCTGCTCTCCACACCTTTTGTGAATTGTCTACACTGTTTGTACTATGTGTCCTCTCTGCATCCATTGCAGAATGGTCATCCTGGAAGAGGGACCCTCCCATCTGTGGTCTCTTCTCAAGGTTTCTCATTTCCCCTAGTTGGAGTTTTGAGTTTTTCCTTGCCCTCCTGGGAGTTTAAGATCAGGGGATGGCTGAGAATATTGTCATTCGTCATTTTCACATGTCCTGAGTGTTGTTATTCACCTAACAGAGGTTGAACAGAGGCTGTGATGTACCGAAGTCAAATACCTTGTTTGGCACGCTCGAACATGGCGAATAAAAAAAACAACTCTTGAATCTTGAATCCATCCATCCATCCATCCATCCATCCCTCCCTCCCTCCCTCCCTCCCTCCCTCCCTCCCTCCCTCCCTCCCTCCCTCCCTCCCCCCCTCCATCCATCCATCCATCCATCCATCCATCCATCAATCCATCTTCTTCCGCTTATCCGCTTTAGGAGGGACTCCCAGATGTCCCTCTCCCCAGCCACTTCCAGGTCTCACTGTCATTGTCCACGTGAGCATTGAAGTCACCCAGTAGAACGATGGAGTCCCCAGCAGGAGCGCTCTCCAGCACCTCCTCCAGGGACTCCAAAAAGGGTGGGTACTCTGAGCTGCCGTTTGGTGCACAGACACAAACAACAGTCAGGACACGTCGCCCCACCCGAAGGCAGAGGGAGGTTACCCTCACCGGGGTGAACCCCAATGTGCAGGCGCCCAGCCGGGGGCCAATAAGTATGCCCACACCTGCTCGACGCCTCTAACTGTGGGCAACTCCAGAGTGGAAGAGAGTCCAGCCCCTCTCGAGAGGGCTTGTACCAGAGCCCAAACTATGTGTGGAGGCAAGTCCGACTATGTCTAGTCAGAACCTTTCTGCCTCACACAGATGTTTTATTCTATTCGATGCAAATCCTTCATAGAAACAGGTCTTCAGAATTCCAATTCAATTTAAATGACTGTTTTCAATCAACTGCTGAATTGATGATTAATTTGTCCCAGAGGCCATTTAAGTAATTAAGTCATAGACCACTTCCTAGTTCCAACTAAGTAAATGATTGAACATATTAGTGATGCCGATACTGAGTATCGATACTTGATGATGTCATTATATCTGGCTGTTGTGATGAAAATGCATTATTTTCATCAAATATCACTCATAACAGAACGCAAATTCCACTAACATCTTTTTTGAGTGGCAACGAGTCAATACTGACACTGTAACATCCGACAGCATGTTTTTGGAGCAATGTTGCCTCACATTTGATTAAAATGGAGCCTACGATGCATTTCAGCGATGCTGTTTTCCATTCCAAACCAAAGGCGTGCTGCATCAAATGAGTGCTGAAATAAGAGATTAAAAAGAATGTCCAATGTCGTGGATAGACAGGAGGGAATACAGACACCACGTTACTTCTGTGTATTAACTACTAAATAGAGTACAAACAAATACAGTACAAGGCTGCTTCTTGAAAGCTTTCACAGAACAATTGGATTGATACTCTGTTACATATGCCCTTCTTTCTCTTATTGGATGTATAAAAGAACAACACGACAGCTTCGTGACAGGAGCATAGTTGGCAGCACGTCGGCGATGGAGCTAGCCAGACAGAATTGATCGTATTTCATACAGAGCATGATTTATCGTCGGATTATCTTGAAGTATTTCTAGATGGTTGACATGGCTCCTACAGCCTGAAGTTCTATGTCAGTCTGGCAAAGTGTGATAGTATCATAGCACTTTTTTTTCGAGTCAGAGTACGAGTCCAGACACTTTCCCTCTTAAAACGTATGTCAGTTTGGTGCAGCTGTGCTATCAGAACTTTGGCTAGAGGCATGTGTTTCGGAATCGTCCTATTTTCATGAATGTGATCTACTCCTTGACGCCACAAGGGACTTTCTGCAAATTTGGCACAGATTCTTACATATGGGGATGAAATGATTGGATTTTGACAACCAAAAGTGAAGGTTACCGTGAGATGATAGCTTGGATGGATTTTTATTGCATCTTGGCAGGCCACTACTTTGGACTCAGAAGGTACAGATTAGACTACGATTTTCAAAGGTCAGCTTTTGGCCAAAACAACATGATTGAAAGATGCCGGAGAAGACTTCCAAAATGTCAAATAGCCAGATCGTAAGTTCAATTCTAACTTTATTGAACTTGTGTTCAATATATGACTTTCTGAAAGTCATAACATTGCATGGCAGCGTTCTAGATTTATTTTGTTTGTGTTTTGTGATATCATAACGAATGGTTATTATTCTAACAAATAATTTTGGTTTTCCTATGCAACACCATGGACTTGATTCTTTACAAGAACACTTGAGATGCACAAAAGGCACGTCTTCCCACACCTAGAAGAAATTATTTTACTTGACGGTTAAGTAGATGGTTCAATTTATTTCATCCCGAGAGCAGCTCATTTGCATCGAAATGTTTTTCAGAACCCTGTGCCTACGTTGGTGATTCGATAGCAGGTCATTAGCATTAGCAAATGGTCTGAGACTTTGGGGTAAAATTGCTTGTGGTGAATGAATTTACCACTGACTGATACAAGGTCACTACATTTGAAACTCGGGGCCGGCACTTTGAATGGGATTCCCAAACCAGCACAGCCATCCGCTTCTCTTTCATCTCTCTGGCTGCTACACTTTCTCTTGATATCTTCATTCCTCGACCCTCTCGCCCCATTTCTAACTGTGTCACATAGCCTAAAGGATGTTGGGGAAATTTAGAGCACGAGCGAATTGCTAAAAATCACAAGGATTTGTGAGTTGTATCATTCAGACCGCAGGTTTGGGGACATGACCTAAATTATTTACCATCTATTTTTTGCTCCTTTTCACCCTGATGATTCAAACATGATGTTTTAAATCTTTTTAAATCAGTTTTACTGGAGTAAGTTAGCAGTTACTGGTTTTCGTAACAAAATATGGATGATCCCTAAACATTTGACAGTTTATATGTTGGTGAATTTTTTTCTTACATGTGAGGAGAACACAAAGAAGATAAATCTTTCCCAAATGATTGTTTTCTCATCGATCTCAAGGCCCAAATTAAATATTAATCACCCCCATGCGGACTGTTCACTTACTTGAGTGCCCCATTATTAGATGAGGGATTTGAACTTTACGCATTTCGTTGGCACCTTCCCTTTAATACGTATGTCCCAAATGACAGCATCCAACGTCACCTCCAAATAAAACTAAATGCAATTTATTCGCTTTGGTTCTTTCTTCCAACACACAAATAATTCTTTTTGAAATGAACAAAAATGTAGAGTTGTCAAAGAAACAACTTCCATTTAATCAGAGAAACATTTACACACTTGTCTTGACTGAAGCAAGGTCGCAGTGTTGTGGCGAGAGTGATTGTCATTCTTTCCACCACTTTGCTGTGTCAATATTACGCCTTAGATTGCAGGGAAAATGGTGGCTTTTATCTATACCACATGGTGCTTAAAGCGCTTTACAATGCCTCACATTGACCCATTCACACACACACATTCATACACCAATGGCAGGCTGCTGCCAGATAAAACACAAGTGTACTGATTCAAACAAACACGTGTGTTGCGTTTATTTGACAGACGTGACTCTCACAGATGGAGGAGTTTGCAATTCTGGAAGATTTGCACCAGGATTGGTTGCAAACAGTGGACTTTGTTTGGGTGTTTGTGCATGAGTCTATGCGCTTTCCCTAGAGAGGGAAAGGACTATATAGCACTTGTTCTGGCTCCCCACATTTTCTTCCAGTTAGTCAGGACAATGTGAAATGCTAACAATGGTTACCTCCAAATGTAGTTTCGAGATGGGCAGTCTGCTCGGAAATATTTATTGTAAATGTACAAAACCATCAATAGTACAAAATTGTTCTATGTGTTCTCGGGAAGTTAGCATGTTCTTTCCTCTGAGTCAGTTAAGTTTGACATCTCCTAACAAGAGTTATTATTATTATTATTATTATTATTATTATTATTATTAGCAGTAGTAGCAGTAGTAGCAGTAGTAGTAATAGTAGTAGAAGTAGTACTGATTGATTGATTGATTGATTGATTGATTGATTGATTGATTGATTGATTGATTGATTGATTGATATATCTTTATTTCGAACATATTTAAAACATGAAAAATAGGAAATAAAATAAATAAAACAATTAACACTTTAAAGTGCCATATCCAAGTCCATGAAACAAACAAACAAACAAACAAACAAACAAACAAACAACAAACTGAAAAAAAATTCACAACAAAGAATGCTTGAAAAGGAGTAGGAGGAAGCATAGATTAGATTCCTACCCCTTTCTTACTGAATCCATTAAACTAATAATTCAACACCTAAATCAATAAATGTAAGTAGTAGTAGTAGTAAAATGAGGATATGGGGGTATATGGAAATGATACATGTGGGTGCATTTTCTCATAAGAAAATGTTATACTTAAGCTCACCTGATTGCGTTGATGTAGCAAACCATCCCCTTGCCTTGTTAAAACTCACCTGTCTGATGGCGCACAGCAGCTTTCCATAGCAGAACACGATCACCATCAATGGCACAATGAGGCAGGAGATGAACAGACAAATGATGTAAGATATGTTATTGGCCGTCTTGGCTTTCCAGTCCACGGAGCAGGTGGTCCCGGGACCTTCTGGACCGTAGTGACTCCAGCCAATAAGTGGCGGCAGGGTCCAGATAAGGGAATAAACCCACGAAAGGGTGATGCCCAAGCAGATCTTACAGTAGTTGGACGAGTCGGCTTCAGTGGGGGTCATCATGGTGCTGTAGCGCTCGTAGGAGAGGACAGCCAGAGAGATGAGGGACACAATACCTACAGTGAAATCAGAAAAATGCATCAAACAGTGAAACACCACTTTAGTAAGTTTGAACTACTTCATATCTTTGTGTGAGACTCGAAGCAACAATGCAGTCATTAACATTAAAAATAACCACTTTTATTAGCAGGCATTGAAAAGATGCTGTTAACTTTAACGGCGCAGTTTTCTATGACCTGACAGAAAATATTATTAAAATGATCGCTTCAAAAATCATCTTTCCTATGGCTCTCATATTATTTTTGTGGCTCCAATCTGAAAGGTAAAACAATAATTGCTCAAATGTTTGTGCCGTTTGGTTCTGCTCAGGGCATTGTAAAGAACACGTCCACTTGATCAGAGCCCATCAAGTCATCACAAGTGAACATAAGAGTTTTCACTCCCCACATATTAAAAATGATATTAATTAGCTTACTTGTTTCCTATCTTACAACCTCATGCTTGTGTTTCTGTTTGATCTGCTCTGATGGCAACAACTTATCTTGCTTCATTAATCTTGCTCGCAAACCACTTAGTGCTGTATTTTCCTGTTGCTTGTGTTTGTTCTATAGCTCTGCAACATCAAAGCACGGGCAGAGGACTTTTACCCAAACATGAGAAGAAAGTCCCTCTGATATTCATACTTCTGATAAAAGGTCAACATTTGATGCTGTTCACTGCATTTAATTTGGCTTAATCAATTGTTTTTGAAAAATAGTTTCCAACAAATTGATGTCTGTTTGTCTAGCATTCTGACGAATACGGTATGTACTTGCTAGTGTTAATTTTGTACGTATGTACGTACGTATGAATATACGTATGCATATGAATGGATGTACGTACGTACATATTTGCGTACATATTTGCGTATGTATGTATGTATGCATGCATGCATGCATGTATGTATGTATGTATGTATGTATGTATGTATGTATGTATGTATGTATGTATGTATGTATGTATGTATGTATGTATGTATGTATGTATGTATGTATGTATGTATGTATGTATGTATGTATGTACCTCTGTACGTATGTATGTACATACATATGTAGCGAAGATCATGGTCAGTAGGCTGGTCGAGCACATCTCGGAAGCTGTGCTCCCGGAAACTCAGTGTGGCTTCCGGAAAACTAGATCCACCACAGACATGATCTTTGTCTTAAGACAGTTAGTGGAGAAGAGCAGAGAACATCACAAGGACCTCTACATAGCCTTCATCGACCTCTGTGAGTTGCTCTGGAAACACCTCTCCAAACTAGGCGTACCACCCAAGTTTCTATGTATCCTCCCGCAGAGTGCTCACAGGTGGGCTCCAGTCAGAGCCCTTCAAGGTGAATGTTAGGGTGATGCAGGGTTGTGTCTTGGCTCTAGTGCTCTTTAACATCCTCCTCTCTGCCATTACGTGCCTCTTCCATCGTGGCATGGGTCATGAAGATGGTGTCCAGGTGGAGTACCGCCTAGATGGGAGCCTCTTCAACATCCGACGGCTCCAGGCCCACACAAAGACCAAGCCCTGTCGGATCTATGAGCAACATCAGTAAGTATGCTGATGACTGTGCTGTATTAGCTCACAGCCCAGACTCTATGCAGCACACCATTTCAAGCCTGTACAAATCCTTTGGTCTCCAGGGCAACATTAAAAAAAATGAAGTCATGTCCCAACTTGGTACCTCTACCTCCCCGCCCCCCAGATTCCATATAAATGGGATTCCACTTAACGCAGTGGATCGCTTCACTTACTTTGGCTCCACTTTGTCCTCATGCTGCTCCCCTGATGCTGAACTACAGACCCGTATCAATAAACCCTCATCATCCTTTGGTCGCCTACGTCGCAGAGTTTTTGAAAACCGTGACCTGAAGGGCAGCACCAAGATGACCGTGTACAACGCAGTATGTGTCTCCACTCTCCTCTATGGGGCGGAGTCATGGACCCCATACCATTGACACATCAACAAGCTGGAGGCCTTCCACGTCCGCTGCCTAGAGAAGATCCTTGGCCTGTCCTGGAAAGATCCGAGTCCCCTATACAGACATCCTCAAAAACACCAACTCCATCTGTATGGAAGTGCCCGTGGTGAACAAGCATCTTCAGTGGACTGGAAACACCATCCGCACGTCTGACCACCGTCTGCCCTGCCAAGTCCTCCACTGCCAACTGAGAGGTGCAAAGCGCTCTGTTGGGGGACAAAAGTGGCATTTTAAGGACTACACCAGGGACCTTTTAAAGCGGTCCAACATAAACACAACGCAGCTTGAAACTCTGGTACTCGACAGATACACCTGCCAGATGACTTGTGCCACTGCAATTTAAAAAATTCACCAAACCAACCAAGACAGACGATCCGAGAGGGGCATTCACGAGTGGGCAACTGGTAACCCCCTGGTATCCGAGTTCCCCTGCTCCATCTGTGAGCGATTATGCGGCTCAAGGATCGGAATCGACGCCCACGAAAAGTGGCACCAGCGACACTGTCACTGACCCTCCCCGCCCCCTTCTCCCACTTGGAGCAAGCGTCGTCATCGATTGTGATGGACAGCTAAGAGACGTACATATGTACGTTTAACTATTTACCACACAGAAACAATGCACTGAATCATGTTTTTTTTTTTTATCTTAGCACATCAAATATTCCAAAAAAGCTGCCAGTCGTCATTGTAGCATGTAGTTATCTGATCTAATCTTATGATCCAAACCGATTGGCTATAATTATCTCGCAGCAATGATGCGTGAAATTGGATAAACGGAATAAAGAAAGGCCCATTTAATGATCAATAAACAGAAAATGGGCACTGTTCTTCTATTGCTGTGAAAAATAATACCCACGGTGGCTACTCAGTGAGCTGATCAATGTGCTGAAGACCCTCTCTGAAATCAAGTCCTGCTTCTGACTTAATTGGGCAGCTTTAGTAATACCGGTTTTCACATTGGTATGAAGGTTAGACTGGTTTTCAAATCTACTACAGTGTTTTGATTCTGGCTGGTTCCGGCGACTGTTTCCGTGGAGGTGCTGTCATGAGATTAGTGGCAGCGTGAAGTTCTTGTGGCTCAACTTTCAATAATTGTTTTGTACTTTTTTCCATTTTTTGGATTACAACCTACCGTAATTTTCGGACTATAAATCGCTTCGGAGTATAAATCGCACTAGCCATAAAATGCACATTAAAGTGAAAAAAAAAATATAAGTCGCACTGGAGTATGTCGCACTTTTGGGCCAAATTCATCCATCCATTTTCTGAACCGCTTAGTCCCCACGGGGGTCGCGGGCGTGCTGGAGCCTATCCCAGCCGTCATCGGGCAGTAGGCGGGGGACACCCTGAACCGGTTGCCAGCCAATCGCAGGGCACACAGAGACGAACAACCATCCGCACTCGCATTCATACCTAGGGACAATTTAGAGTCTTCAATCGGCCTACCAAGCATGTTTTTGGGATGTGGGAGGAAACCGGAGTGCCCGGAGAAAACCCACGCGGGCTCGGGGAGAACATGCAAACTCCACACAGGGAGGGCCGGAGGTGGAATCGAACCCGCACCCTCCTAACTGTGAGGCGGACGTGCTACCCAGTGCGCCACCGAGCCGCCGTGGGCCAAATTTATTTGTCAAAATCCAACACCAAAAACAGACATGAACCAGGAACAACAGGCTAAACGATACGGTATGCTAACGTGACATATACACAAACGAGGAGCTGAGAACGGGCCTGACGTAACATTCAGTTATTCAAGTAAGTATTAAATAAATAACACGTTTATCAAACCATCTGTGTCACTTCAATTTATTAAATCCATCGATCGTGCTTTATGTAAACAATGCCGCGTATGCGCCGCATATGCTCACGTCAGACCCGTTGTAAGTTGCATTTCTAATTATTCCACAGACCCATATAACGATATATAAAGTATATTTTAAATAACTATCATATTAAAACAATATTATCGAACCATCTGTGTCACTCCAAATCATTAAATCCATCGATCAAATTCCTCGTTCTTTATCAAAGTCCGCTTTATTGTCAATTTCTTCACATGCCAGGCACACAGAGATCGAAATTACGTTTCCCACCGTCCCACGGTGACTAGACAGTACACAACACTCACATCAAACAGCACAAAGAGTAAAAACGAACAGAAAAGAGCAACAAATAAGTAATAAGCAAATAACCCAAATAATAAACAATAAATAAATAAATAGACAAATAAGAGCAGCAAAATGGAGCAAGCGCGCTAATAGCAGACAGCCAGATCATAGCGCAAAAGAACAGGACGTCATGTAGCAGAGGGGGGAGGGAATTAAGGATCCGGACAGCTTGGAGCACGAAGCTGTCCCTGAGTCTGGTGGTGCGGGAGCGCAGGCATCTGTATCTCTTCCTAGAGGGCAGAAGTACAAACAAAGAGTGAGCGGGGTGACTCTCATCACACACAATCGCAGCCGCTTTGCGGGTGAGACGGGAGGCGTAAACTTCCTTCAGGGAGGGGAGTGGAGCCCCGATGATTTTACTCGCAGTGGTCAATATGCGCTGCAGGTCCTTCATGTTGTACTCAGAGCAGCCACCACCCCACACAGCGATGGAACTGGAGAGGACACTCTCAATGGTGCCACGGTAGAATGTGGTCATGACGGCGGGAGGAGCACTTGCTCGCCTGAGTTTCCGCAGAAAATACAGGCGGCGCTGAGCCTTCTTCGCCAGCGACGCAGTGTTGGTGGTTCAGGAGAGGTCCTCACTGATGTGCACCCCCAGGAATCTGGTGCTACTCACTCTCTCCACCACAGCTCCGTCGACGGTCAGCGGCAGGTGGTGGGCGTGCCCCTTCCGGAAGTCAATGATGATCTCCTTGGTCTTGTTGACGTTCAGCAGAAGGTTGTTGTCCCTGCACCAAGCGGCCAAAAGGTCGACCTCCGATCTGGAGTGAGTCTCGTCGCCACCGGTGATCAGACCCACCACAGTCGTGTGGTCCGCATATTTCATCACGCGGTTGCTGCTGTAGGTTGCAGTGCAGTCATGCGTCAGCAGGGTGAAGAGCAGCGGACTGAGCACGCAGCCTTGAGGGGCCCCGGTGCTCAGCGTGATGCTGCCGGAGACACTGTCGCCCACACGCACTACTTGAGGCCTCTGACAGAGGACGTCCAGTAGCCAGTTGCAAAGGGAGGTACTGAGGCCCAGCTTGTCAAGTTTGCAAATGAGACGCTGTGGAACAATGGTGTTGAATGCAGAACTGAAGTCCACAAACAGCAATCTCACATACGAGTCCCTGTTCTCCAGGTGGGTGAGGGCAGAGTGGAAGGCAGGATAGATGGCATCCTCAGAGGACCGATTGGGTCGGAAGGCAAACTGGAAGGGGTCCACGGTGGGGGGAAGAACAGATCTGACGTGCGCCAGGACAAGCCTCTCAAAGGACTATATGACGATGGGGGTCAGTGCCACAGGGCGGTAGTCATTGAAGCAGGAAGGAGCAGGATTTTTCGGCACAGGTATGATGGTGGCAGCCTTGAAGCATGACGGGACGACGGCCTGCCGCAGGGAAATGTTAAAGATGTCCGTGAAGACATCCATCAGCTCCTCAGCGCAGTCCTTCAGCGCTGATTTTTCAAATCATTAAATCCTTCAAACTCTTCGTCCTCCGTGTCACTTACAAACAAAGCCACTAATGATGCCGGTAGTACGTGGGCCCTTCGTCATCTTCGTCATCCCGTGATCGAATCCTTTGCCCTTTATGTAAACAACCGCCGCGCGGCACGGGTGACGTCACTTGCAGTTCAAATGACAATAATCCCTTGCTACATCGCGGTTCGTTTATTGCGGTTTCACTACATCGCGGATTTTTTCATTTTGAAAATTTGTGAAAAAAAAATCACATAAGTCGCCCACCCAAACTATGACAAAAACCGCGATTTATAGTCCGAAAATTACGGTATATGCCAGTGAATATAGACTGCCTCTTCTGGTGTACTTGTATTTGTTCAAAAACATTTCAAGATTCAGTTTTAGAAAATGGACAGAATTCTTATTACTTAATGAATCAATCCAATAGTATGCACGACCTGACATTTTAATGTGTGTTGAAGTTTTTGACTGGCACAGTATCTGAACTAACACAATTTTCCAGAGTGTTCTAATATTCCAGACCAGTAAAGTAGGGGATCTCCTGTCAAGCCAACATATTGAAATTTGCTAGTTATAATATTGTGTGTTCAATAGCAATTACAGGTTCCTTTTTTATTATGCCATCTTCCGCTGCTTGAGGCGATTCAATGTAGTAGCAAGTGCAACTTTTGCACAACTTCACAGCATCTCAAATCAAATGAATGGATCAAAGGCAACAGCTGAATCTAATTTCCCAAAATCAAGCACATAACGACGAGATAAAGAAAGGATCTTTATTCTGTCCTCGCTCTGATGCTTCATTACGCCTCTCGCTTCGGAATCTGATAGGAAGCATAAAGCTCATAATGTCACCTCTGATACAATGTAGCCTGGAAAAGGCGGACTGAATGAAAAACGTGGGATTGAGATATTTTTCCAATGCAAAAATATATAACACAGCAGTGATCCTCCTCAGTCACTATCTATTCACTAGTTACTAATGACTAGTATGTCTCCAACGTAACCTCATAACAATGTGTGTTATTCTTTCCATGCTAATATCACTTTTCACCGTCATGACAAATTAACCTCAGTCTAACCAGGTGTTGTGTCTACAAAATGCCCAAATTGATATGCAGCCACTCCCCTCTGAACGTGTGCATTCATCTTTGTGCTCACATTATGGATATCCAAGCAAGTGTGTGTGAAGTGTGTGTGAAGTGTGTGTGTGTGTGTGTGTGTGTGTGTGTGTGTGTGTGTGTGTGTGTGTGTGTGTGTGTGTGTGTGTGTGTGTGTGTGTGTGCGTGTGCGCGTGCGCGTGTGCGTGTGTGTACAAAAGGCAATCTAACTTCAGTATGCAGCAAGTGGGCTGAGCAATGCAAGGTTAATCCAGTGACTGTGTGCAGAGTCCAATTGAGCCCAGGAGCAGGAGTCCAACAGCATGCACGGACACGCAGCATTGATGTGATTTAGAAAAGGTAAAAAAGGAACCTTTGGAAGTCCCCATCGTCAAAGGTGGCCGACAAAGGTGAATGGGTCAAATGTAGTGTATCGTGTAAGACACGGGGAAAATGATGCAGGAGGAATTTATTCAGAACGCCATAAATGCCTGAGTCTATGCTCCTGATAAAATAAAATCTGTGGAAGTTCTCAATAGAATATAAAGTCTGCTATGAATAGAAAAGCAGCGGACTCCAACCAAGAGACTCAAACAAACTTAATCAGGGTGATAACTCAGCACATATAACATGCATACATTGATGCATCAGCCTTTAAACATATTTTCAATTTCAAGCTCCAATGACCATTTTTACTGAAATTTGATTCACAAGTGAATCCAACATGTTCCATCTAAATATAACCAATCCGATCCTTTACTGTTTTTATGAGCCCATTAGGGGATAAGTCATCCATCCACAAGCAATGCAAATGCTAATGATGTCAGAGTTATCTTTATTCATGTGGAGCACAAAAGGTTGAAGGAGTTTCAGTATTTGATATGGAAAATTCACAAAGCCAGCAAACTAAATAATAGACATGATCTTAATGTTATGCTGAATCTGATTTACTGAGCACCTTGTTTTTGTCTTTCTCAAACACAAATTTTGGATGTCCTCATTTCATCCACATATCTTCTTGAGACAGTTTTCTGTGATATATGAACTATTCCAGATTCTCTTTAAGTGCAACACAATTAATGTTTTAAATTAAAAAGCAGTTTTTCAACACACATAGTAGCCAGCCAAAGATTTACGAGGCCTGCCATAAAACGGCGCTAAGTTTATGACTGGCGACTGCAGCTTATCGTGCATGTGCTTGAAAAAGAATGTAGAGGTAGGACGCCTTGGTGGTGCCCCGGTTAGCTCGTCCGCCTCAGAGTTAGGAGGGTGCCGGTTCGATTCCACCTCCGACCCTCCCTGTGTGGAGTTTGCATGTTCTCCTTGTGCCCGTGTGAGTTTCCTCCCACATCCCAAAAACATACTTGGTAGGCGGATTGAGCACCCTAAATTGCTCGTGAGTGCGAGTGCGGATGGTTGTTTGTCTCTGTGTGCCCTGCGATTCGGCTGGCAACCGGTTCAGGGCGTCCCCCACCTACTGCCCGATGACTGCTGGGATAGTCTCCAGCACGCCCGCAACGCCCGTGGGGACAAGCGGTATAGAAAATGGATGGATGGATTACTTTGTGATCCTATTAAAAGTTGTGTATACGGCGACACGGTTTCATTGTTAAGACGGATGAGCTGGAGAAAATGTTTCAGAGTAGGTGAACGTAAAATTTGGTGGATTGATGGATGTGTCCCATGTGTTACAAACAGGTAATGAGAATAAGATAAATGACTAAAATACAAAACAAGGACAGCGCTGATAAATTGCCTTGTATATCGCAGTTTTAACAATTGTGAGGATGTGCCTTTGTAATGCAACAGGTTTAAAACCACACTGACACTTTTAGATATCTATATTTTGTTTTGGTCTCTCACTCAAACATGATGTCAATAAATTAAAAGATAATAGTTTTTTTCAGATCATTCATTGCAAGAATTATCTAACAAAGATTTTGATAGTTAGATGACAGATGAAAAACTGACCAGTTAAAAACAAACATTAAAGCATTAGATTTGGTTCCAGTGCAAAGTGCATGGTTGGGGTTTTCTTTTGGTATTTTTGTAAATTCGAGGGGGCATTTACAATGAGGTGGAAGTGAGCACAGCTGACTTGTTTCTGGCCCAATTAGAGCGGCTCCCCTCATTGGACATTGCCAAGTTGTTGCACCAGGTCAAAACAGATTAGCTGTTTTCTGATCAAATTGCCGTTCTATGAATTATGCAGACCCGCTGATTTTACTGCATTTAAAGAGGTGCACACACGAGGGCTTGTTTTTTCCACACCCTGACCTGATTTCAGGTGAACGGGCCATTTTTCATAATTTCCATCACCATGCCATGCCCACTCTTTATGATCACAGCAAAGGTAGCTGCACCAGGGTCCCATTTCTTATTAAAACTGTCCCTCTTGCCTTGCTTGTGCCTCCGCCTGCTCATAACCCAAGGAGCGTGTGCCACAGCTAAATGAGGGGCAATGGAGTGTGCCTCAGGCGCACGCAATAACAATATCTAATACACAATAACATCGGCAATATTTAGCGACCAATTGCACTCTCACTCATCCTATGCGCGCAGTCACAAGAACCCAAATACGCCCTTGCCACAATAATGACAATAATTGTAAAGTCGCGTTAATGAGCACACTTAAATGTCATCCATATATTCGCGCTGTGGTACTCAACTGTCCTTCACGCAGGCTGTGGGAAGCGTCAGGATGGAACGGGGATGTCTTTAAAAGTATCCCCCAATAGGAACAATTCTCATTTACACCAGAAGACGTCATTAATTGGTGCATTTAAGAGCATGATGCGCAACTGCAGTCTATTGTTACGGTAAAATAGCATGACCACAGCCGCAATCAATGACGAGTGCGATACAAACTTGTGCATTTTTGCCCACTTGGAAGTAGGCAGTTTGAGAATTGTCATTAAAAATCCATCATTTTCAAGCACGCTAAGAGAAACGCTATGTTTCTAGGCTTGAATTAAACTTGTGATAAACACAATGATTACGAGAAAACGTGTTCTCAGTCATTCATTCATCCCTTCATTTAAATGCAGAAAGCGTAAGTTTAGCCGTGAATCATCGATCTTGGCAATCTGGAAAGCCTCCAGTCGCTAAACGTCCGTCAATTTCATACACGAATGTTGTGGAAAGAGTAACACTTACCAAAGAGAGAGTTGGCAAAGCCGTACCACACACAGCCCTTCGCTCCAATGAGCCACCTTCCCTGTGTGCTGGCCGCAAAGCTGAACGGCGTCCCCAACACGCACACCAGCAAGTCGCTGATGGAAATGTTAATCAGGAGCAAGTTGATGGGCGAGCGCAGTATCTTGTAGCGGCAGTAGAGAACCAGCACCAGCAAGTTGTTGACAAGTCCAAAAGTGCCGATGAAGCCCAAGCACACGGCAACGACGAGGTTCCCTGTCGGACTGAGGGTGGAGCGCTGAGAACTGCCTCCCAGGTCCGGGTGCCCTTCCCCGGCTCCGGCGTGCAGGGCGCTGTTGAAGCCCGCGCAGATGCTCAGGCTCACGTTGGACAAAAGCATCGTGGCGTCGGCGCACTGGGCGGCCACTGCGCGCCAACTAATAAACGACAACAATTACACCACAGTTGTTGTTGGGCTTTCTCTTTATGTGTGTGAGTGGACAAAGGCTTTTATGTCCAGCCATCAGAATTCTGTTTTAAAACCTTGGGTCATAATTCGGTTACAAATGTTTTATTTTGAAAGGAGGGTGGGGGTAATTAGAACTTCTCAAAGTGTATGAGAAGGGGGTAATGACGGAGAAAAAAAGTTTCATAAGGCTTTGCTCCACCGTGCGGCAGTGTGCATGCACACTCACAGTTCTTTCGACCGATGCTCGCGCCTCCCTCTCAGACACCTTCCCACTCTGGCCGTGTTTAAATCACTCTTGGCCGAGCAAGGCTGCTGACGTAGGGTGCGCCGGTGCAGTGGGAAAGATTGAGCAGCATGACAACCAATCAGACCATCTTCATCGTCATCATTGCCATCATCATCATCATCACCATTTCGTGGACTACATGTAGAACTGCATGCGCTCGAACCCAACGCGCTTTACAATCAGTTGTGTGCGGGCAAAAGAAGCAAAATATTCCCAGGGGAATTCTCTAGTAACGGTACTGATTTGCTTAAGTCAGGGGTGCTCATACTTTTTCAGCATGCGAGCTAATTATAAAACAACCAAGTCAAAATGATCTACCTACGCACCACAAAAATGCAAAAGATATTACCGTAATTTTCGGACAATAAGTCGCTCCGGAGTATAAATCGCACCAGCCATAAAATGCACAATAAAGTGAAAAAAAAACATATATAAGTCGCACCGGAGTATAAGTCGCACTTTTGGGGCAAATTTATCTGTCAAAATCCAACACCAAAAACAAACATGAACCAGCAACAACAGGCTAAACGATACGGTATGCTAACATGACATATACACAAACGAGGAGCTGAGAACGGGCCTGACGTAACATTCAGAGTTATTCAAGTAAGAATTACATAAATAACACGTTTATCAAACCATCTGTGTCACTCCAATTCATTAAATCCATCGATCGTGCTTTATGTAAACAATGCCAGATATGCGCCGCATATGCTCACGTCGGACCCGTTGTAAGTTGCATTTCTAATTATTCCACAGACCCATATAACAATATATAAAGTATATTTCAAATAACTATCATATTACAACAATATTATCTGTGTCACTCCAAATCATTAAATCCATCGATCAAATTCCTCGTTCTTTATGTCAACAACACCGCGCGTGCGCTGCAGAGATCTAGTATATAACTATATTGTAGCGTTAACAAAGTACCAAAAAAGACGTGGGTTTATATAACAACAATATTATCAAACCATCTGTGTCACTCCAAATCATTAAATCCATCGATCAAATTCCTCGTTCTTTATGTCAACAACGCCGCGCGTGTGCTGCAGAGATCTAGTATATAACTTAATTGTAGCGTTAACAAAGTACCAGGCAAGACGTGGGTTTGGTAAACGGCTCTTTATGTAACAAAACAAGAGTTCAACGAGCCAACTACTGAACTTCCAGCCACGGAGGTGGAAGAGAGCTCCATAAATAGGACCAGGCGTGCGTAAAAGCCATGTCCGAGCCTCATCCACCATCCTCGGACAGCCACCCGGCCGAGCGCCGGCCCCCGACTTCCATCCACGGAGGTGAAAGAAAGCTCCGTAGATTATGACCAGGCGTGCGTAAAAGCCATGTCCGAGCCCCATCCACCGTCCCCGGACAGCCACCCGGCCGAGCGCCGGCCCCCGACTTCCGTCCACGGAGGTGAAAGAGAGCTCCCGTCGAGAAGGACCGGGCGTGCGTAAAAGCCATAATAGTTTTTCAAACCTTCTGTGTCACTCCAAATCGTTAAATCCTTCAAACTCTTCCTCCTCCGTGTCACTTACAAACAAAGCCGCTAATGATGCCGGTAGTACATGGGGCCCTTCGTCATCCCGTGATCGAATCCTTTGCCCTTTATGTAAACAACCGCCGCGCGGCACGGGTGACGTCACTTGCACTTCAAATAAAAGTTAAAGTTAAAGTCCCAATGATCATCGTTACACACACATCTGGGTGTGGTGAAATTTGTCCTCTGCATTTCACCCATCCCCATGTGATTTTGATCCATCCCCTGGGGGAGAGGGGAGCAGTAAGCAGCAGCAGTGAGCAGCAGCGGTGCCGCGCTTGGGAATCATTTGGTGATCTAACCCTTTATGCTGAGTGCCAAGCAGGGAGGCAATGGGTTCCATTTTTATAGTCTTTGGTATGACCCGGCCGAGGTTTGAACCCACAACTTCCAGTCTCAGGGCGGAGACTCTACTACTAGGCCACTGAGCTAGGATAGGCCACTGAGCTAGGATAGTAAATGACAGTAATCCCTTGCTACATTGCAGTTCGTTTATCGCGGTTTCACTACATCGCAGATTTTTGAATTTTGAGAATTTGTGGAAAAAATCATATATAAGTCGCTCCTGAATATAAGTAGCCCCCCCACCCAAACTATGACAAAAACCGCGACTTATAGTCCGAAAATTACGGTGCTATTTTCAAATGTATTAAGAATTCTTTGTATGTACAATGTATGTTGATGTACCTTGCATAACTGAATAGGCCAATATTGCACAACACACAATAAATATTCACTTTTTATGTAATTATGTGTTGATAGGCTGACAAAAAAAAAAAAATTAACGTCACGCTGCGATCGACCAGTACTGGCTCCGTATCGACGTAATGAGCACCCCTGGCTTAAGTAAATATATATACAGCGATCCCTCACTACTTCGCGGTTCATTTATCGCAGCTTCACTGCATCCCTGATTCTTTTCTAGCCCAAAAAAAAGTTGTTATAATAAGAGTTCTAAAAACATATTTGCTGTGTTGTACTTTGTTATAAAAGAAGTTCTTATAGTAAAAGACTTCTGAAAACATATTTACAGTATTTTACCTTGTTATAAAAAGCACGTTCCAAACATGGGTCCGAAGAAGGCACCAGCGGCTCCCCTCTCTTCGGTCGAGGAGGTTGATGATATTAAATTGGGATTGGACTTCCTCAGTGAAGAAGTCTCTGCTGTCAGGCTGGAGCAGAAAGCTATCCTTAAACTGGTCGAGGTTAAAGCTCTCCGCATCCAGAATGAGGAAAAGGAAAAGAGAATCACCTTCCTGGAAAGCAGGGTTGCCGACCTGGAGCAGTACACCAGAATTAACGATGTGATCATCTCCGGAGTCAACATCAAGGCCCGGTCATTCGCCCGGGTATTGGCCGCTGGCGAGGGAGGTGACCTCGGTGAATTGGATGTTAACTCCACGGAGCAACAGGTGGCTACTTTCCTACAGTCCAAGGGGATACAACTGGACTGCGACAACATCGAAGCTTGTCACCCTCTGCCCAAGAGGAGCCCCGGGGACAAATCCGCTGTCATCATGCGGTTTGTCAACCGAAAACACAAGATTGCACGATTAAAACAAGGAAGAAAGTTGAGAGGAACCGACGTCTACATCAATGAGCACCTAACCAAGCGCAACGCTGATATCGCCAAAAAAGCACGCTAAAATATTTATCAAGCTCAATGGAACACCGGAGGAAGCGAAAGTGCTGATGGTAAGAAGTATCGAGGAGCTGGACAGATACCAATGATTATCATGCAGGACTGTAAAGTAAACTCTACTCACAACCATGACAAACACCGAAAGAGGTCAAGCATCTATATTTGAAGACAACAGTAACAAAACTCAGAGGATTAGTGAATACGACAAACTGGAACTCGAATCATTTCAATATACTGACCACAGTTCACTGGATATGGAACATGATACAGACCCGGATAACAACTTCTTCAACTCAATCAACAATAACTGCAGTTACTATACTGATGAAGAATTTAATAGAATCAATAAAGATAGCAAACTGTCCATTATACACATTAACAGTAGGAGTCTGTATGGCAACTTCACAAACATTAAGGATTATCTTCATCAGTTTACTCTCCCATTCAATATTATTGCAATAACGAAAACATGGATCAACACAGTAAAAGGGGCAGACTTTGAGCTGGAGGGATATGACTTTATACACATAGATCGACAAAACAAAGGTGGAGGGGGAGTTGCGATCTATGTGGAAAAGACATTAAACATCAGGGTGATAAAGGACATGTCAATGGTAGTTAACATATTGGAATGCATAACAATTGAAATACTCAAAGAAAAAAAAGACAAATTTAATCATTAGCTGCATATATAGGACACCAGGTTCTAGTATTGAACTGTTCACAGAATGGATGGAGGAGGTGTTTTCAAGAATGTGTTGCAAAACAATTTTCATTTGTGGAGACTTCAACATTGATTTACCCAATCCAAACAAGCACAAACTGACTGAAAAGTTTGTTAACACAATATATAGCATGAACTTGTATCCAAAAATCACTGGACCAACCAGAATAACTTCTCACTGTGCCACTCATTGATAATATATTCACAAATGACATTATAAACAGCACAATAAGTGGGTTATTAGTCAGCGACATCAGTGACCATTTGCCAGTTTTTATGTTTTTTCTCAACCGGCCAAAAAACAGGAATATAGAAGAATTAAAACAGAAGAAACAATAAATGCATTTAAAAATGGTTTAACGTCACAAAACTGGGATACTACCGTAATTTTCGGACTATAAGTCACAGTTTTCGTCATGGTTTGGGTGGGGGGGGGGGCGACTTATACTCAGGAGCAACTTATATGTGATTTTTTTCAAAAATTTTCAAAATTCAAAAATCCGCGAAAAAACGAACCGCGATGTAGCAAGGGATTAATGTCATTTGAACTGCAAGTGACGTCACCCATGCCGCGCGGGGGTTGTTTACTTATGTAAATAAGAGACAAAGGATTTGATCAGGGGATGACGAAGATGACAAAGGGCCCCACGTACTACCCCCATCATTCACGGCTTTGTTTGTAAGTGACACGGAGGACAAAGAGTTTGAAAGATTTAATGATTTGGAGTGACGCAGAAATTTTGAAAAACTATTATGGCTTTTACGCACGCCCGGTCCTTCTCGACGGGAGCTCTCTTTCACTTTCGTGGATGAAAGTCGGGGGCCGGCGCTCGGCCGAGTGGCTGTCCGGGGACGGTGGATGGGGCTCGGACATGGCTTTTACGCACGGCCGGTCATACTCTACGGAGCTGTCTTTCACCTCCGTGGATGGAAGTCGGGGGCCGGCGCTTGGCCGGGTGGCTGTCCGGGGATGGTGGATGAGGCTCGGACATGGCTGTTACGCACACCCGGTCCTATTTATGGAGCGCTCTTCCACCTCCGTGGCTGGATGTTCAGTAGTTGTTGGCTCGTTGAACTCTTGTTTTGTTAAATAAAGAGCCGTTTACCAAACCCACATCTTTCTTGGTATTTCGTTAACGCTACAATATAGTTATGTACTTGATCGCTGCAGCCCACGCGCGCCGTTGTTGACATGAAAAACGAGGAATTTGATCGATGGATTTAATGATTTGGAGTGACACAGATAGTTTGATAATGTTGTAATATGATTGTTATTTAAAATATACTATATATACTGTTATATGGGTCTGTGGTATAATTAGAAATGCAATTTGCAACGGGTCCGACGTCAGCATATGTAAACTTTACATAAAGCACATCGATGGATTTAATGAATTGGAGTGACACAGATGGTTTGATAAACGTGTTATTTATGTAATACTTACTTGAATAACTCTGAATGTTATGTCAGGCCCGTTCTCAGCTCCGCGTTTGTGTATATGTTACGTTAGCATACCGTATCGTTTAGCCTGTTGTTGCTGGTTTTCGGTGTTGGATTTTGACAAATACATTCGCCCTAAAAGTGCGATTTATATTCCGGAGTGACTTATAAATGTTTTTTTTTCACTTTATTGTGCATTTTATGGCTGGTGCGACTTATACTCCAGAGCGACTAATAGTCCAAAAATTACGGTATATACAATGAAAATAACATTAACTGTGTATATGAGGAATTCTTAAAAATGTTCAAAAGGTTATATGACAAATACTGTCCTGTAAAAGTAAATAATAGGAAACTAAATTATGTAGATCATCCCTGGATAACAAGGGTTTACAAAATGCCTGTAAAAAGAAAAATACACTTTACAGAAAATTTATAAGACAGAGAACTAAAGAGTCAGAAAATAAATACAAACAATATAAGAACAAACTGACTAATATTAAAAGAGCTGCGAGAAAAGAATACTATAATAAAATATTAAATGATAATAAAAATAACACCAAAGAAATATGGAATATAATGAAAACTGTAATAAAAAATGGGTCTAAAAATTTAATTATCCTGAATATTTCATTATCAATAACACTGAGAAGCATGATATGCAAGAAGTGGCTAACAACTTTAATAAATTCTTTGTAAGTGTGGGACCTGATCTGGCCAAACAAATCCCAGATCCAGTAACATCTGAGGAGCAGTGTAATAGTTTAATAGACAGGAATCTGAGTTCAATGTTCCTTAGAGCAACGGATGAGAAAGATATTATAAAGACAGTTTCTCAATGCATAAACAAGACATCCAAAGACTGTGATGACATTGATATGACTGTTGTAAAACGAGTGATTGAGGGGATTTCTAAACCATTAACATGCATCTGTAACCTATCATTTCAGACCGGTATATTTCCAGATAAAATGAAAATAGCAAAAATCATACCTTTGTATTAAACTGGGAACAAACACCACTTCACAAACTATAGACCTGTATCATTAGTCAAAGTCAAAGTCCGCTTTATTGTCAATTTCTTCACATGCCAGGCACACAAAGAGATCGAAATTACGTTTCCCACCGTCCCACGGTGACTAGACAGTACACAACACTCGCACCAAATAGCACAAAGAGTAAAAACGAACAGACAAGAGCAACGAATAAGTAATAAGTGCCCGGTCCGCTCGATAGCACGCCAGCCGCTCCAGTTGCACAGCAGAGTCCGGTGTCCAGCGACCGGACAGTCGCCAGAAGAATGGAAGGCACGGCCGGGCGAGTTGGGCACGCAGCTAGCCTGGCCCGGACGCCTCCGCGCTTTCCCCTCTTCTGCCTCCTCGCACACCGCTTCCGACGCTGCTGGTCCGGGGAAGGAGTAGCAGACGAGTCCGGCGATGATTCAGGCATTGTAGTCCCAGTGACTTTAATGTCCCCGTATCAAAGTCCGAAACGCCGCAAAACTCGCTTTCGCCGACGTCGAGCAGAACCTGCCTGCTGTACTCGTAGCGCAACGTGGTACGATCAGACAAACACATAAAACTGTCTGACAAACACTTATTAAATGAACAAAAACACCGATCGGCAGGGACGGAGAGAGGCCGCTGCGTGTGCACGCGCCGCCATCTTTTACTTTTACATCTTTTTACTATCGCAATTTTCTAAAATACTGTATCATTACTATCGCAATTTTCTAAAATACTGGAAAAACTTTTCAATAACCGACTGGACAAATTTATAGATAAATATAAATTACTCACTGAAAGTCAATATGGATTTGGATCCAACAGAGCAACATCACTGGCACTAATTGACTCAGTGGAGAATATTACTAACGCAATAGACTAAAGGGAAATGTGCTTTCAGCGGTTTGAAAACATATTTTTTAAGGTTGTGTGAAACATATAATCATATCAATATAATATCTAGTATTGGAGTGCTTGTGTGGATTGGTGGGGGGTGAGGAATGTGCAGGCACACTGCATGAACTTGTTTTCTTCTAAGAGTTATGGAACAGGCCCAGGAAGGGAGTACCAGACGAAGGGAGTACGGGACGGTACGGAACGAAGGGAGTACTGGACGATAACACCTCAAGGTCGGTGAGGAACGAGAACAAAGAACAATACCACGTCCAGGTGGTTGGGCTTCGAGAGGAAAACAACCAACCCTCTGACCACAGTGATGACACCTCGACGGGGAGGAGATGACCATCGACCAATCATCACACAAT
This sequence comes from Syngnathus leptorhynchus, assembly GCF_054491065.1. Lineage (NCBI taxonomy): Eukaryota > Metazoa > Chordata > Actinopteri > Syngnathiformes > Syngnathidae > Syngnathus > Syngnathus leptorhynchus. The sequence continues at coordinate 10,711,789 of NC_141208.1, read as the reverse complement.
ATTTTGCATGCTTTAATATTCATATTGTGTTTCTTTAAAACTGGGCAACCCGGAAGAATGTGTCGTCTTTTGGTGGTCACAAAAACGCACGAGTTTTAGTGTGAGGGACCCGGGACCAGGGCCTGTATTAGTGCGCTTTGTTAGGAATAAACAATTGGTCAATTTGGTCTGATTGATCTACCGGTCTTCTCTTTGACAGAACGAACTCGCAAAATTGTTAGGTGCGCCAGTGTGTGGATTTGGACATAGAAACTTGTGTTAAGTGTTGGTCGCAATTTGGAGTCAGATCAATAGCTAAAATCCGTATCCTAACAATTTCTTGGTGACCCTGACGTGATGTCAAGAGAAGGGTAATTGACAACTCGTGGTCTGTATCCAGGACACCGGACAGCGTCTGGGACGCTGTCTCTCGGTCGGCGAACCGTTTGGAATAAAGTGCACAACGTTGAGCTGGTACAACGTCTCCTCAACCCTGAGCGCTCATCACTGATAAGGTAAGCAGAATACCTGTTACTATAAGTCGAAATTCTGCAAATTGAAAGAGGAAATTTAAGAGGAGACTGTTGTTCAGATCAAATAAAGTGTGCAAGAGATACATACGGCGAATAAGTTTGGAACTTACGTGTGTGACGTGTACGGTAAAGTCAGGGACTTACGCGTATTACGAATAGGTCCGGGACCTAGCTTCGTCGTGGTGGACAAGCGTACGTTGACGAGCGTATTCAAATAACTAGTTTTTTTTTGAGATCCTGGGGGAAGTGACGCCTCCCAAAAACATCCGGTGGTAACAGTTCCTTCTGTGAGAGATCAGACCGCTAAAATATCCAAAATGAATCAAATTGGGGGGAGTGTGTGTGTGAGATGAGAGGAGTGCGTGTGCTGAGAGGAATGAATGGAGTGAGATAGTGTGTGTGATGAGAGGTGTGTGTGCGCTGAGAGGAATGAATGGAGTGAGATTGAAAGAATGTATGCAATGTGGTAGCGCCAATTGTGAGTGGCATTGACAGAAAGAAAGTGGCAAAGGAGCGTGTGAGACACCAAAAAGTCTTCGCGAAATTGGAAGCTGAGAAATTGTTTCAGGGTTTTTCAACAACTTGGGACATGGAACGTCTCTCACGGCAATTGCAGCAAAAAGAGGGTCAGGTGCTGAAAAGAAAGCTCTCCTTAGAAGACAAGCAGAAAGGGGCCGGCTGGCGTGAGCGCAAGGTGCTCGAGAAGCACATTAGGGAGAGAGAGGAAGAGCGACGCTCTTTGCACAATATGGCAACAGCTGCAACAGCTTTGTTTGCCACTCAGAAGAAACTGCCCGTAGAAAGTGTTGTTAATGTGAGAAAAGCAGAGGAGGTAGAGAAAGCTGGCATAGACTTAGTGCCGAGAACGAGGAGCTAAAGAAGAAAGTTGAGCAAGTTGATGAGCAGCGTAGACAGGAAGCGCAGATGTTAAAATGGGTAACGGAAAAGTGAGACAAGACGTGAAGAGCAAGTGGAGACAGAAAGAGCGTTCACAGCGAGACTGGGGAGGGAGGTGCCCTTGCCACAAGTAGCAGTAGCAGTAGTAGTTTGAAAACATTAAAATGACTTTCCCACAACCCACCGATCTGGCCCCCACTATGTTTCCTTATGATGTGAAAATGTCACCTGCCCAACATTATGTAACGTGTGGAGAGTTGGATTGAAACCACAGGTCGCCATCCGACTCTCACGCACGGGGCAGAGGTGCTCTTCCGGACGGCGCTGGTGGATGGACTTCCGCCAGATGTGAAGAAGCAGCTAATGTCATACCCTGACATTCTGGTTTGTGCCGAGGAACGATTTAAACGTCATCTTTTGCATCACTGCAGAATGTTCACTGAGTCACAAGCTAAAGTTGATAACGAGACAGACGCATTATCCAAACAGTTGTTGAAATTACAGTTGGCAAAAATGCATGGTGAAGCTAAACAGTCCAAATCACAGAAAAAGGAAATGCAAATGTCACAGGCTCCTCAGGTGGTGGGACGCAGAAGGGGCCAGTTCCGGGGCGGATACAGAGGCCGGGGAGGGAGTGAACCTGCTTACCCGGGGAGGGCGACATACAAAAACCATTTGCCCAACGCATGCTTCATCTGCGGCGAAACCGATCACTGGGCAAGAATGCCCGCAGTAGCGACCGCACAGAGCCGCCCGCCCAGCCGGAGGCCCGCCACATCAACCCGAGGCGCCGATGCAACAAGCAGGAACAACTCCGTCTGGTGAACGGCCCTGGCAACAGCCACAAACACACGGAGGTCAGTACTACCAACATGATGATCTCTGGTGTGGACAATTTGAATAGGGCAGCCCGGGGAGCAAGAGAAGCAGTGGCCCAGCGGAGTCAATGCTTCATGTGACAGTGGAGGGAAAACCTGTGCAGATGCTGGTGGACACAGGAGCAACTTATTCATCCATAAACACTGCCCTTCCTGTATCCTCACTGTCAAAGAAAACAACAACTTTAGTCGGCTTCTCGGGAAAACCACAAACTCTGCCTTTTACCAAACCACTTGAAACTGTGATCACCCGGACGGGGTGTAGACTGGCACAAATACATCCATTCCACAGACACTCCGATCAATTTGATGGGGAGGGACTTGTTGTCAGCTGTTGGGCCAGAGGGAGTGATTATTCAATTTCCAGATGGCGTCAGCATCCAGTGCTCACAACAAATACAACAACATGGCTGGAGCCAGAGACCCCTGCTGGTGGTGGTGTGTTCTCGACCTACCTACTGTGGAAACCCTGGATCTGCTCACTGACGCCATACCACCCACCTGTTGATCCTTTGCATTGCACTCTATATTATGACCGAAAAAGTGATGATGTATATCGGGATTTGTTTGAAGATATTGAAGGGCACATGTGGGATTTAACTTCATCACGCATTTTGATTGATAAAGAGGGAGTTGTAGCGGCAACTGAACTGACATATGAACAAATGCAGTGGTTCAAAATGACAGAGAAAGGGGTGCCACACATTTCGCTGGCTATTGCCCCAGGACACGAGGCCAGACAATTGGGCTCAATGGTCAAGCAGTTGTTGCAACAGACCGATTGGCGGAAAACTCACATTCCTAATTTGTACTGGTTTGAGTCTCAGAATGCATACCAAATTAAACAACCCATGGCAGACAGGATTGCTGGAGATGATGTTGGTGTTCCGCGGTCCAGTAATCTGGACGGGGAACACCCAGACTCCTGTTTGCGTCCTACGTTGAAGCCTAAGCCCGGCCTGTTTCAGCCGACCCCGTGGCCGGGGGCCGAGGTGATCATTGATTTCACCGACATGAATACAAGAGTGAATGGTAAACGCTTTTTGCTTGTGTTGGTTGACGCTTACTCAGGCTGGCCTGAGGCATATCCGTGCTCGAAGGAAGATTCTACTGCTGTGATCAAGGCTTTGATCACCCATTACATCCCCACGCATGGTTTTCCCGCCCTGATCCGCTCTGACAATGGTACACACTTTAACAACAAAGCCTTGGCCAAGGTGGAATCAATTTTGGGTTTGAAGCATCGATTCGGCTGTGTCTACCATCCTCAGAGCCAGGGCAAAGTTGAACGAATGAACCGGACGTTGAAGGAAAAACTGGCCCAAATTACGGCTCAAACGAAAATGAATTGGCTCCAAGCTCTTCCGCTTGCCTTGTTGTCTGTGCGCCAATCCGTTAACAGGCACACTGGATTCGCACCGTTTGAATTGATGACAGGTCGTCTAATGCCGGGACCAGCGACAACGCTCGTCCCGCCGGAGGATGTTACGGTACCAAATTTGTCTCATGCAGCATACTGGTCCTATTTGTCTGCTTTGGTGTCCAGTGTTTCTGCACAGATTGGAGAGAAAACCGCTGCAGCTGTGGCGGAGGAAGGCGTGTCGGTGGATAAACAGCTCACACCGTACGTGTACGTCCGAGTCGTCTCCAGAAAGTGGACGGAGCCCAGGTGGAAGGGCCCCTTTCGTGTCTTGGCCAGGACGTCTCACGCGGCCCAGCTCGACTTCAAAGGACGCCGGTGGTATCACTACTCACACCTACGTCCGGCCCCAGAGTTTGTTCCGTCAGGATGAAGAATCTCAATTGGGACCTGGAGTCCCCATTGGCGGAGCTCCTGAAGCGAGCCAAAAGAGACGTTTTGCCCCCGTGGTTGAGTGACGACGATCCAACATATATTGACGCTATAGGAGTGCCCCGAGGTGGACCAGATGAGTATAAACTCGTTAATCAAGTGGCCTCGGGATTCGAAAGTATCTTCCTATGGATCACCCCCAATAAAATTGTAGACCGTATTAATTACGTTCATTACAATGTCCAACGACTGGGTAATTATATAGCTGAATCATTTGCCGCAGTTCATGAACAATTGGCCGCAACGTCATTAATGGCGTTCCAAAATAGAATTGCGTTGGACATGCTATTGGCTAAGGAACATGGTGTGTGTGGAATGTTTGGTGATGCATGTTGTACTTTCATCCCAAACAACACGGCACCAGGGGGACGACTGACCAAGGCGTTGGAAGGACTAAGGACACTGAATAAAAAGATGAAAGATCATTCAGGTGAACACACCGATATTTGGTTTGATTGGATGAAAACGTTCGGAAACTGGAAAGGGCTCATCATGTCTGTGCTTGTTGCTGTGGCTATTTTTACAGCTCAGTGGCCTAGTAGTAGAGTGTCCGCCCTGAGACTGGAAGGTTGTGGGTTCAAACCCCGGCCGGGTCATACCAAAGACTATAAAAATGGAACCCATTGCCTCCCTGCTTGGCACTCAGCATTAAGGGTTGGAATTGGGGGGTTAGATCACCAAAAATGATTCCCGAGCGCGGCGCCGCTGCTGCTCACTGCTCCCCTCTCCCCCAGGGGATGGATCAAAATCACATGGGGATGGGTTAAATGCAGAGGACAGAGCCCTTTGAGGATGCTTGTGATTTAGGGCTATATAAACTTGACTTGATTGATTGATTGATTGATTTACTACAATTATGATGTTATGCGGTTGTTGTTGTGTTCCATGTATTAGATCACTCACTGTCCGGTTGATCGAGAAAACCGTTGGCCCGTTGCCACCGATGGGCCAATATACCCTGGTGGCTCAACATGAGCCGCGGGAGGAAGGAAGGATTGATAGCGCGCTGGTAGCTATTTGCTAGAGTAGCGGGTGATGACCTCATAAATGAGGTCATGAGAGGGAATAAAGGGAAATGTGCTTTCAGCGGTTTGCAAACATTTTTTAAGGTTGTGTGAAACATATAATCATATCAATATAATATCTAAGTATTGGAGTGCTTGTGTGGATTGGTGGGGGGTGAGGAATGTGCAGGCACACTGCATGAACTTGTTTTCTTCTAAGAGTTATGGAAGGCCCAGGAAGGGAGTACCAGACAGGCAGTACGAGATGGCACGAGACGAAGGGAGTACTGGACGATAACACCTCAAGGTCGGTGAGGAACGAGAACAAAGAACAATACCACGTCCAGGTGGTTGGGCTTCGAGAGGAAAACAACCAACCCCCTGACCACAGTGATGACACCTCGACGGGGAGGAGATGACCATCGACCAATCATCACACAATATTTGCATGCTTTAATATTCATATTGTGTTTCTTTAAAACTGGGCAACCCGGAAGAATGTGTCGTCTTTTGGTGGTCACCAAAACGCACGAGTTTTAGTGTGAGGGACCCGGGACCCAGGCCTGTATTAGTGCGCTTTGTTAGGAATAAACATTTGGTAAATTTGGTCTGATTGATCTACTGGTCTTCTCTTTGACAGAACGAACTCGCAAAATTGTTAGGTGCGCCAGTGTGTGGATTTGGACATAGAAACTTGTGTTAAGTGTTGGTCGCAATTTGGAGTCAGATCAATAGCTAAAATCCGTATCCTAACAAGACCTAAAACAATATACAGTTGGGATATTCATAGATCTTAGAAAGGCATTTGACACAATAAATCATGAAATATTATTCAATAAATTACATCGGTATGGCATCAGGGGGAAACCATTAGAGTGGATCAAGAGCTATTTAACAAAAAGGAAGCAGTTTGTGAAGTTGGGTGACACTTGTTTAACATGTTTGGACATTACCTGTGGCGTCCCTCAGGGGTCTGTGTTGGGCCCTAAACTTTTTATATGATATATAAATGATATATGCAAGGTATCACATATTTTGAAGATGGTTTTGTTTGCAGATGATACAAATATTTTTTGTTCTGGTAGTGATTTACACACCTTAACAAGACTAATTAATGAATTAAGCAAATTAAAGGTATGGTTGGACAGCAATAAATTATCCTTAAACCTAAGCAAAACAAGAGTAATACTTTTCGGTAATCAGAGAACTAATTTGAAACTAGAGATACAGCTGGATGGGGTTAGTATTGAAAGAGTGAATGAGATTACATTTTTAGGGGTGACGATAGATGACAAGATCAGTTGGAAATCACAAGTTAAACATGTACAAACTAAAATCTCAAGATGCATCGCAGTATTAAATATAGCAAAACAGGCTATGGATCATAAATCACTCCGCATACTTTATAACACACTAGTTCTTCCATATTTCATGTACTGTATAGAAATCTGGGGTAATAATTACATCAGCACAATACAGCCACTTATTATTTTACAAGAGAAAGCAATACGGATCATTCATGGGGCAGGATACAGGGATCACACAAATTCATTATTCTTAGATTCAAAACTCATCAAACGCAAAGATATAGTGGAATTCCGGACAGCACAAATACTTTTCGAAGCAAAAAATGATCTGTTGTCAACTAACATTCAGAATCTTTTCACTTGGAAGGGAAGAGGGTTATAATTTAAGGGGAACATTTAATTTCAGGATAAGGAATGCACGCACAACAAAAAAAACATTCTGTATTTCAATCTGTGGAGTTAAACTATGGAATACTTTGAAGGGGAGGCTCAGGGAATGTTCAAACATCAATCAGTTTAAAAAAAAGATATAAAGAAGAAATTGTATTTACAAGGTACAGAAATGAGGGTGTTTGAGTATCATGGGGTGCTTAGTATTTCTTTATTTACTTCTCTGTTGATTTTTGTTCATCTGTTTGCCATTGTTTTGTTCATGCTGTTTTTTTAGTTTGTTTATTTTTATAATTCAGGTATCTTTGTGTTGTATTTGCGGTATTATATGTATGTTAAATGTTTGTGTGTGAGATATATGTATGTATTAATATTGTGTAGGTATATGTTTAGTGTTCTAGCGGTCAGCGGGGGAAGATTATTTAGTAATTTAGTATTTTGTTGGGGTAAGTGAGGCAAAATGATTTATGGCTGGGTACTTGGGGATGATTAAAAGGGGGTGGGATTAAATAAATGATACTTCTTCCCACTCCTTTTCAGACATGTGAATATGATTTATGGTTTCCTTTTGGTTACATCTTGATTGCTACTGTTTTAGTTTATGTGTGTGTGTGTGTGTGTGTGTGTGTGTGTGTGTGTGTGTGTGTGTGTGTGTGTGTGTGTGTGTGTGTGTATATATATATATATATATATATATATATATATATATATATATATATATATATATATATATATATATATATGTAAGTGTTCAGAAGTGCTTTGATGCCTCGTTGCTGCCTTGGTTTATACATACATATATACACTGCTCAAAAAAATTAAAGGAACACTTTGAAAACACATCAGTCAAAAAACAGTCAGAAACAGACTTCACGAGGGTGGCCTCAGGGCACGACGTCCTGTAGTGTGCCCTATGCTCACTACTCAGCACCGTGGAGCTCGATTGGCATTTGCCATAGAACACCAGAATCAGCAAGTCCGCCACTGGCGCCCTGTGCTTTTCACAGATGAGAGCAGGTTTATCTCGATAAACGTGAAAGGGTCTGGAGAAGCCAAGCAGAGCGCTAAGGTGCCTGCAACATCAGTCAGGATGACCGGTTCGGTGGTGGGTCAGTGATGGTCTGGGGAGGCATTTCCATGGAGGGACGAACAGACCTCTACAGGCTAGAGAACGGCAGTCTGACTGCCATTAGGTATTGGGATGAAATCCTTGCACCCATGGTCAGACCCTGCGCTGGTGCAGCAGGTCCTGGGTTCCTCCTGATCCACGACATTCCCGGCCTCATGTGGTAAGAGTATGCAGACAGTATCTGGAGGATGAAAGAATTGACACAATTGAATGGCCCTCACGATCACCTGATCTAAACCCGATAGAACACCTTTGGGACATAATGTTTCGGTCCATCAGACGCTGCCAGGTTGCTCATTAGACTTTGCAGGAGCTCACTGATGCCCTTAGACAGATCTGGGAGGACATCCCACAAGATACCATCTGTCGTCTCATTAGGAGCACGGCGCGACGTTGTCAAGCATGCATACAAGCATGTGGGGGCTACACAAGATATTGAAAAGAATTTTGAATTGCAGAATTTGAATTTAGGCAAAATGGAAGAGCCTGCAACACCCTTTCACTTTGATTTTTGGGGTGTCTATATACTGAGCCCTCTGTAGGCTGAAAACTTATTTCCATCAAAAGATGTGGCATCCTTTTGTTCCTGAGACATTAAACTGTCCATATCAGTATAGATATCCACCTTTTTTCCACCATTGAAATCTGATGTGTTTTCAAAGTGTTCCTTTAATTTTTTTGAGCACTGTGTCATCGTCATCAGCGGTCACTCGGGACGAGTATGACTGTCTTCTTCTCAGGGTTGCCTACTTGTGGGTCCGCAGGTGAGCGTCGAGGCCGATCCGGGATCCACATATTTTTGTGCAGTATGGGCAAGGGAAAGTGGTGATGGGTTGTGGGTGTGCTGGAGCCTGTTTTTGTCTTTCCTTACGGAGTTGTCATTTGGTTTCTGCGACACGGCGGAGTTCCTTTTCGTGATGTGCTGCACCTTCTTGCACCGCTGCCCTCCAGAGGTTCCTGTTCAAGGCGATGCGCTCCCAGTCCTGAGATGTTATTTGGAATTTCTTGAGATTGGTCTTGAGGTTGTCCTTGAAACGTTTCTTTTGCCCACCCGGGGCTCGCGGACCTCTCTCCAGCTGGGAGTATAACATCTGTTTGGGGAGGCGGGTGTCAGCCATGTGGATGAGATGTCCTGTCCATCGGAGTTGGTGCTGCATTATTAAGGTGGTGATGCTCGGTATCCTGGCTTCCTCCAGAATGCTGATGTTTGTGCGTCTGTCCTCCCATTTGATCCTGAGTATTTTCCTCAAGGTTCTCTGGTGGTGTTGCTCAAGAGCTCTTAGGTGCCTGCTGTAGGTTGTCCATGATTCTGCCCCATAAAGTAAGGTGGGGAGAACCACAGCTTTGTAAACCAGGAGCTTGGTGTCAACCCGGAGGTCTCTGTCTTCAAAGACTCTTTTCCGGAGTCTGGCATACGCTCCAGTGGCATAGCTCAGGCGATGGTTGACCTCAGGTTGAATCAAGTAAGAGCTTAAGTTGTCGATTACTGGATTAATGTCCGCCTTGGAGGAGAGAAGGCTGCCGAGGTAGGCGAAGTGGAGAACATATTCCAATGCAGTGTTGTCCACATTTATGATGGGCGGAGTAGATGGCTGGTTGGGTGGGGGTTGATGTAGCACCTGGTGTTCTTGATGTTCACAGTCAGACCCAGGGCTCTGTATGCCTTAGCGAAGTAGTTCAGGATGCCCTGGAGGTCTTCTGCAGAGTGTGCTGCAATGGCATTATCGTCTGCATACTGGAGCTCCACGACCGTGGTGGTTCTGATCTTGGTTTTGGCTTTGAACCTGTTAAGGTTGAAGAGCCTGCCATCAGTTCTGTACCAAATTGGGATTCCGTGTGGTAGTTCTTTGTCAATGAGATGGAGTATGGTGGCAATGAAGATAGAGAACAGGGTGGGTGCAATGATGCATCCCTGTTTGACCCCTGTCTCTACAGCGAAAGGCTCAGTCAAAGAGCTGTTGTTGAGCACTGTGGCTGTCATTCCATCATGTAATAATCGCAGTATTCTGACGTATTTATCTGGGCAACCATACCTCAGAAGGATGCTCCAGAGGGCCTGGCGATCCACCGTGTCAAAGGCCTTTGTCAGGTCTATAAAAGCCATGAACAAAGGCTGTTTATGCTCAAGGCATTTCTCCTGGAGTTGGCGTGCTGTATAAATGATGTCTGCAGTGCCTCTAGATTGGCAAAAACCGCAATGCGATTCTGGGAGAACTTCCTCAGACAGTGGCAGTAGGCGATTGGCAAGAACATGAGCAAGTATTTTGCCAACTGTTGAAAGGAGCAAGATCCCCCTATAGTTCCCACAATCCGCTTTGTCCCCTTTCTTGAAAATGGTCACTATTAGAGCGTCTCTGTGCTCTGAGGGGAGTACTTCTTTTTCCCAGACCTTCAGAAAGAGGGAATGGAGGTGGCGCTGGAGCTCTGGTCCACCTTCCTTTAGGACCTCGGCTGGGATCCCATCTGGCCCAGAGGCCTTGTTGTTCTTCAGGCTCCTGATGGTATCTTGGACCTCTGCTAATGTGGGGGGTTAACCCATGTCTTACCTGATGGGACTCTGAGGGATTTGACTGAGGAAATCTGACTGAATTGTGCTGTCACGGTTGAGGAGTTCCTGAAAGTGCTCTCTCCACCGGTTGTTTATGGACTCATTGTCCTTCAACAGCTCCTGCCCGTCTTTAGAGCGTAGGGGCTTGGCCCGTAGACAGCCTTAGTAGTGCTGAAAAAGCCTCTGGTGTCACCAGAGTCTGCCAAACTCTGGATTTCCAGTGCCCTTTCAGTCCACCAGGAGTTTTTAATCTGTCTCACCCGGCTCTGGACGTCAGCCTTGGCTCTGGAGTGAGCCTGTCTCTTTGCTTTGCAGGTGATGTCATTTTGCCAGACACGAAAGGTTTCCCTTTTCTTGGAGATGAGCTATTCTATCTCTGTGTCATTCTCATCAAACCAGTCCTGATGCTTTCTGGACTTGTACCCGAGACTGGCACTGCAGGTATCAAGGATGGAAGACTTGACCAGGCTCCAGTGTTCTTCAATGTCCCCAGGGTATTCCTGATTGAGGTTTTCTCCAAGAGAGGCCTGAAACAGCTGCAGGGCGGAGGTTTTGTTCAGGGTCTCAAGGTTTAGTCTCGGCCGGCTCAGCTTCTTTTGCAGTCTACTCTTCCTCTTGAGTGTGATGGACATTGTGGATCGTATCAGGCGGTTATCTGTCCAGCAGGCCTCTGAATCTATCATGGCTTTTGTGATGCTCACGTCGCGCTGATCCCTGGCTCTGACAATGACATAGTCAATAAGATGCCATTGTTTAGAGCGAGGGTGTCTCCATGAGCCCTTGAATTTGTTCTTCTGGCGAAAGATAATATTGGTGATGGTAAGGTCGTATTGAGCACATTTGCTAAGAAGCAAAACCCAGTTGGAGTTGATGTTTCCAATGCCTTCTTTTCCAATGGTGCCCTTCCAGAGGTGGTGATCACGGCCCACTCTGGCATTGAAATCTCCCAATATAATAATCTTGTCCTCCTTGGGGATTTTTGACAATACCTCATCCAGACAGGCATAGAAGGCCTCTTTTCCTTCCTCATCGGAAACAAGGGTAGGTGCATAAGCACTAAGAACTGTTGCCGTCTGGTTGTTGGCCAGCACCAGACGGAGGGTCATCAGGCGCTCACTGATTCCCACCGGGAGTTCAGAGAGATGGCTGATCAGTTGGTTCTTGATGGCAAAGCCAACCCCATGAATCCTAGGCTCATCTGTGGCCTTTCCTTTCCAGAAGAAAGTGTATCCACCCTTTTCCTCCTTCAGATGACCTTCCTCTGCCCATCGGGTTTCTGAAAGAGCAGCTATGTCAATCCGGCATCTTCTCAGTTCCATGGCAACGATGGCAGTTCTCCTCTCCGGCCTATCTCTGGTTACACTGTCCATTAGTGTGCGCACATTCCATGCTCCAAAATTCATGTTTCGGTGTTTTTGACCGCATATTGGTGATCCCTCTGAACACGGTAATGCAGTCGGGAGGTTTGAGGCAGGCTATGTTTAGGGCACCTTTTCTAGCCCCTTCCCCGTCAGGGGTGAGCAGAGTGGATCTTAAAAAGGGCTGCTCAGTCGTGGATGCAGCTACCGAAGAGCTCTTTCGGCCTCGGTCCAAGAGCCCAACGATCATCTAACATCCACCGCCTGATGTGCCAGCTTGTGACCAGGGGCTTCCAGACTTCACAATCCTGCCCCCGTTGCCACTTACTGGTCGCCACAGGACTTTAATCTGGGATGTAAAGTGGATTCCCTGAAAAAGACGCCTGTGCGTGACTTTGTTTAAAGTGGGGAGACTGGTGCACAGACAGTCACCACACTGTCCTTGACAGATCGGGGTCAGGATCCAGTGGCAAGGAGACCAAGACGACTGGTAACCCTTTTCTGCTGCAGCCTTCATCCGCCTTCCCAGCCGTTGTGATGCCTCCCCTTAGGTCAGCCATCATCCTCCGCCTGGTCCGCCGTTGAGGTCTTCACTATTTACCCAAAGCTGGGGCTGTTTACCCATAGCAGGGACAGTGGCTGATGGGCAGTAGGGCGTGTCCACACACCGGTGGGCCTACATGCCACATATCTGGGGCCCACTGCTGCTCCGACTTAGCACAACTTAGCCTGGGACCGCAAGGTGCCAGTTACCGTGTGTGGCCACGAGGAGGCGTGTGCAAGTCTTGGCAGTGGAGAGGCTGTGTACCGGCTGAGGAGGCTTATGCACTCGGCTCCTCTTTTCACCCCCGGAAACAGAGGGCTAGCCGGTGGCGGTAGCTGAAAGCAGAAAAGTGGCAAGCAGAGGCAGCATACAGCATGCACAAACTACAGGCACTACTACTCCCAACACTACTGCACTGACGCATCACATGCCCTGTGTGCAAACGCACACACACACACACACACACACACACACACACACACACACACACACACACACACACACACACACACTACACCACACTCTGTCTCCTGGTAAACATAATTTTTACCGATCCAAGCGGCTATTGACAGTCATCTCCCGTCTTAGTGTGGCGTCATCTCCAGCCGACCTGGCACTAAATACTCTCACAGCTACTCAAAGGCAACAATTCACCTCCCACTGATAGCATTCACACATAGTTTCTTTTAGGAAATAGAGTTTTTACAGGCCATTCATGGCATCTGTGCCATTAGCGTAAATAGCAGCAAAGGACTGGCGTCCTCCGTGACCCTATTTGATGTCAGCACTCAGGCTGGAATCCATAAAGAGAAAATAAACTCTGCCCGAAATAGGAAAGGGACAATTGTAACTAAGAGAAGCAGAAGGAACTAAACAGACTCAGACCCATCACACTGATGGGTTGAAGAAGTGGGGCAAAATGACAACACCACTAAATACATTTAACATGTGTAAAACAATCATGAAGCACCACAGTTTTTTTTTCTTACTGGTAAATGATTGGTTGCATATCAAAAACAAGATTAAACAGAGCGGTCAAAACTTGTGGACCTAATTTTCTATATAAATGTACGTTGATGTGATGAAACACATTTTTTTTTTTTTGCATATTATTGAAATTGAAAGTGGGTTTTTATCATGAATGAAAATTGAAAAATCTAATATTTCAACAGTGTCCATTGTAGGATGAACAAGCAAATTTGCACACTCGGGAGAGTGAAAAATTGTAGAGTAAAAACTGGTGCTCATTGTTGGTAAATAGATGCATTATTTTAAAAAGATTTGTAGAATAAACTAGAACAGATTTAAGTAAACAGCATCATATAGAAAAATAAACAAACAAAAAAGCTTTCGGAACATGAGCTCATCTTCATTCAAGTGACAAGTCGAATTATCCAAAGTTACATCCTCTGTGCCTGCCTTGAGGAGAGTTAAAGAATAATTCTGCTGTTCATTTCCTGGCTCTCAAGAATTATAAGCAATGTTGACAAAGTTAAGTGAGCAATGTTAAAGTTAAACTCACGCTGGGCAAAGAAATGCTTTTGTCTCGAAATGTGGTGATTTTGGTTTCCTGGATGACTGTTGAGGGATTTTAACATGACTGCATTATATCAGCACTTCAAATCTAATATAGTGTAGGCAATGGGGGGGGGGGGGGGGGGTCTCCAGTGAGAAACAAAAATCACATTGGAAGGGTAACTCCTCAAATCAAATTAGGGTTAGGGTTAGCATGCATGTCAACATTTTGTTGCAAATATTAGTCTGTCTACACTGCGTTCTCCGTGATGAAGACATGTTTATTTTTATTTGTCGCTATCAGAACAGCTTATTTTATTTACAATCGGCTTTTTGTTAGATTGTGTATTTGTTGAAAAGTTTATTTGTCTAATTGTCTAAAACACAAAGGGCGGTTATTCATAAAAAAGAGACTCCTACTCATGTACAAACAACACTTTATAAGCAATCCAAAACAATAAAATATATATATCAAAGTCAAAGTCCGCTTTATTGTCAATTTCTTCACATGCCAGGCACACAAAGAGATCGAAATTACGTTTCCCACCGTCCCACGGTGACTAGACAGTACACAACACTCACATCAAACAGCACAAAGAGTAAAAACGAACAGACAAGAGCAACAAATAAGTAATAAGCAAATAACCCAAATAATAAACAATAAATAAATAAATAGACAAATAAGAGCAGCAAAATGGAGCAAGCGCGCTAATAGCAGACGGCCAGATCATAGCGCAAAAGAACAGGACGTCATGTAGCAGAGGGTGGAGGGGGGAGGGAATTCAGGATCCGGACAGCTTGGAGCACGAAGCTGTCCCTGAGTCTGGTGGTGCGGGAGCGCAGGCATCTGTATATCTCTTCCTAGAGGGCAGAAGTACAAACAAAGAGTGAGCGGGGTGACTCTCATCACACACAATCGCAGCCGCTTTGCGGGTGAGACGGGAGGCGTAAACTTCCTTCAGGGAGGGGAGTGGAGCCCCGATGATTTTACTCGCAGTGGTCACTATGCGCTGCAGGGCCTTCATGTTGTACTCAGAGCAGCCACCACCCCACACAGCGATGCAGCTGGAGAGGACGCTCTCAATGGTGCCACGGTAGAATGTGGTCATGACGGCGGGAGGAGCACTTGCCCGCCTGAGTTTGCCTAGAAAGTACAGGCGGCGCTGGGCCTTCTTCGCCAGCGACGCAGTGTTGGTGGTCCAGGAGAGGTCCTCACTGATGTGCACCCCCAGGAATCTGGTGCTACTCACTCTCTCCACCACAGCTCCGTCGACGGTCAGCGGCAGGTGGTGGGCGTGACCCTTCCGGAAGTCAATGATAATCTCCTTGGTCTTGTTGACGTGTGTGTGTGTGTGTGTGTGTGTGTGTGTGTGTGTGTGTGTGTGTGTGTGTGTGTGTGTGTGTGTGTGTGTGTGTGTGTGTGTGTGTGTGTGTGTGTGTGTGTGTGCGTGCGTGCGTGCGTGCGTGCGTGCGTGCGTGCGTGCGTGCGTGCGTGCGTGCGTGCGTGCGTGCGTGCGTGCGTGTGTGTCAAACGTCTTATTTTGAGGGAAAGAACAGCACGACCTTTGTTTAATCTAGAAGACCCCAAGTAGCTAAATAATTTCTGTCACAGATCGGAATGGAGCAGGGCGACCAAATGCAGCTTGGACCAGGGTTTATTGAGGGAAAAGGTAATCGAAAGGGAGGGTAAGGGCAACAAACCAACAGGAACTGGCAAACTAACAACTTATCAGGCCGACCGACAGACTGGCTAACCGAAACTGAACTGACAACGACAGGAATCAAGAACAAGAAAGACATCAACGATCCGACAGGGAGTGCCACGCAGACAGGACTTTAATATGAGACAGGTAACGAGAGGCAGGTGACTGTGATTAGTACATTGATTGTGAGTAGACACAGGAAGGGAGGGGCGAGTCCACCGACTCGGACAGAAACCATGACAACCTACACATAATACAACCGGGGACGAGTCGTGACAATTTCTAAATCTGTCTACTGCAGGATCAACAAATTCTTCGTCGTCACAGTACACCCCAGCAATTATATTGCGTGTTTGTCTTTTTAGTCAGTGCAGACAATTCTAACAAGATTCACCACAATGAGTGGTTCAAGATGTCAACCACTATGTGGCAATTAAAAGTAGGCCCATGTGATTAAAAGCTGGCATTTGTTGGCCTTCAAATATGTGCCCAACTTTGTCCTATGCAACGCCAGGGGAGAGTTACAGAGCTAAAAGAGAAAGTTAGTCTTTCTCTCCAAGGTGCGTACTAATCCGTGCCCACTAAATAACACTCTTGATGCACTCCAACAAGGTAATTACCTGAGAAAAATGTTCCGCGACATTTACTCTGACAATTTATTCTTTCCTAATTAAGGCACTCAGGTTCTGTGGTGAAGATCAACCTTATTTAATCATCTCAGAGGGACTGGGCAGTTGGAGTTTGGTCACATTTCTAGGTCAACTAGGTGTTTACATCAATTTGAATTGAATTTAAAAGTCAGTTAGTAGGAATTATTTCTGCTTCTAGTTGTGTATAATCTGAAGGTCACTGGCATCAGTAACTAAAAGTTACTAAAAGTCCTAAAGCCAACAACAACGCTTGACTAAAGAACCTTTTGAATGAATCATCTTGCAAACATCCATCACCGTCTCACACATGAAAAGGGAAATTATCGTCTGATTACAGCCAAATAGTTTTAAATGCCTCACTCTGGTTGCCAGGTGCAATATTTGTCCGCTCATCCCTGTTTGTCCAAGTCCTTGTAGTTTTAAGAGCATATGTGATTGGGATTTATCAGTAACCTTGAGTAAGTGATTGCAAAAGAGCTTTTGGATGGGAAACCAAGCCAAGTTCTTTGAGATTGCATTGATCAACTACAATCTCAGGCTAACATAATAGGAAAGCATCAAAGAGTATCTCAAAATGATTGGACATCCATTATTTGTCTTTTCAGATAACAACAGGTCTTGAAAGCAATATTGATCAATCTTTAATGATAACTATAAGCCTTTTTTTCTGAAGACCATGGAAAGAAAATGTGATAACGTGAAGTTGATTGAAAGAGCTGCAGACGCTTTTCAATGCTTTTATTGAGACACAATGTGTACAATACATCTCCAGAGATATGTCGATGTTCATGTTTTATGCACCCTACCTTATTGTTTTATACATCAAGCAGAAACACAAAGACATTCTGAACATATTAGGTTGTTTTTCATGACTGAAATTTCTGCTTTCTTCCTCGCGGTTCACACATCTGCCTCAGATTCTAGAGGTTGCGGATTTGGATCTTCAGGCTCTTTCCAAAAACACTGAAGACTCCAAATTGTCCATAGCTTGAATTCCAACGCCTCTCCTCGAAGACAGAGTATTCAAGTATGTCTCTCCAATTAAATACCAACCAGTGTGGGTTTTGACTCCACAATTCCGTCAAAACTTTCGAGTCTAAAGTTTGCTGGAAAAGGCTCCCCAGTGATGTGTTCAGAGCGCAATCCACCGGGAGGAAGCTTCGGGGATGACCCAGACATACTTCATCGCTCAGCTGACCTGGAAATGCCTCCGGATTCCTCCGGACAAAATGGGGGCGAGAGAGAGAGAGAAGCTTGTAGACACACAAGGGGATGTTGAGAACAAGTGGAAACAAAACTCTAATGATTTGACAAGACAAGAGACAAGGGAAGGAAAACAAGACAAAACAACAAAATTCAATCAAAACAATGCGTCAAGGAAAACACAGATTATAACAAAAGAGATTGTTTGCTCTCTTATATGTATTTTGCTCTTCCTATCTCACACACTTTGACTTCCCTTCAACTCTGGCTTTTCCTCCTCTTCCTAACAGTGCCCTTGGAATTGTAACTACTGCAGCTCTGCAACTTAATATGCCCAAGGCATTAAGGACAGCTCCGACAAAGTGTGACACCTCAGATCACATCGATTTATTGTCCGCAGGTCTCAAATGAAGGTCTGCCACATCCCCTACTTTATCTGACCACCAGTGTCACTTGAGCTCCATGTTTTAAATGCTGCCTCACAAGGCCTGTCATGGCATGATACATGAGGAGAAAATCTATCTTGGACGATGGTGGAAGAGGAAGGCTGCTGAGGAAGCGGCACACTGCATTCTTCTGAACTGGCACCTGTCAGAAGAGTTCCATACAGATGGGTCCTACTGCTTGAAGCAGAAGACCATCTTCAAATGAACACCGTGGACTTTTTACTGATGCTCACACAGTGCAATCCATATCTTGGGACATGTTTTTCTTGTCATACTTGAGTTGGATGAGGCGGACTCGAGCACAGCATGCTTGCTTGTGCACAATCTTCCCAAAGTGCACATGGTGGATGATCAATTGTTCTTAAATGACCGTCGCCATCATGCACAGTAGAAACAGAACAATTTTAAATAATCATTTGAATCATTCAAGTCTGGAGAATTGTGGTTCATGGGCCACATAAACGTTGGGAGGCACATTTGAGCGCAGGTGGGGGAAAGCTTGGTATAAAATTGTGAGTGTGCAATTGAGGACAAAGTAAGATTTGTCACTCACAGCCGCTTGCAAACAGTGCTCAATTCCTTAAACAATGTAGTCGCAGGTTGAAAACAAAAGATGACATCATCACTGTCTGAAATAATTTCGCTTTTCCAGGAAGGCTTTTTTCTTTTTCTAGTTTTAAGTATATCAATATTTTTCCCCCTAAAAGACAAATTCTTGTGTGGCAGTGAAAAATAGAATAAAAAGAGCCACCGGGCATTATAACGCATTGAATAGTGCAACCGTGCAAATGATGCAAAGTCTGAAGCAATATCAAGAAAAAAGCTGAGATTTACTGGAACAAATTGACAGGACATGCACAAATATGTAAAGGTGTAAACGTTATTTATGACCCTGCTCAATGCTTTCTCATTGGCTTTCTTTTCATAAGGGAAAAGATATTACTTGTGCCCTTCTTGAGTTCCAATACATAACTTGAGGGGAAAAAAAGGACCACTAGTATCTCACAAATTGAACATTATACAATATAATTATTGGGGGCTCAATGTAAAATTTGTGAGAATGATTTTTGTCTATGTCACAAGTATCTAACTCAAGGCCCGGGGCCCAAATACGGCCCATCCCATCATTTTATATGGCCCGCAAAGACAAAAATTACAAATTGTTTTCACTTTTAAGAAATAGCAATATTGCCAGCAATTTTTATTAACATTGATATTTTTTTAAATATTTGAATAGTTTTGAATTAGTCTGTTTTGAAAACTAGTTATTCACTAGTTTGTTGCGCAGTCTACACTATATATAATATGAAAGGCATTCAGACATTTGGATTGACAATTTCAATGGAAACTATGACTATGATGCGGCCCGCGACAAAAATAAGTTTGACACCCCTACGTGAACCATCTACAGCTACATTATAAATAACAATTAATTGAAATAAAGCGCTATGATATAGAAATTAGCACAGAAATTAGCACGGTAGCACTTAGCCATGTTGTTGTGGAAGTCTAACAACATAATCAGTCAACGGGCCGGGGCCTCTTTAATGTCTTTTTAATGAAACGACATTGTGCGCCTTACCCCGATCAAGGCACATTCAAATACACATTCAATACTATGCTGTCATTCAAACCATGACTGAAAAGCAATTCAAGCCAATTTACAACTTTTTGTATTTTTCTACTATCAAATCATGTCGTCAACCAAAATTAAATGACTGTGTTGGTTGTGTTCGTAATCATTGAATGCCTCTGATCATGTTTTATGGCTTTTTCTGGCTCTTTTCAGCAGTGTAAATCTCAAACAATTACAAGAACCAAAGCTACTAGAATTGAAGTCTTTCATAAGACAAAGTCAATCACTAGCATTGTACAAATTTAACATTGATGATTGCTGAGATCAGAGGTTGAGGCATTTTTTTTTAAAGCCTAATGTGAAACAAGATACTCAAATAACAATTTGACGTTGATTTATTCCATGAGTAAGCTTTTGCTTACTTTGCTGGCTTTTCTCATTGGTAACAGAAACACATCTACAGATCTACCCATTCCAACATCACAATATAAAACTGCATTGTATCTTGGAAAGGCCTTGGGGGGATTTTCTGGAAAAAAAAAAAAAAAAAGGACTCAAATTCATCACCGATATATGAATCATAAAGCACTTGCCTTGTGCAACTAACCGGCAGTCGTAAAATTATTCTACACGTGTCATCCTTGTCCAAACAGCACAATTCATTCATCATCACCTTTTTCCCCCTTTGTCACCATACCATTTCTCTCATGTTCTCTCTTTGCTCCACACATCAGCCCTCTTGCTTGCTTTTCATTCTCATTCATCGTTCTTTCCTCTTCATGTTCATCTCACCTATCCCCACATGGTAGGTAGTGAATCCTGGACCAAATCTGTCACTGTGGACATACTAGCAGGGAACACAAGTGATTTCCCACAGGGAGAAAAGACACCTCTAATTACATCCTTGGGGACACAAGGAGACATAGGGAGATGGTGAAGAATAACGGACATGTGGTGTAGTGGTACAAGAGAAATACCATTAGAAAGGACATGAGCCATATATACTTTGATATTATTCCGCTCAATTAATCAAGTGTGGGAAATTGCATTTGCGGTTGCATTGAGTTGCTGCTTGATTTATAAAACTATTTTCTCGCTAATTCGATTCAGACAAGGTGTAGCATCGATGGGGTCTCGATTTAACAAATTGTTGCTAAATTGGGGCAGTCTGAGTACTTCAACAAACCACCGTACGAGGTCCACGGGGTGTCTTTGGCTATGCAGTGAGGATATGCATGATGTTTGCCAGCTGAATACATCAGACATCTCAGACATACATACATCTCCACCAAAGTGGAGAATTCTATTTGGATTTCTTAAAGAGTAGTCCCTATTTGAAGCCTTGTAAGGCAGAAGAGTGGAGAGCCCCCACACACACACACACACACACACACACACACACACACACACACACACACACACACACACACACACACACACACACACACACACACACACAAACACACACACACACACACACACACACACACACTGTGTAAAATCTCATTTACACGAGCTCAACTTTAATTCTAATGCCCAATAGGTATTGCCATGACAAATGACACACTTGAATTAGAAGTTTCATTTCTGCTCCCTTCCATCCCATACGTGCACATTACATAAATCTGAGCTGTTGTGGAGGAGGAATGTGTGTCTTTAGAGTAGATATGATGTGTGTCACTGTGTCGCTTTGATTGAAGGGAAAGGCGACCTCTCCTGTCAACAAGTAGTCATTTTAGGAAAAGACATGTCCACATTCAGCCTATGGAATGTCATTTATGATTAAGAGATTTCAGTGAAGGGATCGATTGAAACGTGACAGGACACAGCCCATGTTCGTTGTCTGACAGCTCTGACGAGGGATGGCAGGTACGAGGTGGCTTTCACACACAACCTATTTACAATACGATACAAGAAGGGTACATTTTCAAGTGAAATGATTTGATTCAAATTTATTGAATTTAAAGAAATTACAACTCGTTAGCAACATCACATATCTTGATAAATAGAAGCCAATACGATTCCAGGATATTATATTTTAAAATAGGATTTTATTTAGTTTGATTCAATCAAACCTATTAGCCTATTCAAATCCGTTTACATTACACACCTGTAGAATAGAGAATTATAATTAGAGACGGATGCTATTATGCTAACCACTGTGACAAAATGATACAGTATAAACCAACATTTTAAGCAACTGCCAAACATCCTATTAGTGAAACATCAAATTCCCCTCAGGGCTAGAAAATGTGATGCTTGAAATACTAAGACAGGACTTTTGTTTCTGTGCTTTAAAAGAGAAAACCTAAGAATGTGTGTGTGTGCTCCACTTGAAAAGAGAATATTTTAATAATGCACAAGGGTTGTTATTATTATCAGTCCACACCACTGCAGACACAGTGGGACGTACCAAGGTCAAAACACAGGTGTGAACTATCAACTCTGTCTGTGCAATAGTATTGGATTCTCATGATAATGTGTTGTGTGTGAGCAAGCCGTAATGCTGAAAGGTAATCTCCATCATGTGCACCTTTTCCAAGTCGAGCCCCATATTCATCACGGGCAAAACAGAAAGACAGTGCCATTGCATAGACCCGATTTACGTCACAATGCTGCGAGAATATGAAAAGACACAATCACTCGCAAATCAATCCGGTTCAGGAAATGGATCGAACAGATGCAGGGAGAAAAGAAAAACCCAAATGTTTGTCCAATCATTCAGATAATTACTTTGTCTCATAGGTCCTTCCTGTTTGATGAAAATTGCTGCTCATGCAGAACAAATGATGCAACCCTCAAGTCAGGTTTGGGCTCTGTGGGCCTGCTGAGTTTTGTGTCAGGTCTGCTGCTAGAGCTGATTAGATTAAAATCAGCAATTGCATTTCACAATTCCTATTACATCCGTTCCTCTTTGGGCAGGTGAGTTTAGTTGATTTGGTAGCGCTTGCAAATCGCAGGTGGGGCTCCGTTTTGTGGTCACCTAAAGATGACGGGAGAGTTCAGCTAGGTCTTAGGCACTAACGTAACTTCAGTGATGCCTAATTTCTCGCTTCAACCTATCTTGGTTGGTTCCACATAAATGCTATTATCCGACAACAAAACTGTGGCTAGTCAAAATACTGAGTGACTTGGAACTCTGAGAACCCAGCAGCCAAAAGAAGCTAATGCCAAGCTCTTGAAAACTAGAAATAGTCCGTAGGATTGAAAAGGTGTGAATTGTGTGATTATGCGTGCCCTGTAATTGGCTGGCAAACAGTTCAGTTTGTACCCGTGCCTCTTGCCTTAAAGTACGCGACAATAGGCTCTCATTACTCGTGACCCTGATAAGGGCAAGCAGTACACAAAATAGATGGATAATAATAATAATACACATTTTCTAGGTTGCAGGAGAATAATAAATCATCAACACAATATGAGGTTGTGTCAAGCTAGTAAAACCTGACTAAGGTAGGTAATACAGGTTCAATGACAGAGATATATTTCTCATTATTAGCCAATACACGCATCTGTAATTCGGACTAGCCGAGTCCGAATTACAGATGAAGGTCAGACAGGTAACCAGTGAGATCTCATTAAAGGGAAGTGGTGACTGATCCTGAATTAAGAGCACACGCACAGTGATTGAACATGATTTCTAAACAGCACAGGACAAAAATATATATATATATATATATATATATATATATATATATATATATATATATATATATATACATACATACATACATACATACATACATACATACATACATACATACATACATACATACATACATACATACATACATACATACATACATACATATACATACATACATACATACATACATACATACATACATACATACATACATACATACATACATATATATATATATATATATATATATATATATATATATATATATATGACTCGCATGGAATGTAATGCTAATATTATGGCATCCACAGTATTTTTTATAATTAGCATCGAAATGCATACGCTGGTGAAATTTAGCATTTAATCAATACAAGGCTGCCACTGTTAAATAATTTTAGAATCGATTACTTGAATCATGGCATTTTGCATGACCCCATTTACTGTTTATTTGGTATTGTATAAAATCAACTAAACAATATCATAAAAGAGTGATGAATGTTGTATTCACCAAACCTTTTGAAACTGATTCAGTTATTGGCGTGGTTACAGTTTTACAACGTAAAAACATACATTTGCAAATGTCTCGTTATGATGAAGCACAAAAGCTATTCAGTTTGTTTACTTGAATGACTAAAAAATAACAAATAATTACTGCTGAGAAGCTGATATTAGAGGATTTGGACAATTGTGGTGCAAAAACTGGCTCTAAATAATTACTCGACTAAAATTGATTATTCAAGATTCAAGAAGAATTTATTCGCCATGTTGGAGCGTGCCAAACAAAGAATTTGACTTTGTTACATCACAGTCTCTGTTCAACATTTAGGTGACTAACAACACTCAGGACATGTGAAAATGACAAATGACAATATTCTCAGCCATCCCCTGATCTTAAACTCCCATGAGGGCAAGGAATAACTCAAATCTCCGACTAGGGGAAGTGAGAAACCTTGAGAAGAAACCACAGATGGGAGGGTCCTGCTTCCAGGATGACCATTCTGCAATGGATGCAGAGAGGACACATAGTACAAACAGTGTAGACAATTCACAAAAGGTGTGGAGAGCAGGATGTTATTGCACAGCTATGACTCTGAGACTCTAAGAGTGGTGTGAGTTTATCAGAGCAACAGCCTCGGGGAAGAAGCTGTCTCTGTGTCTGCTGGTTTTGGCGTACAGAGCTCTATAACGCTGTCTGGAGGGGAGTAGTTCAAACAGACTGCACCCTGGGTGAGAAGGGTCTGTAGAGATGTTACTTGCATGTTTCCTGGTCCTGGACAGGTACATGTCTTGGACAGATGGGAGGTTGATTCCAATGATCTTTTCTGCAGTCCTGATTGTCCGTTGCAGTCTGTGCTTGTCTTGTTTGGAGGCTGATCCAAACCAGACAGTGATGGAGGTGCAGAGGACAGACTGGATGATGGCAGTGTAGAAGGTCTTCAGCAGCTCCCGCGGCAGGTTGAACTTCTTGAGCAGTCTCAGGAAGTACAGCCTCTGCTGGGCCTTCTTCCGGACAGAGTCTATGTGGCCGGTCCATTTCAGGTCCCGTGAGATTGTTGTACCCAGGAACTTGAAGGTGTCTGAGGAGAGTATGGTATTACTGTGGATAGTGAGGGGTGAAAGTGGTGAAGGATCTCGCCTGAAATCCACTGTCATCTCCACGGTCTTGAGCAGGGCCAGCTCCAGGTGATTTTGGCTGCACCAGTGGACCGGCCGCTCCACCTCCTGTCTGTACGCAGTCTCATCACCGTCCCGGATCAGTCCGATGAGAGTCGTGTCGTCTGCATACTTCAGGAGCTTCACAGGAGAGTCACCTGAGGAGAAATCGTTGGTGTAGAGAGAGAAGAGCAGTGGGGAGAGGACGCACCCCTGAGGGGCGCCAGTACTGGTGGTCCTGGTGCCAGATGTGATGCTCCCGAGCCTCACACGCTGTCTCCTGTTGGTCAGGAAGCTGGATGAGCTTCTGTTGGAGGATGTCAGGAGCGATGGTGTTGAACGCCGAGCTGAAATCCACAAACAGGATCCTGGAGTACGTTACTGGGGTGTCCAGGTGGTGCAGGATGTAGGGCAGTCCCATGTTGACCGCATCATCCACCGACCTGTTTGCCCGGTAGGCAAACTGGAGGGGGTCAAGCAGGGGACCCGTGACATGCTTCAGGTGGTTCAGCACCAACCTCTCGAAATATTTCATGACCACAGATGTCAGAGCGACAGGTCTGTAGTCATTCAATCCTGTGATGGTGGGCTTCTTGGCCACTGGAACGATGGTGGAGCTTTTGAAGCACGAGGGCACCTCACACAGCTCCAGGGAGCGGTTGAAGATCCGTGCAAAGGTGGGCGCCAGCTGCTCAGCACAGACTTTCAAGCAAGAGGGTGACACGCCGTCTGGGCCCGGTGCCTTCCTGATCTTTTGTCTCCGGAACACCTGGCGCACTTCCTCCTCACGGATCTGGAGTGCGGGCACGGCCTCTGCAAGAGAGAGATTAGGTGACAGCGGTGATGGAGGTGTGGACAGAGCGGTTGTGAGGGGAGGGTAGTATGTTGATTGTGCTGCAGGAGGTCCTGTTGTGTGGGAGGACCGATCAAACCTGCAGTAGAACCTGTTCAGCTGGTTAGCAAGCCTTGGTCTCTCCACAGGACGGGGGGTTCGTTTCTTGAAGCCCGTGATGCTCTGCAGACCTTTCCACACTGTTGAGGGATCAGGATTGGCAGAGAGGTGTCTCTCCAGGCTCTCCCCGTAACACCTCCTGGCTCTCCTGACCTCTCGGTTCAGTGTGTTTCTGGTCTGCTTGAACAGGTCCCGGTCGCCGCTCCTGTAGGCCTCCTCCTTGGCTTTGCGCAGCCTCCTGAGGTTTGGTGTAAACCAAGGTTTGTCGTTGTTGTACGTGCAGAAGGTCTTAGTCTGCACACACAGATCCTCACAAAAACAGAAGTATGATGTAACAGTGTCAGTGAGTTCATGCAGGTCTGAAGTTGCAGCTTCGAAGACTCCCCAATCTGTGCAGTCAAAGCAGGCTTGGAGGTCCTGCCTTGACTCCACTGTCCACTTCCTCACAGTCCTCACTACAGGCTTAGAGGTTTTAAGTATCTGCCTGTAGGCCGGGACCAGATGAACTAGACAGTGGTCCGAGAGTCCTAAAGCTGCACGAGCCACAGAGTGGTATGCATCCTTAATTACGGTGTAGCAGTGGTCCAGTGTCTGTGCCCCTCTGGTGGGACACGTAATGTGCTGTCTGTATCTGGGGAGTTCGTGTGCGAGGTTCGCCCTGTTGAGATCACCCAAAACAATGATTAGTGAATTTGGTGGAAGTTTCTCCATGTCTGTCACCTGGTCGGCCAGCATCTGCGTGGCTTCACTCGCACGCGCGTGTGGTGGAATGTAAACAGCTCCCGTGGTGAATAGAACGGTCGGCAGTTTATGAAGTGTTTCTAGGAGAGGGCTGCAAGACGCTTTCAACACCGTGACGTCAGTACACCAACGTTCATTATATAGAAACAGAGTCCACCTCCCTTTAATTTTCGGTGAGCTCCGCGCTGCGATCGGCTCGCATTAGCCGAAACCCAGCTAACTCCACGGCGTGGTGGGGGGTGCGTTCGGTAAGCCACGTTTCAACGAAACACGAAGTGAGGAGCAGCAGTTCGTTCGCCAGGGAGCGAACATTTGCCAGATGAATTGATGGTAGGGCAGAGCGGAACCCTTTCTGGCTCAGCTTAACGAGGGCTCCGGCTCGTTTTCCGCGCCGTCGTCGGCGTGCTAGCTTGTATAGCATCGCCGCTCCAGCTAAAATCTCCGGCAAACAGTTTGAATCTGAGAGGACAGGAGAGAAAATACCAGAAGAAGACTGTCCGATGTTTAACAGCGCTTCTCTGGTAAAAGTGATCCGGGATGGATAATCAATAACTTGTCAATTAATCAATTGATGTTGACAGATTTCGTTTATCTTAAACAGTCAAGTAGTCCCATGGTCATTGTTCTCATCAATTTTTAATCAAGCATATGTTCAATTGATTGGTTTCCTGTTCTTCTCCATGCTTGGTTTCATCGATTGCTTCTCAATTTGGATGAAGATTTCCTGGCGCAATACAATACAAAAAGTGAAACAGTTATTATGTTACATACAGGTGAGAGCTCAATAAGACCACCAGAGAAGGAAATTGGCTCATGGGAGCAGAATCACAGTCATCCCTGAGTTAAGACTTCTTTTTTTTTCCTTCCAAGGCCGTGTGGGTCCCTGCGCAACAATGCAGCAGCACACAAAAGAAGAATAATTTCTCAGTTTCACAGCTCCTGTCCGACCTCGGATTTTAATGAGCTGCCAGTGAGCCGTCACCAAGGAACAAAGCGACGATGGGATCACATCAGCTTCAATGCCAGTCAACATGTTGACCCAAGACTTATTATTCTTGTAGGCAACAGGGTCATGGGATATTTGATACCTTCAGTTGTACACCGCAAAGCCCTATGCATTCATTATATACTCAAAGTGCTACACCTTTGTATTCATATTTGTATTGTACATTTGAAATGAGACAGAGGCTTAGCAAGTTCCTACAGGGAGCATATTAGGTAAATAGAAAATGTAACCGTATCACAGCCTAGCCAAACGCCCACGCCGTAAACAAATTGAATGACGTGCAGACTCTGGATTTCACGTCGTATGCAATTTGCTTCCAAATTCTTTAATGCTACGTTATGACCGAGCTTTGTGAAGTCATGCAGACTTCTTCAAACATCTTCTGTTAAGTAAACTTAAAGTTTTATGACACCACTAATTTGAGATGTGCAATTAATTATAATTTTTGACTCTGATATGATTTGAATTGAAAAGTTTTGAAAGACAAAGTTGAAATGTGTGTTGATGTTTTTATGTGTGCGCGTGATCCGATATAAAGGTACCGTTATAATTACTTTGTTTGCATAATTCCTTACTCTTTTTGTGGTCAAAGCTTTGCAATAAAATACAAAGCCTTTGCAGTATACCTCAGCATGTGTGAGAAAACGGATGCGAGCATGTTACAACTTTCGTTGTGCTCACATAAATGTTCGGTTCGCTGCATCGCTCTGTTAGCTGTTCTATAATTGTGGCAAAAACTCATTTCATGAATAAGTGAGGAAAGTGCTTAGAAATGAGATTTAGGAGGAGGGCAAGCGAGAAAAGAAAGTGGGACCATAGAATGCTCTACTCGGGAGACAAAGGGGAGACATAGATAAGTCTACCCTGAAATTCCTATGACCCGAAATGTGTGCGTGTGTGTGATGCAAAAAAAAAAAAAAAAGCAGCCCTGCACATCCACCACTATCAGAGGCTTTACATTTAAAGTTGCTTACTGTGTTTTAATGTAATTTGGCAGACTACACTTTACACCTTCATGAACCATATCTGGATTTTGGTGAATTGAATTAAGGTGCAAGCAAACTGATTCTGAGCTCTGCAGATAAATTGAGGTGGGTGTCATCTTATATTTTCATTCACAACAGCATGTATGAAACCCTTTCGATCATTTATTGAACATTATTATTATCATTACATTGATTAAATCACCTTCACAACAATGATTTGAAATAGCCCTGGATAACTTATTTCAAGATTCAAGAATAATTTATTCGCCAGGTTTGAGCGTGCCAAACAAGGAATTTGACTTCGTTACATCACAGTCTCTGTTCAACATTTAGGTGACTAACAACACTCAGGACATGTGAAAATGACACATGAAATTTCATTTGGCCATTGAGTTTTGCTTGTAGTTCCTTATACTAAATGTACTTGACCTCCTAAGAGCACTTCTTTTTTTTTTATGTCTACATATTGTCAGCACTGAAGCTCCATACATTACCGTTAGTATCATTTTGGGGCCATATTGCCCACATCTAAACTGCTATCACGCTTGAGCCTTTTAATTCATCTTTTGTGAGTGGCACTTCAGAGAAAATGAGACAAAATATCAATTCAACACAAAACCAAACTATAGTGGAGTTACTCTTTATTTGTACCGCTACAAAAGGTTAAAGTTGTTATCTATCCTTGGAAATACAACCACAAACGTCTCACTCCTGCTTCTCACCTATAAAAGAAACTTGTAGAGTTGTTTCAGTAAGCTTAGCTTGCAGGCTTGAGGGCTTAGGGACCTTTTACAGCACATTACAAAATCCAAGGGTGAGTAAACAGCACTTCATAAAACATTTAGTAAGAGAAAAAGAAAATATTTTCTCTTACACTTGTAGCAACATCCCCACTCTACTTGTGCATAGATGTGAGAAATTCTTTACAATCAAAACATTTGTGCTTCAGAGACAACCCGGCTTGTCCCTCCTGCCAGGTAAGGTCGAGGTGCAGCTAGCAAATGCATCATTAATCACGGATAACCATGACAAGCACATGGCCCAAACGGCCCACATTACAGAAAGATTGATAAAGAAATCGTACAGAGGCAAAGCACAGATGATCACCTTCCTTTCACCTATATATGCTGCTGAGAGCCCAGCCAGGAGAGATTGTTGCAATATTAATAATACAGGAAGGACATTCCTCAGATAAATTTATAATGGCATGACTGTGTGCCAGCTGACAAGTGATACATCTGCGAGATTGGGTGGTGATGACATTCGGCGTGGGGGGGAGCACTTCCTGTGTACGCCTGCTGTCACTTTGAATGAGAGGCTGTTTTCTGCCACGCCAACACTCTCCTCTCTCGTGCTATCGCCTCGGAAATGCAGCAACAAATAGAGCTTGTGAAGTGCATTGAGGTGTACGTGTTAGCGCAGTCGGCCGGCGAACTTGCTCTGATGAACTTGACATGACTGCTCCTGATGAAACACACTTGTCTTTGATTGATTACATGAATGCTTAATGCTTCCATCAAGTTGCAGTCTGTATTGGGCTTTATGAATAATTAAGTACATTTTAGAGTGTGTTTTGAAATCTCATTGTTCAATCATCATTGTTGACATGAATCCAGCGAAGCTGCATTAATGCTGCGATGGCTGAGACAAAAGAATTTAGAAAATCATATCAAAGTTGAATTATAATGGAACTTCATCAAACTCATTCCCTTTCCAGCATCGTCTTGCTACATGACCTTATCACCTCAATTAGAATTTACCTTGAGGGTCTCTTTGGCTCACAACAACCTCTATTGAACCAATGCCAAATTGACAACACTGAAACGTTTTGTTAAGGACTCAGTGCGTTAAGTCAAGAAGCAGTTTCAAATATGGATAGTCAGATTGGATTCATATTTGAACTGAATGTTAAGAATGCTGTCAACCTTATTCTAGTGTGTATTTTGACCAATGAGTATCATTTTTTTGTAGCATTTTTTTTAATCTCACTTGAAATTGTTTTTAGTCGTGAAAAACAAGTCAGTCAAAGTCCGCTTTATTGTCCATTTTTTCACATGTTAAGACACACAAAGAGATCGAAATTACGTTTCCCACCGTCCCACAGTGACTAGACACAGTACACAACACATACAATCAAACAGCACAAAGAGTAAAAACGAACAGACAAGAGCAATGAATAAGTAATAAGCAAATAACCCAAATAAATAAATAAATAAATAAATAAATAAATAAATAAATAAATAAATAAAAGCAGCAAAATGGAGCAAGCGTGCTAATAGCAAACAGCCAGACCATAGCGCAAAAGAACAGGACGTTATGCAGCCGAGGGTGGAGGGGGTAGGGAATTCAGGATCCTGACAGCTTGACAAATGCAAAAGAAAGAACTTGCAGCACCCCCTCACAATAAACAATGAAATTGTGAATAAAAGGGCATTTTTGACCGAATATATATGAAAAGAATAATTTTCTCAGAAAAGTAAATTAGGTTGATTCTTGTGATTTTGTGTTGTTTTCAGGTTATTCATTTCTAATTTTAACTGCCTTGTGTGTTTTTTTATTTTATATGTCGAATTTTTACTTTACGTACAGCACTTTGTATGCAGCTGTTTTTAAAGTGCCCTCAAATAAAGTTGAGTTGAGATTCATATAGTCAGTAAGCACCTGCTGCCTTGGAAATATCTTAATTGTACGCAACTAAACTTTGACTGTGAATTTGGTCATTTTACTACTGCCCTGGGTATAAATAATGCAGCATTTCTGTGAATGGGTGCATCAATGATTCCCTCATTTTACAAAATAAAATTTTGACTTGAACTGGTTTGCAAAATGAACTAGGCTCTGACCGGCAAATGATACGTATGCAGAGGTGAGTGCAGCTCATTACTCACTGTCACAGGGTGAATGACAGGGACATGAGCTGTGAAAACGCACACAGACGACTATTTATGAACAGTGTAAGGAGCAATCAGCTGACATCCCATTTCGTGTCTTTCCCACCTCCCGCAACAATTGTGCGCCTTTCCCCAAAGAGCTGCCACGAATGCAGCCAAAAGATCCCAAGTGTGCACATAGATTACCTAATAGCTTTCTTGCATAAAAATAGAAGATACATTTTACATTACTGTCAGGGCTGGCGAACATGCTCCCATTTCAGATTTCTTTTAATTGGTCACAACTTTCCCCACCATAGGACAGCAGGCTGTAATGGTTTGCCTTGGGAGCTGTGCATTCAACACAAAATGGCCAGCCTTGAACACTGTCTATACACCCAGAAAGAACTGTCCCACCCCCCGAAGAATTACATAACACCCTCAATCTGATTCTGCGTGTCATTAATGAATGTATTTAACAGTGTGCTCGGTATGAATCGCATTGAGACATTATTCATGTTAGGGACAATTTGTGACGAGCTGATCTAGTTTTTTTTTTGTTAAGATGTATATTGTGAGTCAATTTAAAGTAGGGATGTCAAACTACCGTATTGGCCCAAATATAAGAACGACCCCGAGTTTGAAAAAAGACTTTTTGAACACCAAATTTAATTTTTACACAGAAAATAATTACATCTGAAACAAATGGTTATAACAATCTATACGAGAGAAAAAAAGCATGTTATTTTGCCTCATTCAAATCATGCAAAAACTGCCTATCACATCTTAATATCTGAACATTTAAATATGTAAGTGCAATCACATTTGTAAATGAATGGCTTCTGGTTTTTGAAATGTAAATACTACTACTACTGTGATAAAACAACAACATTGAAAAAACTGCATTAACCATCAAAGTGAAATCTAACTGTGGTCTTGAAATGAATCTGAATACGGAAAAACATTGCAATAAAATAATGCAAACTGCTACCGCTATTGTTGGGGAGCCTGAGGACTGTATAGGGGGTTGGCTCAGATGGTTATTCTCTAACGCCGTCCGGAGGGGAGTAGTTCAAACAGACTGTAACTTGGGTGAGAAGGGTCTGTAGAGATGTTGCTTGCGCGTTTCCTGTTCCTGGACAGGTACAAGTCTTGGATAGATGGGAGGTAGATTCCAATGATCTTTTCTGCAGTCCTGATTGTCCGTTGCAGTCTGTGCTTGTCTTGTTTGGAGGCCGATCCAAACCAGACACTGATGGAGGTGCAGAGGACAGACTGGATGATGGCAGTGTAGAAGGTCTTCAGCAGCTCCCGCGGCAGGTTGAACTTCTTGAGCAGTCTCAGGAAGTACAGCCTCTGCTGGGCCTTCTTCCGGACAGAGTCTATGTGGCCGGTCCATTTCAGGTCCCGTGAGATTGTGGTACCCAGGAACTTGAAGGTGTCTGAGGAGAGTATGGTATTACTGTGGATAGTGAGGGGTGAAAGTGGTGAAGGATCTCGCCTGAAATCCACTGTCATCTCCACGGTCTTGAGCGGGGCCAGCTCCAGGTGATTTTGGCTGCACCAGTGGACCTGCCGCTCCACCTCCTGTCTGTACGCAGTCTCATCACCGTCCCGGATCAGTCCGATGAGAGTCGTGTCGTCTGCATACTTCAGGAGCTTCACAGGAGAGTCACCTGAGGAGAAATCGTTGGTGTAGAGAGAGAAGAGCAGTGGGGAGAGGACGCACCCCTGAGGGGCGCCAGTACTAGTGGTCCTGGTGCCAGATGTGATGCTCCCGAGCCTCACACGCTGTCTCCTGTTGGTCAGGAAGCTGGTGATCCAATGACAGGTGGAGGCGGGCACCGCGAGCTGGATGAGCTTCGGTTGGAGGATGTCAGGAGCGATGGTGTTGAACGCCAAGCTGAAATCCACAAACAGGATCCTGGCGTACGTTCCTGGGGTGTCCAGGTGGTGGAGGATGTACTTAACTTCAGGGACAATTCTGTTTTGAGCACACAAAAGCTTTTTGGTTTCGCTTCAGTTCATTCAGACGTTGGAGTTAATTAATTACCAACAAAGGCTATAATGCTGCGTAGGACCAAAATACATTATTTATTTTTGACAAGGTTATAACTTATGAGAATCTGGGTCATTTCATTTTCAAATCTGATTTGTTGGACCACATCTTGAAAAAGTAGTGATACATTTTGACTGTCGCTATACTCTTGTATAATTTTATCAAATCAATTCCATGTTTTTTCTAACAATGTTGCAGCTTTATGGTTTAATCATCAGTTAAATAAGTTCTAAACAATAAGTGTTTGAAACAGACATGCTTCGAAGAAGTGCGCAATATGTTGCAAGTGTATAAAATAAAAAATAATGATAAATAAATGTAAAAATATGTTGCACGTGTTTAAAATAAAAATTAAAAAAATAAAATATGTTGCACGTGTTTAAAATAAAAAGTAATGATAAATAAATGTAAATAATAATATGTTGCACGTGTTTAAAATAAAAATTAAAAGGCTTAAAAATCGAGATGCATATAAATGCAGTACATGCATATATTACTAAGTACCATTTTTTTTCCAAACAATGGTGAATCATAAACTAAATGGCAGCATTTGTTTCTGGCAGCAAAGCTAAATAAATCTGTCATCAATACTTAGAAATGTCACATATAAACCTGGGAATGTAACGCGGATAGAACTGCAAACATATTCAAAAAATTGTAATGGTCATATTCCATTAACACCAAATATGAAGCACCTGGCAGAATCCATAGGTTAAGGTTTCTTTCCCACCCTTTTAAATAGAATAAATTCATCTGGTCTCATGTAGCTTTGGAGACAAACGAGTAAATAAATAATGGCTCTGCTGCTCTTCAAACTCAGTTTAATTATCCAGAGGCAGCTTAATGGGAGAGAGGGATGTTTTTTCTGAGGGGTGACAACCTGTGTGCCTTGAACCTTGCAGGCACACACACATGCAAATACACACACACACACACATGCAAATACACACACACACACACACACACACACACACACACACACACACACACACACACACACACACACACACACACACACACACACACACACACACACACACACACACACACACACACACACACACACACACACACACACACACACACACACACACACACACACACACACACACACACACACACACACACACACACACACACACACACACACATCAATAAGGACAGCAAGAGTCATTCATCATGATGTCAGTGTGGTGCTGGCTAAGAGGGGGGAAAAAAAAACAAAAAAACTAAAATCCCTAGGTTAACTGTTTGTGCAAGCAAGCGTGTGTGCTGGTGGGTAACATGTTTAGGATTTGTGCTGAAACGATCAAACCAGTGCTTGTGTTGGTGATAATTACAATCTGAATCATTGTTAGTATTTAAAATCACACAGTCATCTCAGGCCACTGGACATGCCAATGGAACTAAACATATACTTTGAAGATGGAGGACATAAATGATGCAGAGTGATCAATCTAAAACAATGAGTGCTAAAGGTACGACAGAAATGTTCAAAACTAGCAATGGGTCACTTTGACATTATGAGTCAATTGTTAAAAATGTTTATTTTGGAACATCTGCTTGTTTGACTGCACCTTGCAAATAAAAATCTGTTCTCAACTGCCTTACCTGGATAATCAAATGTTATACAGTGAGATAAATAAATAAAATACTTTCATAGCACCGACCAGAGGGGAATGATGTCCTTGGTGGCATAAATCCAAAAGAATTTTGCCTGACCTTGTCTTAGTTTGTGCAGCTTTTAAGTGGGTCGTTGAGTGATTTTGTCTGTCGTTACACCAGCGCCAAACCAAACTGTAAACTCAGAACAAATTCAATGATGGCTGTCTAATAATCACACATTAATTTGCAATCACAATACTGAGGGGGAAAATATATTTAATTAGATTATTTTTCAAATTTCTTTCTTCCTGAGCAGTTATTGATCTTCCCTTAAAGCTTGTCAAATGACCTATTGAAAATACGGTAAATCAATTAGGTCATAAATCACTGAAATGCAGCCATCCTGTCCACTACAGTAATTGCATCAGGGATGCCATAGTGTCATAATTGTTGCTGTTTGTCTCTGACTCACAATAGAATAAAAAAATAAAATAAAACAAACACTATTGGTCAGGTTATATAGTAGAACTAAAGCAAACGTTAAACACTTGCATCTCTGGGGAATACATCCACCAGGAGAAGATATTTGTCTTCCCCTTTTTTAACTTTACCTGCTCGCTCTGCGCTTGCTTTTTATATTGTTCTGTCTTCCCCACAGACCCGATTGCTTAGGCATCATCCAACCTTTCTGTCACAAGGACAAATGCAGTGGAAATCCATCCCTGTGTGGTTTCGTACATGCATGGCTTCATAATGTGTCTCACGGCACACCACCCAAAACAAGCTCTGTATGCACATATGTGATCACACGTATGTGATTAACTTTTAAAAGATCTATTGATTAATTTCTCCGTTGTACAGAAATCACCAAGTGAAACGACAGTAATTTGATTACGTGTGTTAATATTGCTAAGAAAGTGTGACTTGAACACTTACACAATGTGAACTAGTTTGGGTTATTTTCCACCTAAAAACATGAGTGTGTATTCACACCCAAAGGTCAGTTTCCCTGAAAGAACGATTGCTACGGTGACATTTCAAAGTTTCCCAATGGAGCAATCGACGTTCATTAGGACCAGCCAAGCATAATCCAGAATAAAAAGTTTGTGTAGGGAAAAGGTATTAGTGTATTCGCGGGTCAGGCAGTAATGTAGTCCTCATCAGGCATTTTGGAGAGCTGTGGAAGTACAGTGGCACATACAGAGAAGGTGATCAAGATGAAGTTGACATTGACCCATAACCAGACCCAAGCATGAAAAAATTTACTGCACATTCTTAGCTAACAGTATTTAAACAGTAGGCCAGCTAAAGCAGTCATTGAGCCTTAACTTAGACCTGCTTTTAGCTGTTCTAAATTGTAGTGTACGTTCTGTCTTCAAGTTGTCAAGTGCGCTCCGGTTATTTCCATAACCATTTAATTATGATTAAGTCATTAAATGAAAGACATAAAATATAATTGGTCTTCCATGTCCTGCAATGGATGAACAGTAAGTTTTGACTTCTTGGTTTGACATTAAAGCGTGTGCCTTCAGAGTTCAGACTGCTCTTATGAGTCAACTCATTACTTCCTAGATTATTGTCAAAGGTGCTTCCTACACTCCCCTTTGATAGGAAAGGTTAGCTGCCTGCGCTGCATATTGAGCCGTCTATGGAAAATAAGAAAGCTATCTCCATCAAATAGCTGATCTTTCGTGGGTGAAATGAAAGTCTTTCATGTAGCAAGGATGCAAAACACCCAACAAGGACCGTAGACCTGTCAGACTTCATTTCCAGACAAGCTTTTTTTTTAATGAGTTCAATTTTCTCTCTCTTTATCCAAACTTAAATGTCAGTGAGACATAAAAACGACATTTGCATTTAAATCAAAATCAGTTAACTACAAAAAAAACTTCAAAAGTGCAGATGTTGGACTCGGTAGTCCACGCATCAAACATTAACATATGTACAAACAGGGAGGTGTTAATAATATGCTGGAAAATTTCATCCTGCATGGCAGCACAAAAGTTTGCCTCACAGTCAAGAGGTCCTGAGTCTCATGCTCAGGTCACTTTTCTCTGTATTCCACGCAGAGCAAATTTGTGCAGTGCAAAGCCAACCTGAACTGCACACTACCGGTGAAGTATTCTCTTGACAACTTCAACTTGTAAAATTGAACTCATTTTGCTTCTAGGTCCCTTCTGGGACCTGTTTAGGCAAATCTGTACCTTCAATAGCCAAAACCTTTATCACAATATGTCAGGCGTATACAAACAGTACGAGCAGCAGCAAACACATCTGTTCAAGCATGGGTACATCATGCGATTTACCAGACGGAACATTAGGTACACCCTCCCATGACCATGTTAGAGCGGAGTCAATTGTGCCTGAGAAGAGAATCTTCACTGTTGAGAGAAGTAGGAAGTTCATACTGTGAATTTTCATACTTATCTTATACAAGTCAAACACTTTTTTTTTTTTAACGGTATTTTCCGGACTATAAGGCACACCTAAAAACCTAAAATTTTCTCAAAAGCCGACAGTGTGCCTTATAGTCCAGTGCGCCTTATGTATGGATCAATTGCTAAATTTGTTGATCCATACTGGTTGTACACAGTACTCTGCCAAAATGTTTCAGTACGTTTTCGTACGACTAGAAAATTACAAGGTCGCATCGCTTCCCAGCATTAGGCAACCGTGGTCAGAGGGCGTCACTGAATAGCTGTTGTACCCATGAGGCTATTTCCTTTCAAAATAGGCTGCTCCGTGAATGTTTCGAGTAGATTTACGGATCGATATGGAAGGGAAACATAGGTAAGCAGTACCAATGTGTTAGATCGAACTTTAGTCAGTTCCGATCATTTTATGGGAGCTAGTTTGAGAAACGCGATTGTTTACACTTTGCTGAGGTTCATGGGAGTCTGCGAGCTGAGGCTCATGGGAGTT
Organism: Syngnathus leptorhynchus; assembly: GCF_054491065.1. Lineage (NCBI taxonomy): Eukaryota > Metazoa > Chordata > Actinopteri > Syngnathiformes > Syngnathidae > Syngnathus > Syngnathus leptorhynchus. The sequence goes on along the minus strand of NC_141208.1, from coordinate 10,673,840 downwards.
TGCGGGTGGCTAATGCTATAGTGATAGCTGCTATACGCACAAGGCTATTTCATGTCAAAATAGGCTGTTTCGAGTAAATTTACGGATCGATATGGAAGGGAAACATAGGTAAGCAGCACCAATGCGTTAGATCGAACTTTAGTCAGTTCTGATCATTTTATAGGAGATAGTTTGAGAAACGCGATTGTTTACAGAGGGCTCATTGCTTATTGTCTAGTGGATGCATACCATAACCCTAGTCAACCTCAGTTTGTTGCAGTATAGCTTCTATTTTATGCGCTTTTTACTCTGGTGCGCCCTATATATGAAATAATTTCTAAAATAAAACATTCAATGAGGGTGCGCCTTATAATCCAGTGTGCCTTTTGGTGCGAAAAATACGGTACCTCTCATCCAGTGAATCAGTGAACTTTGTTGATCTTAAATTTGTGTATTCAATTTCATTAAATGATCCATGTTTACTGGGAAAAAGTAGATCCTGCAAATACACTGCATGTAAAAATTAAAAAAGCAGTACTGAACAATCACATCAAATTAGACAGAAGCATTCATCCTGAGCACCACATGGAGTGGTAAAATCGCCACAAACAGCTGTTTGAATCACACACATCAGCTAGGATTAACTCATCTGTATTGACAGATTCAGTGGGGAAGCTCTATGATTGGCCTGGCTCCATTCTAAACCATGTTCCCAAATAAATCATCAAAATGAGTTTGCCAAGTGATACTTGCATGCCGAGTGATGTTCTGTTTTAGGAAACATCCATCCTTCCATTTTCTGAACTGTTTTGTCCCCATGGGGGTCGCGGGCGTGCTGCAGCCTATCCCAGCCGTCATCGGGCAGCAGGCGGGGGACACCCTGAACTGGTTGCCAGCCAATCGCAGGGCACACAGAGATGAACAACCATCCGCACTCGCACTCACACCTAGGGGCAATTTGGAGCGCTCAATCGCCCAACCAAGCATGTTTTTGGGACGTGGGAGTGCCCAGAGAAAACCCACGTGGGCTCGGGGAGAACATGCAAACTCCACACAGGGAAACTGGAGGTGGAATCGAACCCGCACCCTCCTAACCGTGAGGCGGACATGCTACCCAGTGCCCCACCGAGCCGGCTTTTTAGGAAACATATTGTATTCTTACATATTATTTTTTAAACTCATCTCATTGTTTTTGCTTTATGCAACCAATATATTGCATGTTTATGCAAAGGTTACATGTCAACTTAATCCCAATGTGCCCCTGAGCACTTGGGTGCCTTCAACAGTGTAATTAAATTAGCACATAATTCCAGATGCAAAACAAACAAAGAAAAATATATTCCAGTTTGGAATTATGTAGGTTTTTTTCTCCAGGAGATGTAATATAAGCAGAGTAGGCAATGCACTGTGAACTCTCAGTAAGACCCTGAGACAATGTTTAATGTTATAAAAATTTTATTCAAGCAGTAATTCAGCACACCTTCTACTTAATTTCTTTTTTTAGAGGTTCATTACCATTCCCAGGTTATTGTCAGAATTGGATTCTGTCGAGAGAACAATAATTGAATGAAGTTCCAGGATGCTACAAATATGTTGCTCTGTGCACTGGCCCATAAATGAGGTGAAGCACATGTACAAAACATGCTACATTTGTCACTCATGGCTCTCTCCATTGGTGAGTTAGTATTCATTCTTGTGTTTTGCTTCATACATTTTACATGAATTCAAGTGGGAGAGGTGTGAAGCAAGGAGAGCAATTCACAGTTTTGACATAATGCTGAAGTGTATTGCAGTAAAGGACCTCTAAATAAAAATGACAAAAAAGGGCATGTCCTTTGCACAAGCTTCTGTTGTGAAATGTGGAAAACTTGTCAAACGGCAAAATTTGCTTCGAACAGAAAAGGGCAGACTCAGCTTTTGAACTTCTCAACCCGGGCTATGCTTTCTACTTTTTTGTTTTTGTTTTAAACACACAGTCACCATCCCTCCTCTCTTATGTCTCACAAGCCATGGAATTCAATTTCAACTGCCCATTCTGTTTTTGGCACTTTTCATGCAGGATGACATTTGGTCTGACTAAGTGAGATGGGATTGACTCCCAAATGTATAAAAGAAATGGATGGAAAGAAACTGAAAAGCAAAACAAACAAAAACCATTTTGTTTTCTCTAATGCAGTTCTATAAAAGGTCAGCAAAGAAATCATCCTACAAGTCCATCCATTTCCGGAACCGCTTAGTCCCCACGGGGGTCGCGGGCGTGCTGGAGCCTATCCTAGTTGTCATCGGGCAGTACGCGGGGGACACCCTGAACTGGTTGCCAGCCAATCGCAGGGCACACAGAGACGAACAACCATTCACACTCACACCTAGGGACAATTTAGAGTCTTCAATCGGCCTATCAAGCATGTTTTTGGTATGTGGGAGGTAACTGGAGTGCCCGGAGGAAACCCACGTGGGCTCGGGGAGAACATGCAAAATCCACACAGGGAGGGCCGGAGGTGGAATCGAACCCGCACCCTCCTAACTGTGAGGCGGAGTGCTAACCAGTGCCCCACCGAGCCGCCACGTAACATTCAGACTTATTCTAATAACTATTACATAAATAACACGTTTATGAAACCATTGGTGTCGCTCCAATTCATTAAATCCATCGATCGTCGTTTATGTAAACAATGCCGCGTATGCGCCGCGTATGCGCCGCGTATGCGCCGCGTATGCGCCGCGTATGCGCCGCGTATGCGCCGCGTATGCGCCGCGTATGCGCCGCGTATGCGCCGCGTATGCGCCGCGTATGCGCCGCGTATGCGCCGCGTATGCGCCGCGTATGCGCCGCGTATGCGCCGCGTATGCGCCGCGTATGCGCCGCGTATGCGCCGCGTATGCGCCGCGTATGCGCCGCGTATGCGCCGCGTATGCGCCGCGTATGCGCCGCGTATGCGCCGCGTATGCGCCGCGTATGCGCCGCGTATGCGCCGCGTATGCGCCGCGTATGCGCCGCGTATGCGCCGCGTATGCGCCGCGTATGCAAACCGAGGCTCCACTGTATTTCAAATAACTATCATATTACAACAATATTATCAAACCATCTGTGTCACTCCGAATCATTAAATCCATCGATCAAATTCCTCGTCCTTTGTCAAGAACGCTGCGCGTGCGCCCTGACGTCAGCCTTGTCGTTATTCCACAGATCTAGTATATAACTATATTTAACAAAACAAGAGTTCAACGAGCCAACAACTACTGAACTTCCATAAAATAGGACCGGGCATGCGTAAAAGCCATGTCCGAGCCCCATCCACCGTCCCCCGACAGCCACCCGGCCGAGCGCCGGCCCCACGGAGGTGAAAGAGAGCTCCGTCGAGTAGGACCGGGCTTGCGTAAAACTCATAAGAGTTTTTCAAACCTTCTGTGTCACTCCAAATCATTAAATCCTTCAAACTCTTTGTCCTCCGTGTCACTTACAAACAAAGCCACTAATCATGCCGGTAGTACGTGGTTCCCTTCGTCATCCTTTATGTAAACAACCGCCTCGCCGCTGACGTCACTTGAAATTCAAATTACACCAATCCCTTGCTACATTGCGGTTTCCCCTTTTTTTTTTTTTTTTTTTGAAAATTCAAAAAGCCTGCTTGTCTTTGTCCCGCTTTATTCTTCCAAAGCTTCAAAAGATTCTCATGGAGAGAGTAGTGGCCCCGAGTTCTCTCGTGCTGCTACATTTGTGTTCCTGCTCTCCACTGCCAGCCCTGTTCAGCCCCAGGCATCCCTGACAACCAAACTGATGGGGCTGGATCAATAGCAGACCCCATGGGTAATGCTGCATGGTGGGCACACAGGTGGTATGTGTTAGAACGTCTTCCTGAGAGCGTGTCAAGCTCTTGATTGACCCGTTTGTTCCAGTAGCATTGGGAAAGATTGCATTCAAACATTTCATTTCACACATTGATCTGATTTAAAGAGAGTCAGAAAGAAGGTACCCGACAGGTGGTAGTGCTTTCCTTCTCTGTGCTTCCAATTATTGTTAAAACTCTTCATCAGTGTCTTTTCATCACAATGTACTTTCCTATAATCTGATTGTGTTGTTACTGGCTGAAAAATATGGTTAATAGGCCAACAAATTAGCCTCAGCTCCCTGCAATAAAAGCTCAATAAAGTGTTTTGCCATATACTAGAACAAACAGTATTTCCAAACTCTTCCATAAAGGCAAGACCTGAGGGGGTACTACAAAGTATTAGACAAGGGTCACGTGTTCCCTGAATGTGTGAAATTCTTCAGCCAAATAGAGCCATTTGGGACAAATCAATGATCAGCATTCTGTGCCTGCATGGTGCTCTTTGGCAGTCATTAGGAGAGCCTGGCCAAAATGAACGGATCATTAAATTTATGCGAGTGTGCTCGGATGACTGTTGTGCTCAACAGACATGATTTTCTTCAATTTAGCCTTACATTGCATTTGTCACAATGACAGCTTTCAGAGTGAAGCAGAATTGCACTGTTGTCATAACAACGCACTCAATAATACTTTCGTTCAATAAAAAGCAGAAGAAACAATGCCCTGTAATTATACTATTTTTTCCCTTACAATTCCAGATGGAAGAACAGATCAGAGATGAAATGTCATTAATTAGCTTTGGGCTTGTGTTGGGGTTTTCAAAATACCTTGCAGTGAGAAATAGCTTAACCCACTTATCTTTAATATATTTTAGAGTCTGCTTTTTATTGTAATTATTTCTATGATTAATAGTAAATTGTAGAACTTTATATTTTTGCAAATTATTAAATGCAGTACTGCACAAAAAAACCCACTGCACACTTCAAGAAAATCACTCAACTCTTAATTTGTGTGCGACTCACCCATGACTTGTCAGCTAGCTTATTTTGTAGTTATTGACAGCAAATTTAAAAAAAGATAAACTCCGTCAATCAAGCTTTTAATTAAAATGTTGCCCTTACAGAGCAAATGAGAGACGTGTAAGCATTGAAGGTTGGCACTGTTGTAATTCCATTTTGGTGGAGTGAAGTAAAATTGGTAGCAACAGACCTCAAAGTAAATTTTACCATTTTAGCATTGAATGCGGTTGAAAGTGGCAGCTCCAGCTGTTGTTCACAGGATGCACTTTCATTAGTGAAGGATCAGCTTTAATTACGGAACCTAGGGGTAGTTTGAGGGCTCTTAAACCTCCTGAAGCCATTCAAATGGAACGAGTAGGTGAGGAAATAAACAATTTCCTCCTCTACCATGTCAATAAAACGGGAAGTTTTGCTTATTATCAAGTATAATTACGAAGCAGTCACTTTGTGAGTTTAGCAGCACAGAGTCTGGAAATTGGAGGGGGGGGGGGGGGCTGTCTCGGCTGTGCTAGCACAATCCGGCTATCAGCAACAGTCCAGAACTCCTGGAAGTCACAGATCGCATCCAAGTCTACTTGCAGTACAGAACCTTCCTTTAAACCGCAACATGGCGCCTCCATGGATATAGGAAAAAGGAATGTGTGTGTGTGTGTGTGTGTTTTGTGGGAGTCACGCATACAATGGGTGTTGAGGGCATGCAGTTTATAGATCTCATTATACAGCCTAAAATGTTAAAGAAAACATTTTTTGTAATTTAGTTAACAAAAGTCTACCGTCTTAAGGAAAATATATTCTATAAAATATAAATATATTTCCAACAAACCCATGCAAAATAGTTTGCATAGCAACAACTCTGTCAAGCCAGAATAATAGATAAAAAAAAAAAAAAGGTAATTACAATATCTATAAATCAGTATGGATAATTTTTCTAATCTGCTGGTGCTGATAAATTCAATAAAGTGTCCCTTTAAATGCGTGTGAATATGTTTTGTCATTTTTCTTCAAATTGATGTCAAGCAATTACCTCTATTTCTTTCTGTGGCAGCTTTATACTGTGCTGAAGATGTAGCTCCGAGATGTGCTATAAAAAATATTTGTTGTGGATTAACATGCTGGCATCTGACAGCGGGATGAAAATGTTTATTCTCACCCCAGGTTGTAATTCTCTGTTTAAAAAAAGAAAAAAGATAGATCCTCATATTTAGTAAATTTGCATTTGTTTACATTAATTGCAGAAGCCTAATCTGTTCTGTTCTAATGGGTAAATCTTTAAAACCTTAGTAATTGAAAAAGCCGAAAGCGATCTGATTGCTATGTTTGGAAGGCTTAAAAGTTGAAGGTGGTGAAATCAACACAAGTTAAGTTTGTCATCATATCATGAGAACTGCGGCCATGACAATCAATTAAGAAAATTAAAGATCAAATTAAATAAAAAAATGTAATTCAAATCCCAACATAAGCCTTCTGTGTCTTGCATATCAGTAAAGAAAACTGTATTGCTTTAGATTTGAA